>NC_134363.1:42973405-43323405 GCF_048569485.1 Anomaloglossus baeobatrachus
TAAGCTGCTCCCTGAAATTTACCATGACACTAAAGGATGGGGCATATTGAAATCGACCATGCCCAATCCTTTATTGTCCCCCCCCCCCCTTTTTTGACATTTATTAGGGTGGTAAATTTGAACAACCCCATTTATATCAGATGGTCAGCCAATTCCCATTAGAATGAAGGATAGGGCATATTGAGATGGTGCATGCCCAATCCTTTATATTTTTCCCTTTTTGATATCTATTAGGGGGGTAAATTTGTAGACCCCATTCATTTCAGGTGGTCAGCCGATTCCCATGAGAGTGAAGACTGGGGCATATTGAGATTGAGCATGCCCAATCCTTTCTTTTTGGTCTTTTTTCATCTATTAAGGGGGGGAAATTTGTATACTCCATTCATTTCAGGTGGTCAGCCGATTCCCATGAGAATGAAGGATGGGGCATATTGAATTTGAGCATGTCCAATCCTTTATTTTTTTCATTTTTTTTCACATCTATTAGGTGGGAAATTTGCACTTCCCCATTCATATCAGATGGTCAGCTAGTTTCCATGAGAATAAAGGATGGGGCATATTGAAATCGACCATGCCCAATTCTTTATTTTTTTTTCTCTTTCTGACATCTATTAGGGGGGGGGGAAATTGCACAACCCCATTCATATCAGATGGTCAGCCGATTGCCATGAAAATAAAGGATGGGGCATATTAAAATCGATTATACCTGATCTTTTTTTTTTTTTTTTTCCTTTCCTTTTTTGATATCTATTAGGGGGGGGGGATTTGCACGACCCCATTCATTTCAGATGGTCAGCCGATTCCCACGAGACTGAAGGATGGGGCATATTGAATTCAAGCATGTCCAATCCTCTATTTTTTTCCCACATCTATTAGGGGGAAATTTGCACGTCCCCATTCATTTCAGATGGTCAACTGGTTTCCATGAGCATAAAGGATGGGGCATATTGAAATCGAGCATGCCCAATATTTTTATTTTTCTCCTTTTTCGCATCTATTAAGGGGGAAATTTGTAGACCCCTATTCATATCAGATGGTCAGCTGATTGGGGCCGCTTTCCTCTTGTGGCACCTTTCAGCCAATGTGATGTTTCTATACAGCAAGCAGAGGTCTTGAAAATGGTAAATACGCTTTTTTTCCAGCACATGGAAAGCCGAGAGTTTAACCCCTGATTTGCCACTAATTTATTAATGTTTTTAGGATTGCGAGGGTGGGCAGTGTCTTCTGCCTCGAATTATGCTCTCTTCCCTCGTGGGGAGAGGGGGGAACTGAAGCTGCAGCCAACTTCACAGCAGCGCTCACAAGCTCTATAGCAAAGAGCTTGTAAGATCTGCTCTTTTTCCCTTGGAAAACGGGCAGTAACCTGCACAATGAGCAGTACACAATAAAAATTAACCTTTTCCTATCCAATAAAATGTCCTGTTCTGCCCATTGAAATCCTATTATAATTGGGAAAAAAAAAGTCAAAACAGAATTTTGCAATATGAATGAATTTTGTCAAATAAATCAACAGGAAATCAATTTATTCACATGTGAATGACAAACAAGGCAGTGGCCCGACAAAGGAGCGTAACGGAATTTTTGGAATTTTCCCCCCGGGGGGTACTCAGGATAGGAAAAGGTTAATAATCTGCCTGTTCTTTATTTTTATAATCCCAATCATATGGAGAACCCCCCCCCCCTTTTTAAAGGTGCCGAGTCAGATAACGAGACGTAAAGGTCTGCATTTTTCCTGGAAATAGCTCCACTCTTGTGCATGCAATACCTCGGTCAGCCACAAACAAGGGTGGCGCTGTTTCCAGAAAAAAATAAATAAAAATATATCTATTTTTCTAAGCCTTAGAGATAATTTTTGCAGATTATATGATGCCATTTTGCTTTTCCGTCCCGCCCTACACTATGTAGTAATTGACAGCCGCAAGATTGATTATCGAAGCCGGCCGTAGAGCAGAGCGAAGCATCAGACTTTTCAGATATTGATTATCAAAAGCTGCTGACTTGGGTAAAAAAAGCAAAAAAGGCCACCGGTCATCTGGTTTGGGCTAATTGAGCTGATCTGTCGTACGTGCACTTTGTCCGGACGGGGCCGCGGTTTGCCCTTCTCGGGGATGGGAAGGAATTGTGTCAAGTGCAATAATTCCCAGGGGGGGAAGGAGACTCATTCATCATTCATATCACCGTACCCTCGTCTACCAACCCAAAACGGAGAATCAGCTAATGGATGACGGGCGGCCGAATCCCCCGAAGGCTTCTCCATTTCTTCCCGCTTGGCATTTTTTTTTTTCTTTTATACATATGTATCTACGGTATCTTTCTATGTGTATTATATCTGTTTGTATTTGGATTCTGTATTTAATAAACATATATGAATATATTTCCATAGATCCGGGGAAAAGGGGCAACCGCATAGCGGCTTCGATATTTCGGATAAGGGGAAAACTTTTACTTTTCAGGTGCCAACTTTATTTTTCACCTTGTGAAATGAAATGACGCCTGGTCCAATGACATCTACAGTAACACGTTCCTTGGCATGCAGGATAATGGCTTCCTTCCTAAAAATGCATTAAAAGCAAAGTCATTTTTTTAGCATCCGTCTTCTCCAGTGTTTCAACCAGAAAAGTGTCTTTTAGGCTTTTCGGTCACCATCCACTACAGCCTTGAGCGTGAGACCCCATGTCATCCTCATAGGCAAATACATTGACAAGCAAAAGGGTAACAATGTTTTGCACTTTTGATTTTCAGTCTCCATATTTCCCCATCCACTACAGCTTTGAGCGTTACACCCCATATCATCCTCTTCTCATTGTTTCATGCTTCCAACATTCACCTGACCCCAACTCCACATCCTCATAGGGTAACGATGTTTTGAACTTTTGACTTTCAGTCTCCATATCTCACCATCCACTACAGCTTTGAACATGAAATCTCATATCCTCCTCTTTTCATTGTTTCATGCGTCCAACATTCACCTCACCCGAACTCCACATCCTCATAAGCAAATACACTGACAAGCAAAAGGGTAACAATGTTTTGCCGTTTTGATTTTCAGTCTCCATATTTCACCATCCACTACAGCTTTGAGCGTTAGACCCTGTATCATTTTCTTCTTATTGTTTCATGCGTCCAACATTCACCGGACCCAACCTTAACATCCTCATAGGCAAATACACTGACAAGCAAAAAGGTAACAATGTTTTGAACTTTTAACTTTGTCTCCATATCTCATCATCCTCTACAGCTTTGAGCATGAGATGACCTTAATTTTATAGACAATCATCTTGGCTATCTCATACATGAATGTGACTTGCAGCTATTTAGCATATGATTAGTTATGCAGATTCCTGTCATTGTTACTGTTTTGCTCCTGTATACTACAAATCACAGCCTGTTCTCACATTCCCTAACAGCTCAGTGTGTTATTAGGTTGATTCCCAAGTGAAAGGTCGCTAGTTCGAATCAAAGAGCAGCCATAAAGAAGATATCCCAAGAAAAGAGAAACTACGTCATCTAGCTCATCGATAGTGGTCTTTTGGGCAAACCGCATCATCTAGGTCATCGATAGCGGTCTCTCCACCAAGAAAATTGCCAAACTGCATCATGTGAGGCCATGACAGGTGGAGAAGAAGAAATGAAGTCCATCCATTCAGAAGCCAAGAGGTGACGTCCAGGCAAAATATCAGTCAACAAGTCGCTCATCACAAGGTCTATCAGTTCTGGAGACACCCGGCAGTGGAGGTGGCTCGTCTGCTCCATAATAGTGAGATTTACAGATGTCCATACAATCACCGAGCGACGAACGTTACACAAGTCTGGAATGGTGGAGGATCCTGAACTTCAATATCGTCATAAGAAACGTCGGCTCGAGTTTGCAAAGTATGACAAGTGGAAGATTGGAAACGGGTGATTGGGAGATGAGATGAAAGTCAGTAGACGGCTCTGATGGGGGCAAATGGGTCTGGAAGAAACAAGGGAAAAAGGGGCAACAGATTGAGAAGTTGAAGGAACTGTGAAGTGTAGTGGAGGAAGCCTGATGATATGGGAGTGTTTACAGCCAAAGGCGCTGGATACTTGACCAGGATGGATGGTGGTCTCAATGCTGAGCTATATGTGAGCGTCCTACAAGATGAGATACTTTATACACTCGAGTACTAAAAGGACGACATAGTGTTCCAGCAGGACAACGACCCGAAGCATACGCCATGACTGGGGAAGAAATGGGTCAATAACAATGAAGTAGAGGAGCTGGATTGTCTCCACAGTCCCCAGACCTCAACCCAATGCAACACTTGTGGATAGAGGTGAAGAAAAAACTGTATACATCCCCAAGAGAGCGACCAGTATACACCAACACTGGGAACATGAAGAAGAGACCTGGGAACAGATATCGGTGGAGACATGCTTGACTCTGATCAAGAGCCCAGAAGAATTCAGGCAGAGGAGAAAACCAAAGGTGGATTTACAAAATACTCTCAAAATGATAAAAATTAGATTTTTAGGAGCAAAACCGTAACAATGCAGCGACATGACAGGAATCTGCATAACTAATCATATGATAAATATTTGCAAGCCAAATTTATGTATGAGATAGCCAAGATGATTGTCTATAAAATGAAGGTCGTCTCACACTCAAAGCTGTAGAGTATGGTGAGATATGGAGCCTGAAAGTCAAAAGCTCAAAACATTGTTACCCTTTTGCTTGTCGGTGTATATGTTGGGTCAGATGAAATTGGCCTTACAGTGAGAAGATGATATGGAGTCAGTTCTTGGTCAAGGTGAGAAGGTGCGGGGAACCTATGTCCTGGGGGAAGCCGCTTTCCAATACAGTCCCGAAACCAAAGTGCCAAATCATGGGTATCCATTATTTTCCTATCTTCCGGTTTCAGCTAATAGATGGGGGTTCCCAGGCGGGGAATCCTCTGTTATTCGCTCCAGTTGTCCATCTCTTGGGGATACGTAAACCCCCTTTATCCACGTTCTGCTGTAATCATCCCTTCGCAGGCTGGCACCGCATGGCGCATACTTCTGAACAGTCGGCACTTTTCATCTATGTGATGTGAGCACTAGTTATTTTCACATTATGCCAGATAAGGAATTTGTTAGTTTATTTAAATTGCGTCTTCCAATTATAGAATGTTCTGTGCCACCAGATGTGGGGCGCCGTCTGCCCGTTTATCCTCTATATATTTATTTCTTCTGCTCTTCACAGTAAATGAAGGGCAGGGATGGAGAATCTGCTTCGTAGCTGTGGGGTAGTGGTCTCTTAGTTTTCAGCGTTGCGTGAAACTACAACTCCCAACATCTTCTGCTTCCTTTTTCTGAATTGATACTTCCACGCCGCGGCATAATGATGTAATATGGACACCGTGGATCTGAACTGTTGTGCAATAATATGTACATCCTCCACAAAATAACAGGTTTGTGCTTTTTTTTTTGTTTGTTTTGGATGAGCAGCTTTCGTTAGTTTTGCTAATTCTGCCCCATTGTTATAAAGCTCCTACATAACAGTACCAAAAACAAAGATCCATAATGTTACATAGGTCCTGTGGTTGCGTCATGACATTAGTTTATACCATGCAGGTTGGTCTCTGCTCTAGTGGGGTATGTGAGTAAAATACACTCCTTCTATGCCTCTTCAACTCCAAATTAATAAGAATTGTTTTACGAGCGCTTGGGAAATCAATACAGCACACACGCTTTGTGGTGTACTGAAAGTCTCTGCTTTATTATATCATGTGACCAGTTTATATAGTACCTCAAACAAAGAAATAACTCCTCCGAACTATGCACCAATAAGAACAATAGGGGCGTGAACGGAAATGTGAAACTTCCCCACCCATCAGTGCTAGCTGAACCCTATGAGATCATTAGCTATAGGACCAGATGGATATTATAGGAACCAAATGGATTCTATTCTGTCACAGGCACTTTAGGTATAGGCAACAGAATGTAACTCATGGCCTATGCATTAAAATGCTTTCTATTACTTGCATTGTAAATTCAGCAGAATCAGTTAGAGGACCTGTCACTTGCTCAAAAAGTTAAGTTAAATATATTGTAAAAATCCCTGAGCTCCTCTAATTCTGACGCTTTTTTCCGTTTTGCTCTACGTCACTGCATTGCAAAGATATTCACATTTGTTGCTTTGGAGCACAGTATGTGAAATCTCTGCTTGTAGTGCAATTGGGTGTTTCTTCAGAGTCTTCTCTAGGGGGCATGCACTTTCACTCCTTCCTCCTGGGTGCTTTCACTCACAGTTCAGCAGCTGATCTAGCAATCTCAGACTTGGTGAGGAAGGGGTGATCGTACACAATCTCCAGAGCAGACTCTTAAGAAACGATTAGTTGCACTACAAGTGGAGATTTCACATATTGCCCTCCCCCAAAAGTGACAAATGTGAATATCTCTGCAATAGAACTACATAGAGCAAAACGGAAAAGAGCGTCAGAATCAGGGGAACTCTTTTTTTTTTTTTTTTTTTTTTTTTTTTTTACAATTTAGTTACATACAGATCTAATATTTTCCCTTCCGCCCTGAGAGAGGTTCCGCCCACATCAGCACAGGAAACCCGCTGAAATAAAAAGGCGGTACCTCTCCTCTGCATCAATTTGGTTTCCTGGCCCGGTATGGACAACCCATTGCTGTAACAGGTCCGACCCGGTGTAGAAGACTGGTACTCACCAGAAGCCGGTGTTCGGGCCTGGATGCACCCCCCCCCTACGGTCTCAGGCCTCTGAGGGGGTGAGGCGCTTGTCCCTGCTGTGTAGCACGCTGGAGTGAAGGCGGGAAGTGACGCGGGGATCCTGGTGATATGCACAGAACGACCAGGAAGTAACTGGCGGGCGCATGAGCACATGGATCCAAGATGACTGCGCCCCTGAACCGGAGGTTTATTCTTTAAAAACCGTGGCCGATGAGCGGGACATGCGAGTATGTCTTTTACCATTCTCAGTATGGCAGGAGATTCACCCCGCAGCAAGGAGTCGCAGCAGCGTAGCTCATGACAGGACTCTGCTGAGAAGTCCAAGGCCACCGGTTCCAGTCCGGGTAGCTGTCGGTCGGGCAGTTCCAGGAGGAACAGGTCGGGGAAAAAAGTTCCGCCTCCAGATCAGGTACTGATCCAGGCGTCAAGGATGGTGAGTGAGCCTCGTGGTCAGACTTGGTTACTAAGGATCCCCATTTCCATGTTTTCCCTTAAGTGCAGCCCAAGAAATGTACCTCCAAGCAGCGTCTTAGGGAATGTGCAGAATGCCACTCCCCTGTGCCCACTTACTGCACCAAGGTCCTCTGTGTGGACTGTATTCAGCAGACCCTGATCTAGGAAGACCCAGGGTTTACCTCGGAATTACGGAACATTATCCGAGCAGAGGTGCAGTACTCCTTGAAAACCCTCAAGAGGGGCAAGAGACACAAAAAGTCTCATAACCCAAATCCATCCACTCCTGATACCTCGGCAGGTTCTGCACACGACTCTAGGTCGTCAGCCTCATCTGTCTCCTCCTCGTCCGACTCGGACTCCTCTTCTACGGACGAGGGAGGTAGACCCTGTTTTCCTACTGCTGATGTGGGCCCCTTAGTGAAGGCGGTGAGATTAACTATGGGACTGGTGGACCCCAAGGGACCAGAATCGACACAAGATGTCATGTTTGGGGCTTGGATTCTAAAAAAACGTAAGGTTTTCCAATTCCCCAAAAAGTACAAGGTCTAATTGGTGATCAGTGGAGAAAGGTGGATAGGAGGATGAATCTTTCCTCATCCCTTAAGAGTAAATACCCGGTGAACGGAGAAGCATCGACTTCTTGGGACAGAACCCCAAAGATTGATGTGGCCCATTGTCAAAGCCTCACACTCCACTACGTTGCCGTTTTGAAGACATGTGGTCCCTTAACCCTAGAACGTGCAACCATAGAAATCTACCATAGAAAACAAGTAACCTAGCAGGCCTGCGAGGCCCCAGGTATGCGTTCTAGGGTTAAAGACCAGCTAGACAGAAAAGCAGATGGTTTTCTGAGGAGGACTTGGGAGTCGGCAGCAGGTGGATTACGCCCTGTAGTGACAAGCGCCTGCGCAGCCCGGTCCCTGATAGTGTGGCTTCAACAATTGGAAGATCAGTTGAAAAATGACACACTGAGGAAGGACATAATCTCGTCACTTCCATTGATACAGGGCACTGCAGCCTTCATGGCGGATGCCTCAGTAGATTACTTGAGACTCTTCGCAAGATCATCAGCACTATCCAATTCCGCAAGATGTGCTCTCTGGCTGAAGAATTGGAAGGGGGATGTCCAGTCCAAAGGATGGCTGTGTAGTATGCCATGTGAGGGTACATACCTATTTGGATCCAGCCTAGATGACCTCCTTACTAAGGCATCGGGCAAGAAGAAAGGATTTTCAGTCTTCCCTGTGGCATCCTCTCGAAGCTGGCCCTTTCGGAGATGTCAGTTTTTCAGTAGGAAGCCCCATAAGCCACAGGACCATTGGAAAGAGGTACCTCAGGGTTTCTCTCTGGCAAACACTCTGATAATAAGAGCAAGCCAGCACAATGACACCAAGCATCAGGTGGGGGGCAGGCTGTCCCACTTCCTCAAGGCCTGGAAGACCATTTCAACCAACAAATGGCTCCTTCAGATAGTGGCGGAAGGTTTAAAGTTGGAGTTCAATTCGCCCCTGAGGGGGTCTCTAATTATAAATCTTTACGGTAAACCGTGCGGCAGCAGGCCTTGGAAACAGAAGTGAGAGACCATGAAGTCGACTATCCGGCTCTTATATCCAGATTGTTTTATGGTAGTTCTTGACTTAAAGGATGCCTACTACCACCTCCCTATTTACCCCACTCACCGGCAGTTCCTAAGATTCGCACAGCCCATGTCAGGAAAAGTTGAGACACTTCTAGTTCACAGCGCTGCCATTCGGACTTTCTATGGCCCTGAGAGTCTTCATCAAATTGATCGCAGAGGTCATGGCGCATGTCAGGGAATAGGACGTTTTAATCATCCTGTAAAGCAACGACTTCCTTATAGTGGGTCAGTCGGAGAAGCATTGTGCAGATCTGGTATCCAGGGTCATCTCAGTCCTAGAGAGCCTGGGATGGATTGTGAATTGGGAGAAGTCCAGACTTCAACCTCTCCAGTGTCAGGTCTTTCTAGGTCTGATCCTACATTCAACCAATCAGTTGTGCCACCTACCCGAAGATAAAAATCACCAGAATGTCTTTAATCTCTTCAGTAAGGAATCACCCATGCCTGACCTTGTGACAAGCTATGTCCCTAGTCGGGTCTCTAACCTCTTGCATTCTGGGGGTGTGGTGGGCCCATTTGCATTCAAGAGTCCTACAGATGGAAGTCCTGAGGTTTCAGAGACGGTCCGGAAGCTGTTTGGAACAGAAAATGTCCCTGTCAGAATAGACTCCCTCGGCTGGTGGCAGGACACTTCTCATCTGAAGACAGGGGTTCCTTGGCTCTCCCATGTTACAGACACAATAGTCACAGATGCCAGTCGTTGGGGATGGCGGGCCCATCTACGGCAACAGGTGCTCCAGGGACCCTGGGACGATCAGATAATCACCCAGTCCTCCAACTACAGAGAACGTATTGCTGTACTAAAAGCACTGGAAGGGTTCTTACCATCCTTACGGGGACGCCATGTATGGATCTTTTCAGACAACAAGGTAACAGTGGTGTATATCAATCATCAGGGAGGCACCAGGTCCCAGATGCTTATGACACTGTCCCTTCGGATTTTTCAGCTGCCCGAACAACATCTCTCCTCCTTAACAGCCCTTCATATCAGGGGAGCAGACAACGAGGAAGCAGACTTTCTCAGCAGACACTGTCTCAGCCAGGGGGAATGGTCTCTGAACCCAGAAGTCTTTCACCAGATCACGCTTCTGTGGGGTGTACCTGTGCTGGACCTGTTCGCAACCAAAGCGAATCGGAAGGTGGACAGGTTCTGCTCACTCAACTCCAGAGACCGTCCATTTGCGATCGATGCCCTCCAGATCTACTGGTCTACGCGTCTCATTTATGCATTTCCTCTCCTTATACTGCTGCCTTCGGTACTCAGGAAAATAAGGGAAGACCGAGCCAATGTCATTCTCATTTCTCCCTTCTGGCCAAAAAGAGCATGGTTTTACTGGCTTCAGAGACTGTCTCTAGCGGATCCTTGGATTCTCCCAGATGACCAACATCTCCTCACCAAGGGGACCAGTTCATCACCCCCACGATCCAGCTCTCCATTTGACGGCATGGCATTTGAACGGCAACTATTAGCTAAACGAGGTTTCTCGCCGGGTTTGGTAGATAACCTTCTTAGGAGTAGGAAGCCGGTCACCACGGCCATGTATGGGAGGGTCTGGAAGCTTTTTCTCCTTCAGTCAGGGGTTCGGGCAAATGGCCCCCCCACCCATCTCGGCCATATTGGAATTTGTCCAAAGGGGGTCTGAGTTAGGGCTCTCGACCAGCACACTCAAGGTACAGGTCTCAGCCTTGGGTGCACTATTTAATTTTGGTCTCGCAGAATGGGTGGGTTAGCAGGTTATTATATCTCAGTCTAGGTCCGTGCCTGTTCATACTCCTAGGGTTTGCCCCGTGGGACCTCAATCTGGTGTTAGACGCCCTTACAGGGCTGCCATTTGAGCCCTTGGGGGATATTCCACTTAAGTTGTTGTCCCTTAAGGGTTTACTTCTTGTCGCACTTACCTCTGCCAGACGGGTGGGTGAACTCCAGGCATTGTCCCTAGTACAGTCTTACACCCAAATCATGGACGATAGAAGGGATCCGTCCTCAACACTACTCTATCTTCCCAAGGTGGTTAAAACCTTTCATCGCTCACAAGAAATCGTGTTTCCTTCCTTTTGTGATCCCCCTCATAACGAGAAAGAGGCTAAGCTACACACGTTAGATGTCAGGAGGGCCCTGCTCATATACCTAGATAGAACAAAGGAATGGAGAAAGTCTCAGGCCCTGTTTGTCACGTTTCAAGGGAAGTCTAGGGGTAGTGGGGCTACTAAAGCTACCTTGGCCAGGTGGATCAGGGACGCTATCACTGTGGCATACTCAGCTAGGGGCACCACAGCTCCTCATGGCATTAAGGCACACTCCACTAGGTCGATATCCACATCTTGGGCAGAAAGGGCAGATGCCCTTTCTGCCCAGAGCTTGCACATCTTCTCTCAAAGCGCACCTCACCACCTGCGCATTTGACCCCATCCCATCCCACCTCCTCCCCAACCGCACCACTATCCTTATTCCAGCCTTAACCCATCTATTCAACCTATTTTTAACAACTGGTACCTTCCCTTCTGCCTTTAAACATGCAACAGTCACAACCATTCTAAAGAAACCTTCCCTCGACCCAACCTCTACTATCAGCTATCGCCCCATATCACTACTCCCGTTTGCCTCAAAACTCCTGGAACAGCACGTCCATGCTGAACTTTCCTCCCACCTCTCCTCTAACTCTCTCTTTGACAACCTACAGTCCGGCTTCCGTCCACATCATTCCACTGAAACTGCCCTGACTAAAATCACAAATGACTGACTTACTGCCAATGCTAACAACCACTTCTCTATACACCTAGTTCTAGACCTGTCCTCAGCCTTTGACACTATTGACCACTCCCTGCTACTACAGATCCTCTCTTCCCTTGGTGTCAGAGACCTCGCCCTCTCTTGAATCTCTTCATACCTCTCCAACCGCACTTTTAGTGTCTCCCACTCCCACACCTCTTCACCCCGTCCTCTCTCTGTTGGTGTCCCTCAAGGCTCTGTCCTGGGACCCTTACTCTTTTCCATCTATACATTTGGCCTGGGACAACTCCAAGCCCCATGGCTTCCAGTACCACTTATATGCTGATGACACTCAGATCTACCTCTCTGGTCCAGATGTCACTTCTCTGCTGTCCAGAATCCCAGAGTGCCTATCGGCTATATCTTCCTTCTTTTCCTCTTCCTTCCTAAAGCTCAATGTGGCCAAAACTGAACTGATCACCTTTCCTCTGTCTCACCTACACTCTCTACCTGATCTACCTATTACAATAAATAACATCACGCTCTCCCCAGCACCCAAAGTTCGGTGCCTCGGAGTGACCTTTGACTCTGCCTTGTCCTTCATACCACACATCCAATCCCTCACCACCTCCTGCCGTCTTCAACTCAAAAATATTTCCAGAATCCGCCCTTTCCTCAATTCTCAATCTACAAAAATGCTAGTGCATGCCCTCATAATCTCCCGCCTCGACTACTGCAACATCCTCCTATGTGGTCTCCCTGCTAACACGCTCGCCCCTCTCCAGTCCATCCTTAATTCTGCTGCCCGACTGATCCACCTCTCTCCTCAATACCACCCCGCTTCTCCTCTCTGCAAGTCCCTCCACTGGCTCCCAATCTTCCATCGTATCCAATTCAAACTACTAACCCTGACCTACAAAGCCATCCATAATCTGTCTCCTTCGTTTATCTCTGAACTAATCTCTCGCTACACTCCAAAACGTAATCTCCGGTCCTCCCAAGATCTCCGTCTCTCCTCCTCTCTCATTCGCTCCTCACACAACCGACTCCAAGGCTTCTCCCGAGCATCCCCAGTCTCCTGGAACTCGCTGCCTCAACACGTCAGACTATCCCCTACCCTTGCAAACTTCAAACGGAACCTGAAAACCCACCTGTTCAGAAATGCCTATAACTTTCAATGACGCCACTGCTACTTGGTCGTCTCCTTCTACCTTCTTTTGCCACTATAGGCTGGACTTAGCCTCCACAACCGACCTATCCTTTGGGAGACGGGCATTACAAGCGGTCGTCTCTCTCTAAGGTGGTAGTTCTCTATAAATCTCTCAGGTGGTGCTGTCATGGGCAAAGGCAAAAATCTTAATTGCTTACCTGTAATGGGATTTTCAGAAGCCCATGACAGCACCCTTAGTTCCCCCCCCCATATTCACTAGTTGTGGGCAGCCTTCGGGGAGTGTTAGTGTTAATGGTGTATTTCTTTTCTTTTGGTGGTGGTACAATTAACCATTTTCTCGGCGTTCCTCTCTGGCTCTGTAAACCTACTGATGCAGAGGAGAGGTACCGCCTTTTTATTTCAGTGGGTTTCCTGTCCTGATGTGGGCGGAACCTCTCTCAGGTGGTGCTGTCATGGGCTTCTGAAAATCCCATTGTGATGCCCCTGGACTAGTCAGGTCGTCACAGGGTACTGCACGATCTTCATCTCCTAGTGCAGGACTCAAACCCCCATGGTTCCGGGTCCCCATCTTGCAGTGCTGCCTCCACCAGCATTCACAAATCCTAGTGCCACCTCGCACCACACCCTGTCAGGCACACCAGTGGGCTGCTAAGCTGGAATAGGGCTGCCCACCTAGGGGTCAGGCAGGGAGGTGGGAGGTGACAAGTCAGTTGAGTGGTAGCCCTCGAGCAGTGATGAACTTGAGGAAGCTGGGAGTTGGAGCAGACTACTTTGCAGATGGTGGTCTGGACCTGGAGGAGTCGGAGACCCGGTCGCGGGAGATTGGGACTGGGTGCTTGGCTAGTCTTGGAGAATAGCCAGCAGCCGCAGTTCAATAGTCGGGCTGGGACCGAAAGCACGTCGGGGTACATGGACCCTAGGTCTGGGAGAAGCTTCAAGCAACCCAACAATTAACCTGCGGAGGACAGGGCCTGTATGGACTGTTATCACAAAGCTCAGAGATTGGGGGCACTAGCGCAACGAGGGGGATAGGGCTTTCCAAGCAAAGTAGCCCACTGAAATCCCAAGCGTGAGCTCCTGAGACCAGGCTCCTCTGCTACTCTTAGTAGGGAGCGGGGCCCGGAAAGCTCCAAGCTGACGGGCCACCTAGACACTCTAAAAATACTGTTCCCGGAGGAAGGCCACGGACCACCAGGCAGTGCTGCAGGGAACAGGACCCGGTCGAGCTCCCTAAGAGGGCAGCGGCATCTAGAGATGTTGTCAGCATCTGCTTTCCTTCTGAGTGAGCACCTGATTAACCCCTGCAACCAGCGTGCCTGCGCTCCCCCCCTGCACCCTAAACCCTCCATCCAGAGTCCCGGGGCCTTCCCCTACCCGTGGAGGGTAACGTCATCTGGCTGCCCCACTCAATCACCCCGGGTATTCCCAACGGCAGCGGCGCTACTCCCTATTACCGCACACCACGGGTGCCGTCACGAACTACCTAAATCCCCTGTAAATAACTCCCCATCACGTACCGGCGCGACCGCCAAGCCCCCGGGTCCGGAGACCCTCGAGCCACGAGTAGCGATGTCAGGATCCGAGCGGTCGGACCGCTTCTGGGGCGGGACGCATCTAGGACACCATTACCGGTAAGTAATTAAGATTTTCTGGGGTTTGCTTTAAACCTGCAACAAACACCTAGAAACCAGACTGATACATTCTATCTCCAATGATACATTGTAACAAACAGGATCACAAATGCTGATGTTTTTAGCTGTTTGGCATTGTAGCAAACCCTCAGCTTTGTGAAATATCAAAATTCTGTATACGTTTTAGCCTTTGAATGCAAACTAGATATTGGCCCAATTAATTTGTGTTCCATAGACATCTCTTTTAAACAGGTAGACACGGGACCCCTATTTTTGTGATCTATGGACCCTCTTGGCTGTGGACAGGTGATACATTGTGTCCATGGTCCAACCCTTTTAAATCCTTGCTTTTGTGCACTTTAGCAATGACGGGCAGCCAGGAGCAGCAGTTGGCTCTGCCCAGTATTAGCAGTAGGTGCCGGAGGGCCGGTTCGCTTGTCTAAGGGTGCGATGATGTAGTCTCGTATTTACACAGTTGTTCCGGTGGTGTATTTATACTGTGAAATTACTGCAGATGCTCCCTGTCCTACATAAACATATACTTTGTAAAAGGAAGTTTGCTCAACATGCTGTGTAATCAGGACACACAGCCCTGGAGACGTCGGCCGCCGGACTCTGGAAAACCCTGTGCCCAAATTCTAATAAATGTATTCAATTTGTGCAGGTCTAGAATTCACTGCAGCCAAGGACAGCGGGTGGATTGTTATATGCAGCCTCCATTGTCTACATCGTTACTATATGCGTTCTTACAGTCTTATGTTATTTTTTGCATTGAAAAATGCGCTAGAGCCAATTTCCGGGCAAACACAGGTTGGTGGTAAGTTTAACCCCCCCAAAAAGGCAGACACCCCCCCAGGGAATCATACTTTCCAGACCCTGGCCATCAGCATCACTCCTAGGTCCTCCTGCGATTTACAGCAGATTATCCTCCCCTACTGCAGGTCCTTGATGCGTTCCACCACAGGTCCTCGCATGTCAAAGCATCCCAGGTCCCTGGAGCAGTATGGTATCACCATGTGTGCGCGTTCCACCACAGGTCCTCGCATGTCAAAGCATCCCAGGTCCCTGGAGCAGTATGGTATCACCATGTGTGCGCGTTCCACCACAGGTCCTCGCATGTCAAAGCATCCCAGGTCCCTGGAGCAGTATGGTATCACCATGTGTGCGCGTTCCACCACAGGTCCTCGCATGTCAAAGCATCCCAGGTCCCTGGAGCAGTATGGTATCACCATGTGTGCGCGTTCCACCACAGGTCCTCGAATGCCACTGCATGCCAGGTCCCCAGAGCAGTATGCAATCACCATGTGTGCACGTTCCACCACAGGTCTTCAAATGCCGCTGCGTCCCAGGTCCCCGGAGCAGTACAGTATCACTGTGTATGTGTTCCATCACAGGTTCTTGCATGCCACTGCTTCCCAGGTCCACAAAGCAGTACGGTATCACCTAGTGTGCGCGTTCCACCACAGGTCCTTGCATGCCACTGTGTCCCAGATCTCCAGAGCAGTACGGTATCACCTAGTGTGTGCGTTTCACCACAGCTCCTTGCATGCCACTGCGTCCCAGATCCTCGGAGCAGTACTGTATCACTGTGTGTGTGTTCCAGCACAGGTCTTTGCATGCCACTGGATCCCAAGTCCCCGAGCAGTACGGTATCACTGTGTGTGTATTTCACCACATGTCCTCGTATGCCACTGCACCCCAGGTCCCCTGAAGCACTACGTTATCACCATGTGTGTGCGTTCCACCACAGGTTCTCGAATGACACTACGTCCCATGTTGCGGAGCAGTATCGTATCGCCATCTGCGTGTGCGTTCCACCATAGGTCCTCGCATGCCACTGCTTCCCAGGTCCCCAGAGCAGTACGGTATCACCTTGTGTGTGCGTTCCATCACAGGTTCTCAAATGCCACTACGTCCCACGTTTCCGGAGCAGTACAATATCACCATGTGGGTGTACGTTCCACCACAGGTCCTTGAATACCACTGTATCCCAGGTCTCCTGAGCAGTACGGTATCCCCATGTGTGTGCGTTTCACCACAGGTTCTCGCATACCACACCCTACCGTTCGGGGTCTGGTACATATACTTGCGGGGTCTGTCTTCTCTCTTTTGGGGACGAGTCTTGCTATATTCTTTTTTAGCTGCATGGATACTTTATTATTGAAATGCAACTAGGGCTTAAGGGGGATTTACACGCAGCGACATCGCTAGCAATGTTGCTAGCGATCGCACCCGCCCCCGTCGTTTGTGCGTCACGGTCAAATCGCTGCTCGTGGGGCACAATATCGCTAGGCCCCATCACGCGGACTTACCTGCCTAGCGACGTCGCTGTGACCGGCGAACAGCCTCTTTTCTAAGGGGGCGGTTCGTGCAGCGTCACAGCGACGTCACACGGCAGCCGTCCAATAGAAGCGGAGAGCAGCCGAAGGAAAGACACGCCCACCTCGTTGCCGGAGGACGCAGGTACGCTGTAGTTCGTCATTCCCGAGGTGTCACACGTAGCGATGTGTGCTGCCTCAGGAACGACGAACAACCTGCGTCCAAAATCAGCAACGATATTTGGGAAATGGATAACGTGTCAACGACCAACGATTAGGTAAGTATTTTGCATTGTTAGCGGTCGCTCATACGTGTCACACGCAACGACATCGCTAACTAGGCCGAATGTGCGTCACTAATTCCATGACCCCAACGACATCTCGTTAGCGATGTCGTTGTGTGTAACGGGGCCTTTGTATTTATAAGCCTGGATCCGAAGACTACAAATTTCTGCTAGGACTTATTTTCAGGGTAGGGCTTATTTTCAGAGAAACACAATAGTACAGGCTATGCACCCATAATGACAGCCTAGTAATGTGCCACCTAATAAGTGGCCGCAGGAAATGTAGGGGCCCTAGGTGAGACCTCACGGCGAGGTTCTGCCACCGCTGCAGGGGGTTGGGAACAGGCAGCTGAGATTGGGGCTGTCACAGGAGCAGAAGAACTTTGTTGGGTTCCTCCACAACCGGGTTGTCAGGTGGCCAGGTTAGTCCGCCTGAACCGGCGACTTGGTCAGGAGTGGAGGTGACGCAGGCACGACCCATGACCCAGAAGCTCAACTGCCCAGATAAACCGTGAATCTGCAGAAAACAGTGTCCCAGATAGATGGGTACCTGAGTGCCATCTGATAGACAGTCCAGCTAAAGACCCTAATAAATAATGCTGCCCCCATGGAAATCGGGACACTAATATTGCCAGCAATGTGCCCCCCTGGAAACAATACACAACAGTTTTGCATGTAAGTATAATTGGACATCTAGCCCATTTTGCCATATCGAATGCCATGAAAACCTGGTGGCAACCTATATTGTGGCAAATATTACCTGACGGGGAGGCTCGTACTTTCTGGCACCTGAAAGTTCTACACAAGCCCATTTATCGACTATGGGTGATGCCCAGATCTGGCCTGACTTTCTGGAGACCCTCTCCCATTACGGTATGCCTTATGGTGCCTGAATAATACCACCACATGGTGCACATGTAATACTACCGTACTATAAACATACATATTGTAGCCGGGGACCATGACAAAGGGTCAAGATGACCCATCAGGAAGGAAGCAGGTTAGTCCAGCTTGAGGTTGGGTTGTGAAGGACCATAAATGGTGGATTATCTGGACTGGGCAGCTTCTACAGCGTGGGAGAATGGGAAATTACCAGTGTATTATGGCGCGAACCTCATCCAGTGTCATTTAATGGTGTATGTTGGTGGCGGAAGTTACGAGAAAATGGTCTAGTTGGTGCGCCGAGGAAGGATGAGCAACTTGGCTCGAAGCCTAAGGGCTGCGTTTTCTGGACCCTGATTTTGGCAATCATCTACCAGATATTTAAACATGGAGAACCCTAGACTTATATTTTATGTATCCGTCTTATTGAAGGGTACGCTTTCTGCATGAATATGTCCAGGATTTGCATATTCTCTATAAAATCCAATGTCCCAATTCTTTTCCCATATAATACACTCATCATATTGCAGATTTTGACGTCTCCCTTTGGCACAAAATCGTTGTGCGCGGTTTCCCCTATTACGCTGGACACTTCCCACATAATGCCGGATAATTGCAATGTCCACAGCAGCACTGAGAAAGCGAATGTGGCACTATTAAAAATAGACTAACGGAATGAACGAGTGCTGCATTCTTAACCCCTTTTCCACTCCGCGACACCATATTTTCAGAAAGCCGCAATCTCATAGTTGACCACCAGGTGGCAATAAAGTACAATTGAATTTCCATAAAACTTGCTCCCATTTCCCCAGCTCTATGGAGGCAGCAGCAGATTTACTGCTCTGTACTCACCAAGAGATTGGTACAGTATAAAAATGTCATTATTGCAGCAAATACTTTTTGCTTGCCCTGCTGACACGGTCGTCAGAACATGCAGACAAGTCACTGACTCAAATACCATGAACTCTGCCATTTACTGAGGACATTACCAGTAGAATTGTAAATTTAGGTTTATTTTGGCATTAGCATTGGCAGCGTGATTTGAGAATTGCTGAATTAATCAGTCACAGTAATAGGAAGGACATAACCTTTATGTAAAATGCTGCCAAAGTATCGGATCATCTCATCTCCATCGACCCTTTTCTCGACTTTATCCGACACCTACAATCAAATATGTTCAGTCTCCTTGTTTTTCCCTTTTCTATTGTTTATGAGATGTTTACTGTGATCTGTATGCCATATCTTTATATTGGACGATGATTACTTATGTATCTAATGGCATCACACATGGAGCATGGAGACTTATTACATGTTATATCCAGTTCAGATGCATAGAGGTAGCATTATGTGCGATACTGCAGTGATGCAGCTACTTTCACTCACTCTTGAGGCTATCAGAGAGGATCTACCATTATTACCATGGTGGGATGACATCACAAAAAGTTTTGAATCAGGTATGCTGCTGTAACCCCCCCCTCCCCAAAAAAGGAATGAGCTGTTGTGACCTGAAAAAAATGTTTTTTAATCAAATGAGCTGCTGTGACCTGAAAAAAAAGGAATGAGCTTCTGACACCCAGAAAAAGGGGTTTTAATCAAATGTGCTGCTGTGACCCGAAAAAGGGTTTTAATTAAATGAGCTGCTGTGACCCGAAAAGAGGGTTTTAATCAAATGAGCTGCTGTGACCTGAAATGAGGGTTTTATTCAAATGAGCTGCTGTAGTGTTTTAATCAAATGAGCTGCTGTGACCCGAAAAAAGGGTTTTACTCAAATGAGCTACTGTGATCCGAAAAGAGGGTTTTAATCCAATGAGCTGCTGTGACCTTAAAAAAGGGTTTTAATCAAATGAGCTGCTGTAACCCAAAAAGAGGGTTTTTAATCAAATGAGCTGCTGTGACCTGAAAAAAGGGTTTTACTTAAATGAGCTGCTGTAACCCGAAAAAAGGGTTTTAATCAAATGAGCTGCTGTAGTCTTTTAATCAAATGAGGTGTTGTGACCTGAAAAAAGGATTTTAATCAAATCAGCTACTGTGCCCCGAAAAGAGGGTTTTAATCAAATCAGCTGCTGTGACATGAAAAAAGGGTTTTATTCAAATGAGCTGCTGTAACCTGAAGAGAGGGTTTTAATCAAATGAGCTACTGTGACCTGAAAAGAGGGTTTTAATCAAATGAGCTGCTGTGACCTGAAAAGGGGGTTTTATTCAAATGAGCTGCTGTGACCCGAAAAGAGGATTTTAATCAAATGAGCTGCTGTGACCTGAAAAGAGGATTTTAATCAAATGAGCTGCTGTGACCTGAAAAGAGGGTTTTATTCAAATGAGCTGCTGTAGTGTTTTAATCAAATGAGCTGTTGTGACCCAAAAAATGGGTTTTAATCAAATGAGCTGCTGTGACATGAAAAAAGGGTTTTATTCAAATGAGCTGCTGTAACCTGAAGAGAGGGTTTTAATCAAATGAGCTACTGTGACCTGAAAAGAGGGTTTTAATCAAATGAGCTGCTGTGACCTGAAAAGAGGGTTTTATTCAAATGAGCTGCTGTGACCCGAAAAGAGGATTTTAATCAAATGAGCTGCTGTGACCTGAAAAGAGGATTTTAATCAAATGAGCTGCTGTGACCTGAAAAGAGGGTTTTATTCAAATGAGCTGCTGTAGTGTTTTAATCAAATGAGCTGTTGTGACCCAAAAAATGGGTTTTAATCAAATGAGCTGCTGTGACCTGAAAAAATGGTTTTGATGAAATGAACTGCTGTTACCCAAAATAGCTTTTTAATCAAATGAGCGTTGTGACATCAGAATAGAGTTTCAATCAAGTAAAACTGCTATGACATCACAAGTGGGTTTCAAAAGGCTGCTGTGACATCACAAGAAGATTACATCCAGGTAAGCTACTATATGTGTAGAAAAATATCCAAAACTCATATCATTGATCTATTGCGGCTAAACTAAAATGTACAAAACTGAACATGCGATTCTTGGATAAAATTCTGATCAGACTGTATGAAGCTCTCTGCCAGGTCATGGCGAACCTCTTAGTGGGTCTTTAACATTAAAGGTGAAGTGCTGTGCGATGACCACTGCCTAAACAATACCGCACCAATAGAGGGGCCACCAGGTGCTTCACAGTGTCCATGATGTATGGCATGACCCCATTTGGTATCATAAGTGAGGGATTATCACATGTTAGCTGCTATGACATCACACAGGGGTTTCTCTTGTAGAAGCTGTTGTGACATCACAACACAGTTTCTTTCATGTAACCTCACAATATGCTTTTTTTTCATGTAAAGCAGTCCTGTCATCACAAAAGGTTAAACTATGGTGATAACACAAGAAGTTTTCAGTTGGGTGAGCTGCTGTGACAATAAAAGAAATTTTCTATCAAGTGAGCTGTTGTGACATCACTAGACAGTTTCTGTAAAGTGAGCTACTGTGACATCACAAGAGGGTTTCAATCAGGAAAGCTGCTGTGACCTGAAATAGGGGTTAAATGAAATGAGCTGCTGTGACATCATTGGACAGTTTCTATAAAGTGAGCTGTTGTAACATCACAGGAGGGTTTCAGTCAGGAAAGCTGTTGTGACCCGAAAGAGTTGTTATATCAAATGAGCTGCTGTGACACCAGTAAACAGATTCTGTAAAGTGAGCTGCTAAAACATAACAAGAGGGTTTCAGTCAGGAAAGCTGCTGTGACCCTAAATAGGGGTTAAATCAAATGAACTGCTGTGACATCACTAGAAAGTTTCTGTAAAGTGAGCTGCTGTGACATAACAAGAGGGTTTCAGTCAGGAAAGCTGCTGTGACCCGAAATAAGGATTATGTCAAATGAGCTGCTGTGACATCACTGGACAGTTTCTGTAAAGTGAGCTGCTGCGACATCACAAGAGGGTTTCAGTCAGGAAAGCTGCTGTGACCCGAAATAAGGATTATGTCAAATGAGCTGCTGGGACATCAATGGACAGTTTATGTAAAGGGAGCTGCTGTGACATCACAAGAGGGTTTCAGTCAGGAAAGCTGCTGTGACTTGAAATAGGGGTTAAATCAAATGAGTTGCTGTGACATTACTAGACAGTTTCTGTAAAGCGAGCTGCTGTGACATCACAAGAGGGTTTCAGTCAGGAATGCTGCTGTGACCCGAAATAGGGGTTATATCAAATGAGCTGCTGTGACATCACTGGAAAGTTTATGTAAAGTGAGCTGCTGTGACATCACAAGAGGGTTTAATTGAGGAAAGCTGCTGTGACCCGAAAATAAGGTGATACTGTGACATCACAAACTGATTTCAATCAAGTATGTTTCTGTGACATTACAAATAGTTAAAACAAGAGAAAAACTTTAGGACTTTTTTGTTCCAAACGGTTTAGCCCCTAATACACGGACATTAGATACGGCTGCAGCCTCATCACCCCCGATAGTTACATCCCCGAATATGAGTTGTAAGCCCTTCCAGTACCAGGATAGATAGCAGACGTCTGGGCAACTTTTAAGTGAGTTCTTATTAAGGAACTAGCCCAGATGGAACAGATCTGAAGCCCGACATCCATCCGGACTGTGCAGCTTTACCAGGCTTCCCCCCAATGACTGATGACAGCGCTGCCGGCCAGCAGCCTCTCTTCCCAGTTGTTCTCCTGCTTGTTCTATGTCATAACGCTTTATCTGTATTTGTAAAACAAGATTGATGAAGCTCGGGACGAGTCAATAATCTCAACGTGCACGGTGAGAGTTTATCTTCTCTGGACAAGGTAACAATCAACTAAAGTGGGAGCCCACATAACAGAACTGACGTGCTGGCCACCAATCCTGACATGTGCTATGCCCTCCGAGAGCCATGAGAAGTTTCCCCTTCATCAGATAAAGCAATGTTTTACAACCTATGGCTCTCCAATTTTTGTTTTGCAAAACTACAACTCCCCACAGGCTCAAAAAAACACCCCACTTACTGAGACTTGACCAGAAGGATCATAGCCAAAAAGTCTCATAAGCATTACATAACTACAACGGAGGCTCCCAGAAAACTGTCCGAGCTTCGCAGACTCAAGGATGAGTTGGGAAGTCTCACGACCAGTGTCGTAATCCCAACATTTTCTGGAATAGAAATTAGAAAAGTTGGCAAGTGAGATTCAAAATGGCACATGGTGGTTGGAAGACCTTGTACAGATTTTACTTTGGGTTCAGGAGCTTCAGGTCACACCTTTACCCACTGGATCTGTGGCACCCCAGTGGTCCGGTTGCCACAGTAGCATTGCGCTCCTCACAGGGGGTGATGCTATGCCTGGAAGCAAAAGGGGGGGGGGCGGTCTCCCATGCTAGGTACACTAGCACTCAACACTTCCTACTCCGGACCAGAAGGGTGAGCTCAAGAACCCGGTTTGAGGCGAGCTTCCCTGATGCATTCTGGCCTGGAGGATGAGTTAGGCACACAGACACACGAAAGTGAAACTAACAGATCAGAACAAGTCAGGAGTGGAGAGAAGACGGTCGCTGAGAAGAGAGCTGCGCCATAGCTCCCTCAGTGCCAAGCACATAGAAAAGGACATTGGAATCTGAGGCTGCGTGTTGACTTAAGTGCCCGTAGCAGAATCCGAAGGGCAGGAGACTGCAGGTCTTCTGGCCCACAGAGTGCCCGGGGCTCAGCAGCATACTAGAGCTTGGAGCTGTGATAGAAGAAGCGGCACCAGTAAAGGACTCGCGCTGCCTGGCATACGGGTGAGGACCAGAACCAACACAAGGAAGAGGGCCACTGTGTAGCTTCAAACTGCAGGGACCCACACATTACAGCGCAAACAGGATGGCCTATAACTCACCTAGCTAGGTGGATCCCCTCAATTGCTTCCAGACTGACCGGACTTCCATTACTAGCTTGACCAGTCTCCCGGGCCTGTACCATCAACTACCAAGTAATAGGTAAAGGAAACTACGGCCCTTGTGTTGTCCAGCTATTACCGGCGTCCTCAGTCCTGCACCCCAACGTTAAGTCCCTCCATAAATCACCTATTAGTACCCCCATCCACCCTGGGGCTCAGCTCTGCCTGTGGAGAGCTATACCAACCAAGCTGCGTCACCATCTGCCCCAGAGGTCCCCATCCAGCATCGGCGACACCTAACTTGCCGCATACCACAGGTGGCGTCACGAACTACCATCCCCTTAATCATTTCTACAAGTACTGACACCACCGTGGTCACGGGAACCGGGCCTCGCCACCACGGCGTCCCAGAAACAGAACCGCGGCCCAGTAATGAGTCACCCCAAGCCCCCATGCGGGCGTGTCAGATCCACCATGCTTGGAGCTGATTTGGCATCTATTTTGTGCCAATTTGTTTTCATAAGGGTTGTCTTTTCTCGTGAAAATCAGGGAGACGTCTGGCTCCAGATTTGTTAAACGGCAATCATTCCTCTACCTAAATTTGGAAACTCGAAATTTACTAGTCTGGGAAGCAATCAGGTGCACTCAAAGGTGATCTCCTGATACAATTGTGTTACTAAATACCTGTAATCATCAAGTAACAACAATTATTGAAAAGATTTACTCTTCAAAGGGGTTCTCCAGTATATTTTTTTTACTATCAGTGTCGCGGGCGGGGAGGATGCCGCTGCCGCGCGCTCGCTAACGCTCGGGTCCGGCGCTGCTGCGGCTGCTGCTGCTCGGTGGCTCGAGCGGTGGGCCGGATCCGGGGACTCGAGCGGCGCTCCTCCCCCGTGAGTGAAAAGGGTGGTTAGTTTGGGAGATTTAGTCCGTGACGCCACCCACGGGTTGTGGTGAAGATGGGCACCACCGCTGCTGGTGACGGGGATCCCGGGAGCGATGTCGGGGAGCAGCTGAGATGTTGTTTTCCCCCTCCGTGGGTAGGGGTCGGTGGTCCCGGAGCCCGGTGGTGTGACGGGGAGGCAGGGTTGGTGAGGTGCAGGGTTGCAGGGACAGCGCGGCGCGGTGCCGGATAGCACGGGTGTACTCACTCAGCAAGAGATGCACAAAGTCCTCGGTAAACCAAACGGCTGGATGGACGGGTCCCGCAGCCGGCTGCAGTGTCTCTCCCCGGACAGGTGATGGCGGCTATCTTTCCCTGCACCTTTGTGTACTTGTTAGACTACGATGGATCCACAACGGTAGTCCGCTCCCTGGTGTATGGATGCCGGAGAAGCTTGTTTGCCCGCAGGCGCTGGCCCTTGGGTCTCTAGCCTTAGGCGGTAGCTGTATACCCTCACGGTGTGGGCGGTTGCCTTCTAACGGGTCTTTGGCTGTTAGGAAACCCCTGGGGTTCCGGTCACACTCGGATTTGACTATTGTCGGTGGCTCCAAGCCTGGTCGGGGTCCGATGGCCCTGCCTGTGTGTGCTGGCTTCACTTCACTCCCCCGGTCGGTACCGGTCCTACGGTTCCGCGTCGATTCACCTCTCCTGCAGACAGCCGCCACCATCTGCCAACCTTGCTGTCAGTGCCTGGGCCACAAACCCAGACACACCAGTGTCTACTCCTCTCACTTCAACCTCCTAGACTAATCTGTCACTTTTCCCTCCTCCAGGCCTGTGAACTCCTCGGTGGGCGGGGCCAACCGCTTGGCTCCGCCCCACCTGGTGTGGACATCAGATCCTGGAGGGAGGCAACAGGGTTTTGTGTTTGGCTAATGTTACTGTCTAGTGGGGGTGAGGGTGTTTGTGTGTTACCTGTGACGACCTGGCTAGTCCAAGGCGCCACATTCCCCCTTGGTGAAATGCAGACCGTCCGCGGGCTGCCCGTCCATCACCGGTTTTATTTTTTTTCAAAAACTGTAAAACATAAATTAACATGTAAACATTTCAAAACATATGCATTTTTGTTAGGTCCCTTCAAACGTTACACATATAAAACATTTTTAATACTGACGGATGTCTTCCACTCTCCCACCCAAGCAACCTATCCCTGATGCTGCCCCTAAGAAGTGGGCAGCACCCCTTGACCCTAGTCCAGGTTCAGGCTGCCCGAGCGGGAACGGGTACAGTAACTCGCACCCGGCTGTCACTTCAGGGGACCACACGTCCAAGGGGGACCCCTGACCCCCGGAGGATGGCCACCGGTCCTGGTGGTGGCCGGGCCCCAGCCTCCTCTGCTGCGGGCCCTTCCTCCAGTCTGCCACTCCGGAGGCGGCAACGGTATCCATCCCACAAAACTATTTACAAGCCCACAAGTTCGTGGGTGGCCAGCCAGTTCTCGGCCATGTCCATGAGCAGTTCCTCATGTGGGTGATAAAAACACACAGAGTCTCTCCGGGGACAACTTGCCGGCAAGGCCGGAATAATCACACAGATAATCAGATGAAGCTTCGGTTTTGATTTTTCTCATTCATTTAAACTGCTGAGGGTCCCAACAGGGAACAACTTGCTTGCAACGGAGGACCGCTGCCACTACTGGAGGTCACCATCGCCACCTACTTCCTCCGGATCCGCCCTAGGACTGTATGGCGGAGGAGGTGACCGGGGTTGCCCGAGGTCATCATGGCTCACCCTTCTCTGGACATCCAGGGCAAACCAGCCCCTCTCTCCCAGGTGGAAGGTATATGTGACCAGCTCACCCGAACAGAGGTCACACTCCAGATGTTCCGGGGGCAGCTGACTGTGCACATCTCGCCTGGAGAAGAACGCCTTGACCCCCAGGCTTGGCTTGTGAATGAACCCCCATCCACGCCGGGGGTAGAACTGCCGGACTTGACCTTCAAAGATCGTGCCCCGAGCTTCGGGAGGGGCTCTCCGGAGGGCGTCCTTTGCCTCTATAGTGCGGGCCAGGATAGCAGCCTTCTCTTTCTCCTCTGTCTTCCGGCCCATCAGGTTTGGCTGCCGCTCCCAACATGGCGGCTCCTCCAGCGCGGGGGTTGGGCCCAGCAGGTACCCCCCGATGCGGGCCACGACCGGCACCTTCTGGTTAGGGGGGCACCGCTGTGTCGCGGCCTGCTTTGCTGCCTTGCAGCGGCAACCCTCCGCAGCTTCAGCCGAGGCCTGGAGCTTGGGAGTTGTCAGCGTCACTTTCCGGGCTTGGGGCGGGCTACCCTCCACCTCTGTACTGGCCGGGCGGACTGCCGGGTCCTCTTCGGGTGCGACCGCTTCCGGACTAGATGGCTCCTTTTGGGGAGCGGGCACCCTCCAGGGGAGCGGGGTCGGTGCTGGCCGGACAAGCTGTCGTTCGCGGGCAGCGCCTGCAGGTGGATCTTCGCGGGCGGGAGTGATGTCATCTGTTGCCGGGTTCGGGAGCAGCGGGCCGACCGGCGGGGTGGCGCCGACCAATACGGGCAGCGGGGAACGCAGCAGGCTGAGCGACGGCAGACCGGGCCCCTCGGCCGCAGCGACCGGTCCCTCTGAAACACAGGGGCGTGGGTCAATCACCAGCTCCTCCGATTCTGCTTTCGCCTCATGGGCCTGCACGGTCATCACCACTTCCACCATTCCAGCCTCCCATTCTTGCACCAGGAGCTGGAGCCGGGTCTGCAGCCTGCGGCTTAACTGGGCTACCCGAGCCTCCACCCACGCCGCTGTTTCGGGCGTGGGCCTGTTGTACGGAACGGACATCCTGCTTGCTCGGCCTCCAGGAACGGGATATCTTTGCAAAGTCCTGGCGTCCCCACTTTCCACAGCCTCGGCTACATTAGGCAGACACACACCCGCCCCCCCTTGGTTCTCTTCAGCACTTCCGCTTGTTGGGGGCGGGGCTTCGCTTTCGCACCTTCCCTGCTTGGAGAAGACGCTCGAGCGGGAGATTTTTGCGCCAAGATGGCGGCGCTTCAAAATTTTCGGCCGGACACCGCCGGCGGAGATCACAAGGCGCACTTCTACTGGTAAGTAGATCGTTTCAATCCTGTTCATGACGCCAAGTTGTCACGGACGGGGAGGACACCGCCGCGCGCTCGCTAACGCTCGGGTCCGGCGCTACTGCGGCTGCTGCTGCTCGGTGGCTCGAGCGGTGGGCCGGATCCGGGGACTCGAGCGGCGCTCCTCGCCCGTGAGTGAAAAGGGTGGCTGGTTTGGGGGATTTAGTCCGTGACGCCACCCACGGGTTGTGGTGAAGATGGGCACCACCGCTGCTGGTGATGGGGATCCCGGCAGCAATGGCGGGGAGCAGCTGAGATGTTGTTTTCCCCCTCCGTGGGTAGGGGTCGGTGGTCCCGGGGCCCGGTGGTGTGATGGGGAGGCAGGGTTGCAGGGACAGCGCGGCGTGGTGCCGGATGGCACGGGTGTACTCACTCAGCAAGAGATGCACAAAGTCCTCGGTAAACCAAACGGTTGGATGGACGGGTCCCGCAGCCAGCTGCAGTGTCTCTCCCCGGACAGGTGATGGCGGCTGTCTTTCCCTGCACCTTTGTGTACTTGTTTGACTACGATGGATCCCCAACGGTAGTCCGCTCCCCGGTGGATGGATGCCGGAGGAGCCCGTTTGCCCGCAGGCGCTGGCCCTTGGGTCTCTAGCCTTAGGCGGTAGCTGTATACCCTCACGGTGTGGGCGGTTGCCTTCTAACGGGTCTTTGGCTGTTAGGAAACCCCTGGGGTTCCGGTCACACTCGGATTTGACTATTGTCGGTGGCTCCAAGCCTCGTCATGGTCCGATGGCCCTGCCTGTGTGTGCTGGCTTCACTTTGCTCCCCGGTCGCTACCGGCGGGCCAACGCCCGACCTCGGTCCTACGGTTCCGCGTCGATTCACCTCTCCTGCAGACGGCCGCCACCATCTGCCAACCTTGCTGTCAGTGCCTGGGCCACAAACCCAGACACACCAGTGTCTACTCCTCTCACTTCAACCTCCTAGACTAATATGTCACTTTTCCCGCCTCCAGGCCTGTGAACTCCTTGGTGGGCGGGGCCAACCACTTGGCTCCGCCCCACCTGGTGTGGACATCAGACCCTGGAGGGAGGCAACAAGGTTTTGTGTTTGGCTAATGTTACTGTCTAGTGGGGGTGGGGGTGTTTGTGTGTTACCTGTGACGACCTGGCTAGTCCAGGGCGCTACATCAGCATAGCTCCACCTCCCAAAAACAACAAAAAAAGAGAAAATAAATTCCTGCTAATTCGGGTTTCCTATCTAGTTATTCTTCTACCCCTGAATTTATGTAAAAGTACTGGAGAATGATTTGGTTAAAACATACTTGCCAATTTTATAAGAAATTCTGGAGAGGAGGAGTCTTGTGCTGAGATGTGCTGCCTTTCCAGGCCAGTAGGAGTCTTGTGCTGAGATGTGCCGCCTTTCCAGGCCAGTAGGAGTCTTGTACGGAGATGTGCCGCCTTTCCAGACCAGTAGGAGTCTTGTACGGAGATGTGCCGCCTTTCCAGACCAGTAGGAGTCTTTTACGGAGATGTGCCCCCTTTCCAGGCCAGTAGGAGTCTTTTACGGAGATATGCTCCCTTTCCAGGCCAGTAGGAGTCTTTTACGGAGATGTGCCCCCTTTCCAGGCCAGTAGGAGTCTTTTACGGAGATGTGCGCCCTTTCCAGGCCAGTAGGAGTCTTTTACGGAGATGTGCCCCCTTTCCAGGCCAGTAGGAGTCTTTTACGGAGATGTGCCCCCTTTCCAGGCCAGTAGGAGTCTTTTACGGAGATGTGCCCCCTTTCCAGGCCAGTAGGAGTCTTTTACGGAGATGTGCCCCCTTTCCAGGCCAGTAGGAGTCTTTTACGGAGATGTGCCATCTTTCCAGGCCAGTAGGAGTCTTGTGCGGAGATGCATCACCTTTCCAGTCCAGTAGGAGTCTTATGTGAAGATGCGCCCCCTTTCCAGTCCAGTAGGAGTCTTATGTGAAGATGCGCCCCCTTTTCAGGCCAGTAGGAGTCTTGTATGGAGATGTGCACCCTTTCCAGGCCAGTAGGAGTCTTTTACGGAGATGTGCCCCCTTTCCAGGCCAGTAGGAGTCTTGTGTGGAGATGCATCACCTTTCCAGGCCAGTAGGAGTTTTATGTGAAAATGCGCCCCCTTTCCTGGCCAGTAGGAGTCTTGTGTGGAGATGCATCACCTTTCCAGGCCAGTAGGAGTCTTATGTGAAAATGCGCCCCCTTTCCAGGCCAGTAGGAGTCTTGTGCGGAGATGCATCCCCTTTCCAGGCCAGTAGGAGTCTTGTGCTGAGATCCGCCCACTTTCCAGGCCAGTAGAAGTCTTGTGCAGAGGTGCGCCCCCTTTCTATGCCAGTATGAATCTTGTTCGGAGATACGCACCCTTTACAAGCCAGTAATAGTCTTCTACAGAGATGCACACCTTTTCCAGGCCAGTAGGAGTCTTGTTTGGAGATACACCCTCTTTACAGGCCAGTAGGAGTCTTGTGCGGAGATGAGCCCCCTTTCTAAGCCAGTGAGAGTCTTGTATGGAGATATGCCCACTTTCTAGGCCAGTGCGAGTCTTGTAGGGAGATATGCCCCTAGGCCAGTGGGAGTCTTGTGTTGTGATGTGCCTCCTTTCTAGGCCAGTGTGAGTCTTGTAGGGAGATATGCCTCCTTTCTAGGCCAGTGTGAGTCTTGTAGGGAGATATGCCTCCTTTCTAGGCCAGTGTGAGTCTTGTAGGGAGATATGCCTCCTTTCTAGGCCAGTGTGAGTCTTGTAGGGAGATATGCCTCCTTTCTAGGCCAGTGGGAGTCTTGTGTTGTGATGTGCCTCCTTTCTAGGCCAGTGTGAGTCTTGTAAGGAGATATGCCTCCTTTCTAGGCCAGTGCGAGTCTTGTGCTGAGATATGCCTCCTTTCTAGGCCAGTGGGAGTCTTGTGCTGAGATATCCCACTTTTCCGTGCCAGTAGGAGTCTTGGGCTAAGACTAGGTCATACCCCATCCATCTACATTCCCCCCACCACCCCAATCTCTGCCCCTCAGACCCTACCTCTGAGGCAATGGAATCACAGATTTACAAAAGAGTTCATCACTATCTTCAGGGAGCCTGAAAGTCTAAATTTTTTAATTGAGCCCTTGAAAATTCCCCTAGACTTGGCAAATATGGACAGAAGCGGGTCAGCTGCATGTATTTCTATGCAGCGGAGAGTGACTCCGGCCTAAGCTGAACTCTAGTAAATACTGCAATACCAATCCCAACCTATATACAAGAGTGGCGCTGTTTGTAGGAGAAAGCAGCCACACTTTTCTAATCTCATCTAACCTGTTTAATTCACTTTGTATCTAATTTGCATTGCCCCAGCCTAATAATTGCATGGCAGATTTTGCTTTTTTTTGCAGAATCACTTCATTAAACACGTCTTATTCTGTGTACTGTTTTCTTAAGAGGGCGACGCGGCTCCTGCAGCGAGCGGAGAGTGTAAGCATGTTGACACTGCAGTGTAAGTACATTCTGTGCACACAGCCCCCTCCAGGCATTAGGTGGGATCAATAAAGGACCATTAATTAGTTATGGGATGTTGGGGAAGGAAAGCGCTTGGCTGTTACATATGAGCCGCATAGCTTTTTTTTTTTGCTGATCTATCTTTATCTATCTTTCGAGCGATTTATCTTTTTCTCTGTATTGGTTATTCAGTCTTTCATTGTACCTTCTGTTCAATTCCGTGTCTATATTCTCCAGCGATTCACGCCAATATCACCCTTTGAATGTTGCTTGCAATGCATTGCAGTAAATGTCACCTATCCCTAATCTATTGCTGCAAACTACAGAGGCGGGAGTGCAAAAAAAAAAAAAAAAAAGTGCTTCATAATAGTGTGCGGACTGGGACCAGAGTATTCAAGTCACATGAATACTCTGGCCCCTGTCTGCACCACCATAAAGCACATGTGCAATTCTATAGAGGTACACTAATCATTTATGTCATTATTATTAATAACAAATAATAATGATGATTATTATTAATAATAATATCAATGTATTATTATTATTAATAATAATAGTAATAATAAGCATCATCATATTATTATTATCAAGCATCATCATCATAATTTCTTATTATCATTATTATTATTATTAATAAATTATGATGATGATGCTTGATATGATTCTTATTATTATTATTAATATTATTATTAATAATAAGCATCATATTATTATTAATAATAAGCATCATATTATTATCAAGCATCATCATCATAATTTATTATCATTATTATTATTAATATTAATAAATTATGATGATGATGCTTGATAATATGATGCTTATTATTATTAATAATAATAATAATATTAATAAGCATCATATTATTATTATCAAGCATCATCATAATTTATTATTAATAATATTAATATTATTATTAATAGTAATAATAAATTATGCTGATGATGCTTGATAATCATATGATACTTATTATTATTATTAATAATAATAATGACGATTATGCTTTATTACTACAACTATTATTATTATTTATAATACTTGATATTATTAATATTAATACATTGATATTATTAATAATTATTATTGTGTTATTAATAATGATTATTACAAATAAAAATAGTAGTAATAAATCATCATCATTATTATTATTATTAATAATAATAATAATAATAATAAACATCATCATGTTATTATTATCAAGCATCATCATTATTATTATTATTATTATTATTATTATTTATTTATACTGCAAATTTCAGCAGTTTTGCAATGTTGTGGTTTTTTTTTTTTTTTTTTTTATATATAATTTCATGTGTAGCCACAAATGACAATGCAAAACAGTGGCATGTTTTAGTAGAACAACATGCATTATTTGCCTCATATCCATCATGCAAATAAACTGTTAAATGGGCAATTACTTTCCCACATCACAATCTGTATTAAAAATAATAAATAATAAATCACTTGCAATTCTCAAACCGGCCACTGGGGCTTTTTTAGACTCTAACTTCCTGTTGTTTCAGAAAACAACACATGCACATTAGCCACTATGTTTGTCATTAAAGCATTTAATGAGCATGTGCAAGGGGTGTGTGTGATATCCTATTGTATTTGGTGGATTCTTTGTTATTATCATTTTCCTGCCTTTGCTGATAATGAGCCTGCTGAAAACATTTCCTGAAAGGTCAGGAAGTATGAGTCAGCCACTTTGTTTGTCATTGAAGCATTTAATGAGCGTGTGCAAGGGGGGGGGGGCGCTGTGATATCCTATTGTGATTGGTGGATTTTTTCTTATTAGCATTTTCCTGCCTTTGCTGATAATGAGCTTGGTGAAAACATTTCCTGAAAAGTCAGGAAGTATGAGTCTAGAAAAGCCCCATTGGCCTGTGTTAAAATTTGCGAGAATACTATTTGTTTTTTATAATATAAAAAAACAATATTTGGATTTTTTTTTTAAATAAATAACATAAAAATTTGATTTTAACAAAACGATACTTCCCTTTAAAGGGAACATACCAGTAGTTAAAAAAACAGTGATATGGAACCTTTAATAGACCCTTATACCTTATTTATAGAGGCCCAATGTGCCACACAGGAAACATCTGCTGTAGGTCCATATGCAAATCAGGATGGAAGTGCACTGGGGGAGTGTCAATGTTCTTGGACTTATAAGTGCATAGACACACCCCCAGAGCACTTCCAGTCTTATTTGAATATAGCTTGATATACCACTATTTCCCTATGTAAAAACTTGCTAATAGGCTCAGTTTTAGGGGATCGTATAAGATTAAAATTAATGTTGTCCTTTTTTACTCTCTTCAAGAAACAGCACAACTCCTGATCATAGGTTGTGTCTGGTTCTACACCTTAGCTACATTCAATGGTAGTGCCCGCTCATTACTAGTTACGAGTACTGAGCACCCGAGCATGGTAGTGCCCGCTCATTACTAGTTACGAGTACTGAGCACCCGAGCATGGTAGTGCCCGCTCATTACTAGTTACCAGTACTGAGCACCCGAGCATGGTAGTGCCTGCTCATCACTAGTTACGTGTACTGAGCACCCGAGCATGGTAGTGCCCGCTCATCACTAGTTACGAGTACTGAGCACCCGAGCATGGTAGTGCCCGCTCATTACTAGTTACGAGTACTGAGCACCCGAGCATGGTAGTGCCCGCTCATCACTAGTTACGAGTACTGAGCACCCGAGCATGGTAGTGCCCGCTCATCACTAGTTACAAGTACTGAGCACCCGAGCATGGTAGTGCCCGCTCATCACTAGTTACGAGTACTGAGCACCTGAGCATGGTAGTGCCCGCTCATCACTAGTTACGAGTACTGAGCACCCGAGCATGGTAGTGCCTGCTCATCACTAGTTACGAGTACTGAGCACCCGAGCATGGTAGTGCCCGCTCATCACTAGTTACGAGTACTGAGCACCCGAGCATGGTAGTGCCCGCTCATCACTAGTTACGAGTACTGAGCACCCGAGCATGGTAGTGCCCGCTCATCACTAGTTACCAGTACTGAGCACCCGAGCATGGTAGTGCCCGCTCATCACTAGTTACGAGTACTGAGCACCTGAGCATGGTAGTGCTCGCTCATCACTAGTTACAAGTACTGAGCACCTGAGCATGGTAGTGCTCGCTCATCACTAGTTACGAGTACTGAGCACCCGAGCATGGTAGTGCCCGCTCATCACTAGTTACGAGTACTGAGCACCTGAGCATGGTAGGGCCCGCTCATCACTAGTTACGAGTACAGAGCACCCGAGCATGGTAGTGCCCGCTCATCACTAGTTACGAGTACTGAGCACCTGAGCATGGTAGTGCCCGCTCATCACTAGTTACGAGTACTGAGCACCTGAGCATGGTAGGGCCCGCTCATCACTAGTTACGAGTACAGAGCACCCGAGCATGGTAGTGCCCGCTCATCACTAGTTACAAGTACTGAGCACCCGAGCATGGTAGTGCTCGCTCATCACTAGTTACGAGTACTGAGCACCTGAGCATGGTAGTGTCCGCTCATCACTAGTTACGAGTACCGAGCACGCGAGCATGGTAGTGCTCGCTCATCACTAGTTACGAGTACTGAGCACCCGAGCATGGTAATGCCCGCTCATCACTAGTTACAAGTACCGAGCACCCGAGCATGGTAGTGCCCGCTCATCACTAGTTACGAGTACCGAGAACCTGAGCATGGTAGTGCCCGCTCATCACTAGTTACGAGTACAGAGCACCTGAGCATGGTAGTGCCCGCTCATCACTAGTTACTAGTACAGAGCACCCGAGCATGGTAGTGCTCACTCATCACTAGTTACGAGTACCGAGCACACAAGCATAGTAGTGCTCGCTCATCACTAGATACGAGTACTGAGCACCCTAGCATGGTAGTGCCCGCTCATCACTAGTTACGAGTACCAAGCACCCAAGGATGGCAGTGTGGCGCCCTAGCGGCTTCAGGCGCCACAGGGTACTGCACTTCACCCGAGGTGCAATATTCATCTTGGATATGGAGGAGGTCATCACCGATAAACCAACACAACACATCCAACACATAACACGGGAGCTCTGTCACTGGGACCTGGGCTGGGGTAGGTGCTGGGGTGGCCATCATGAGGTATGGGACCTCTTGCCCACTACTTCAGCAACCCGGGAGACGGGGCACCTGCAGGGGAAGTTAGGAGCCATCTCAGACACAAGGCAGAGAGAAGTTAGCTGCAGGTGCAGCAGGACTCAGGGAGAGACGTCGCAAGACACTGGACAAAAAGGGGCCCATGGTCACGAGCTGGAGACTCGACCTGGGTTCTTACGAAGAAGGGGGATCCCAGGGTTATCTTGGAGTGCAGCAGGCACTCGTGACCCGTTGCACGGCCCAGGAGCTGGGGTGGAGGGAAGACCATTGGAAAGGACACACAGAGGGAAACATCGGCCTTGGCCTCTGAACTATCCGGGATCGGCTGGAGCCCATCACAGCGGGACACGGTACTCCAGAGGCGGTGTGACTTCAGTGAGTAAAATAACTTGAACTGCACTCTCTGTGTCGCTCCCATCATCGCGCCCCAGAGCCATAGGTGACTAGTATTCCCAGCATCCTCCCTGGGGCCTAGCTCTGCCTGTGGAGAGCTACAACACCTGAGCACCATCTGTCGCAGATGAAACTTCCCGAAGCTGATACTGGCCGCATACCACAGGTGGCGTCACGAATAACTACTCCCATCATCCCCACTCCCATCTTTATTGACACCGCCGGGGTCACGGAACCGGGCCAGGCCACTGTGACAACCCAACTGACACCGGCCCGGTGATGAGTGTCCCCCAAGATCCTGTGGACGCGTCAACAGTGCCCGCTCATCACTACCGCTCAACCCAATTAACGCAAGGCCTAAGAGGGGTAGTTTTGCTTTTATCCCATCAACATTTTTCTCCAAAACAGTAGCACACACCAATAATAAAACCAAGTTTTTCTTGCCATTTACAACTAAATTCTTCCATATTTCACTTAGTAAATCAGTTATGATCAGAATGTTGCTGTTTACCTGTCCTAATCCCACAAACTCTGCAAATTTCGAATGCGACCGAAGAGTTAATTGTAGACATTAAAGCGCTCTTCCCACCTCAAGTCTCTAGCTGCTGTTATTAAGAGTCTCATCACAATTATATGGAGTCTACAGTAATAATTAAACAGTAATTTATAATCAATGTTCATTTTAAGTGCAGCTCAACAGCCGCTTGTTACACTGAAAACTGAAATTTTCTGTTTGTACAGTAAATTCTTCATTTATTCCAGTGCAAAATGTTGCATCTCAGGGTCAACACGTCCTACAGGCTTCTTAGACCCAGTTGTCTCACCCATTAGAAAGTAATTTGTGATGGTCTATAGGAAACTCTCACAAAACATGAATGTTGTCACATACATACCATGTTTCCCAGAAAATAAGACCTACCCTGAAAATACACCTTGGTAGGATTTTTGGGGCGTTTTTTGAGTATGCTTAAAATATAAGCCCTACTCCAAAATAAGCCCTAGTTGCAGTTCCATAAGGAAGTGTCCAAGAAGCTAAAAAAGTTAGCAGAACTCTATCAAAGAAATCGGACACCCCCAAAAAAAGAAGACATCTCCCTTCCCCTCAAAAAAAATCGCACTCACTAGACCTCAAACAATTACAGTCGGCAAGTGCCAATGGTGGATGAGCTCTCATGTAGAGATCTGCACCACTTTGAGGTCCCTCATCATTCCACTTGCATTGCACTGCAGTTCTCACAAACAGATCAGGTACCAGTATCACTCTGTGCGAGTGACACTGCTTCCTGTCACCAAGGTGGCCAACCACTGTAGAACTCAGGGGGAACAGACAGTGACGCAAATTTACACAACTCAGTGTAAAGGAGTCAAGAGTCCAGATCCAAGAAAGGAGTCAAGAGACCAGATCCAAGTAAAGGAATCGAGAGACCAAATATGAGTAAAGGAGCCAAGAGACCAGATCGGACTAAAGGAGTGGAGAGATCAGATCCAAGTAAAGGAGTCGAAAGGCCAGACCCAAGTAAAGGAGATGAGAGACCAGATTGGAGTAAAGGAGTGAAGAGACCAGATCCAAGTAAAGGAGCCGAGCGGCCAGATCCGAGTAAAGGAACCAAAAGATCAGAGTAAAACAGCTGAGAGACCAGATCGGAGTAAAGGAGCTGAAAGGCCAGAATTGCATAAAAGGAGTCGAGAGACCAGATGTGAGTAAAGGAGCTGAAAGGCCAGAATTGCATAAAAGGAGTCGAGAGACCAGATGTGAGTAAAGGAGTCGAGAGACCAGATCCGAGTAAAGGAGTCGAGAGACCAGATCCGAGTAAAGGAGTCGAGAGACCAGATCCGAGTAAAGGAGTCGAGAGACCAGATCCGAGTAAAGGAGTCGAGAGACCAGATCCGAGTAAAGGAGCCGAGAGACCAGATCCGAGTAAAGGAGCCGAGAGACCAGATGTGAGTAAAGGAGCCGAGAGACCAGATGTGAGTAAAGGAGCCGAGAGACCAGATCCGAGTAAAGGAACCAAAAGATCAGAGTAAAACAGCTGAGAGACCAGATCGGAGTAAAGGAGCCGAAAGGCCAGAATTGCATAAAAGGAGTCGAGAGACCAGATGTGAGTAAAGGAGTCGAGAGACCAGATCCGAGTAAAGGAGTCGAGAGACCAGATCCGAGTAAAGGAGTCGAGAGACCAGATCCGAGTAAAGGAGTCGAGAGACCAGATCCGAGTAAAGGAGTCGAGAGACCAGATCCGAGTAAAGGAGTCGAGAGACCAGATCCAAGTAAAGGAGCCGAGAGACCAGATGTGAGTAAAGGAGCCGAGAGACCAGATCCGAGTAAAGGAGCCGAGAGACCAGATGTGAGTAAAGGAGTCGAGAGACCAGATGTGAGTAAAGGAGTCGAGAGACCAGATGTGAGTAAAGGAGTCGAGAGACCAGATCCGAGTAAAGGAGCCGAGAGACCAGATGTGAGTAAAGGAGCCGAGAGACCAGATCCGAGTAAAGGAGCCGAGAGACCAGATCCGAGTAAAGGAGCCGAGAGACCAGATGTGAGTAAAGGAGTCGAGAGACCAGATGTGAGTAAAGGAGTCGAGAGACCAGATGTGAGTAAAGGAGTCGAGAGACCAGATGTGAGTAAAGGAGTCGAGAGACCAGATGTGAGTAAAGGAGTCGAGAGACCAGATGTGAGTAAAGGAGTCGAGAGACCAGATGTGAGTAAAGGAGTCGAGAGACCAGATGTGAGTAAAGGAGTCGAGAGACCAGATGTGAGTAAAGGAGTCGAGAGACCAGATGTGAGTAAAGGAGTCGAGAGACCAGATGTGAGTAAAGGAGTCGAGAGACCAGATGTGAGTAAATGAGTCGAGAGACCAGATGTGAGTAAATGAGTCGAGAGACCAGATGTGAGTAAATGAGTCGAGAGACCAGATCCGAGTAAATGAGTCGAGAGACCAGATCCGAGTAAATGAGTCGAGAGACCAGATCCGAGTAAATGAGTCGAGAGACCAGATCCGAGTAAAGGAGTCGAGAGACCAGATCCGAGTAAAGGAGTCGAGAGACCAGATCCGAGTAAAGGAGTCGAGAGACCAGATCCGAGTAAAGGAGTCGAGAGACCAGATCCGAGTAAAGGAGTCGAGAGACCAGATCCGAGTAAAGGAGTCGAGAGACCAGATCCGAGTAAAGGAGTCGAGAGACCAGATCCGAGTAAAGGAGTCGAGAGACCAGATCCGAGTAAAGGAGTCGAGAGACCAGATCCGAGTAAAGGAGTCGAGAGACCAGATCCGAGTAAAGGAGTCGAGAGACCAGATCCGAGTAAAGGAGTCGAGAGACCAGATCCGAGTAAAGGAGTCGAGAGACCAGATCCGAGTAAAGGAGTCGAGAGACCAGATCCGAGTAAAGGAGCCGAGAGACCAGATCAGAATAAAGGAGTCGAGAGACCAAATCTGAGTAAAGGAGCCAAGAGACCAGATCGGAGTAAAGGAGCCAAGAGACCAGATCGGAGTAAAGGAGCCAAGAGACCTGATCTGAGAAAAGTAGTTGAAAGACCACATCTGAATAAAGACCTGAGAGAGACCAGAGTTGGGAAAGTTGAGTTGAGTGAACAGAACCAGGGAAGAGCGAGAGATGACTAGGCCGCAGCGGAGAACGTCATGTGAGCCATTGCTTCCAGTGTAGATGTCGTGGGCGGAGGAGGGGACGCTGCGCTCACCATGCTCGGGTCCGGCGCTGCTGCTGCTGCTTCGCTTGCTGCTCGGTGGCTCGAGCGGTGGGCCGGATCCGGGGACTCGAGCGGCGCTCCTCGCCCGTGAGTGAAAAGGGGAATGGTTTTGGGGATTTATTGTCCGTGACTCCACCCACGGTTGTGGTGAGGTTGTGACACCACCGCTGCTCTGGACTGGGATCCTGGGAGCGATGACAGGGAGCAGCTTGGGTGTTGTTTTTCCCCTCCGTGGGTAGGGGGGTTGGTTGTCCCGGGGCCCGGTGAGGGAGGAATGGCAGGCGGGTTACGGGGCCTGGTGAGGTGCAGGGTCGCGGGGGCAGCGCGGTGCCACACAGTACAGTGGTACTCACTCAGCCAATGATGAACACAAAGTCTCCGGTAAAGCAAACGGCTGGATGGACGGGTCCCACAGACGGCTGCGGTAGTTCTCCCGGTAGGTTGGCGGTGACTGCCTTTCCCTGCACCTGTGTTATGTTCACGGTTCCAATGGCTTCCCACCGGTAACCCGCTCCCCAGCTTAGATGGAAGCTGAGGGAGCCCCTTTTGCCCGCAGGCTCTGGCCCTGGGAACTGTAGCCTTGGCGGTGACTGTATTTCCCTTCACGGTTTGAGCTGTTGCCTTCAATCGGGTCTTGACTGCTGGGAAACCCGGAGGTTCCCTTCGCTAACGGATTTGACCGGTTTTACGGCGACTCCTAGCCTGGTCGGGGTCCGTAAACCCTGCCGAATGGTGCTGGCTTCTCTTCGCTCCCCGATCCGGTACCGGCGGGCCACCGCCCGTCCCCGGTCCTTACGGTTCACGTCAGTCTGCCTCGCCTGCAGACGGTCACCACTGTCTGCCAACCTTGCTGTATGTGCCAGGGCCACGCACCCGGACACGGTCAGTCTCCTCTACTATCACTTCACCTCACCACTCCTCAAACTCAAAACTCTATCTCCCTCCTTTTTCCGCCTCCAGGACTGTGAACTCCTCGGTGGATGGGGCCAACCGCCTGGCTCCACCCCCTGGTGTGGACATCAGCCCCTGGAGGGAGGCAACAAGGATTTTTGTTTGACTTCGGTGTGCCTAGCCGGGGTGTGGGGTGTGCTGTTGCAGTACCTGTGACGACCTGGCTTGTCCAGGGCGCCACATAGATGTACGATACAAAGTGGTAAACAAGGCTGTGCACCAAGGAGCGAAGGAGGCCACTGTGACGAGTGTACCTATAACTCAGCAATCTGGGATTTCCGACCTAGCAGGTGGTATCGTCCATCCCATTAGGACCTCTGTGACGTTTTGTGTTGCCTAGATAGTGACAACGCTCTCTTGGTTGCTTAAGTACCACTGTCTCCTCATCGTCTGTGCTGTTGCATCCATGTACCTGTTAACATCCCGAACCCTAGTGTGACAGCCTCGTAGAAATATATGAAGTTGTCATGCTCGGGGTCGTGAGACATGTGGCCAATCCGTATTGAGATCTGAGATTTGACTGATGATCATGGACGTCTGAAAGAGCTCTAATGATGTATTTCTAACTGCCCCATATAGCATCCATATATGAACGTATTACTGACTATCGTTGTAAATTTCTACAGCCTCTGTCGTGGACGGGGAGGACGCCGCCGCTGCGCGCTCGCTAACGCTCGGGTCTGGCGCTGCTGCGGCTGCTGCTCGGTGACTTGAGCGGTGGGCCGGATCCGGGGACTCGAGTGGCACTCCTCGCCCGTGAGTGAAAAGGGTGGTTGGTTTGGGGGATTTAGTCCGTGGCGCCACCCACGGGTCGTGGTGAAGATGGGCACCACCGCTGCTGGTGACGGGGATCCCGGGAGCGATGGTAGGGAGCAGCTGGGATGTTGTTTTCCCCCTCCGTGGGTAGGGGTCGGTGGTTCCGGGGCCCGGTGATGTGACGGGGAGGCTGGGTTGGTGAGGTGCAGGGTTGCAGGGACAGCGCGGCGCGGTGCCGGATGGCACGGGTGTACTCACTCAGTAAGAGATGCACAAAGTCCTCGTTAAACCAAACGACTGGATGGACGGGTCCCACATCCGGCTGCAGTGTCTCTCCTCGGACAGGTGATGGCGGCTGTCTTTCCCTGCACCTTGATGTACTTAGTTGACTACTATGGATCCCCAACGGTAGTCCGCTCCCCGGTGTATGGATGCCGGAGGAGCCCGTTTGCCCGCAGGCGCTGGCCCTTGGGTCTCTAGCCTTAGGCGGTAGCTGTATACCCTCACGGTGTGGGCGGTTGCCTTCTATCGGGTCTTTGGCTGTTAGGAAACCCCTGGGGTTCTGGTCACACTCGGATTTGACTATTGTCGGCGGCTCCAAGCCTGGTCGGGGTCCGATGGCCCTGCCTGTGTGTGCTGGCTTCACTTCGCTCCCCGGTCGGTACCAGCGGGCCAACGCCCGACCCCAGTCCTACGGTTCCGCGTTGCTTCACCACTCCTGCAGACGGCCATCACCGTCTGCCAACCTTGCTGTCAGTGCCTGGGCCACACACCCAGACACTCAAGTGCTTGCTCCTCTCACTTCAAACTCCTAAACTGTTCTGTCACTTTTCCCGCCTCCAGGCCTGTGAACTCCTCGGTGGGTGTGGCCAACTGCTTGGCTCCGCCCCACCTGGTGTGGACATCAGACACTGGAGGGAGGCAACAAGGGTTTTGTGTTTGGCTAATGTTACTGTCTAGTGGGGGTGGGGGTGTTTGAGTGTTATCTGTGACGACCTGGCTAGTCCAGGGCGCCACACCTCCATCAAACTATATATATCGGATATGGTGGCAAACCAGGTTAAGACGCCCTTTTTGACCCCCCCCACCCGTCTATCGAGAGTCAGCTTTACATAAAGACTCCATGGTTGTGGCTCTTGCTATCAGCAATGCGCCGCTCTACAATTGACATCCAAAGAGTTAAGTAGCCATTGTCGTTGAGTGTTGCAATACATCGTTCTCAATTGTGATGCCGGCAGCTCTCGAAATTGCTCTGGATCCTCTGGAGATCCCTTATATCATTATGCTGTACTGGCTTTTTCATTTGCAGGACATGTATTGGTAAAGAGGGGAGGGAGGGGGGTGAATTGATAGCGTGCATGTAAGACTGGAAGGAGCTTCAGAATTATCTGCCGCCGCCGCCGCCGCTGCTGAGGAGGTTCACTAAGAAGAGATATAGATTTAGCATTCCATTAACATGGCCACTGCAGCATCGCCAGTAATCTGCTCCACGCCACCTCTCGGAGAGCTGCCTCCTGCACTCGCCCTCCCACCGCTGCTATGCGCTGCACGGTTCAATCGCTGTAGATGCAGCATAGTCATTCATCATTTAGCCCATGCAGGGAGATTACAGATGTAGCAGAGCTGAGATTGTCATTCGCTTATGTCTGATGATGCAGCAGGTTTTACCTGCAGCCGTGCCTATAGTAGAAAGATGAGTGGTGCCAAAGCAAAATCTCTTCTGTACCTTTCTGTACATGCAATGTGAGAAGAGATATGCAGAAAGCAGAACGAGCAGAAAGGAAGCTTGTGGACTATAAATGGTGGAGCACTTACAAGCAGGAGGCACTGACCTCCAGCTGGTTGAACTCTTACAAGCAGGAGGCACTGACCTCCATCTGGCTGAACTCTTACAAGCAGGAGGCACTGACCTCCATCTGGCTGAACTCTTACAAGCAGGAGGCACTGACCTCCATCTGGCTGAAATTTTACAAGCAGGAGGCACTGACCTCCATCTGGCTGAAATTTTACAAGCAGGAGGCACTGACCTCCATCTGGCTGAAATTTTACAAGCAGGAGGCACTGACCTCCATCTGGCTGAAATTTTACAAGCAGGAGGCACTGACCTCCATCTGGTGGAACCTTTACAAGCAGAAGGCACTGATCTCCATCTGGTTAAACTTTTTCAAGCAGGAGGCACTGACCTCCATCTAGTAGAACCTATACAAGCAGGAGGCACTGACCTCCATCTAGTAGAACCTATACAAGCAGGAGGCACTGACCTCCATCTGGTTGACTCTTTACAAGCAGGAGGCACTGACCTCCATCTAGTAGAATGTTTAGAAGCAGGAGGCACTGACCTCCATCTGGTTGACCCTTTACAAGCAGGAGGCACTGACTTCCATCTGGTTGACCCTTTATAAGCAGAAGGTGTGCTGTTTCTATTTGTCTTAGTTAAAACTGTTATTTAATGTTTTTCATGCTTGTCTCTGCTGCCATATACTGGTCAGAACTTTCGGCTCCTCTGTTTCTTTTGTCCAGCCCATGGGAGTGTCTGATGACCCTCTTGCATCACATCCTGGTATGTTCATTCCAAACCAGAGTTTGTGAGAACAACATCCCTTATTGGAGCTGCTAGAAGCAAAGTCTTCTGACCATAGTAGCTTCAGAGACAAGCATCACAGGAGAACTACAATGCCAAGTACTTGGACCGCTGTACTTCTGCATGTCCTTAACCTTTGGAGAAAATAAACCACCATTGTTTCATCTCAGCATGTGCATGTTTAACTCTGGAGCGCTCTGGTGCTGTCTGCCCCACCTATAGGAAAATTGAAGGTAAGATTCTCACAACCTCTCACAACTACGCGCCTTCAATCGCCTTTAAGTGGGGACAGAACAGGAGGCACTGACTTCCATCTGGTTGAACCTTTACAAGCAGGAGGCACTGATAGCAGGAGGCACTGACTTCCATCTTTCTGAACAGTTACAAGCAGGAGGCACTGACCTCCATCTGCCTGAATGGTCCGTCTGTAGAAAAATGTAGAAAACCCACTGGTGCCGATATAGGTCATAGGATTTGATGTACGGATACACTACGTGATGCTGGAGATATACTAATGCAATGAGTGACTGCAACCCTTGTGATTAGTGGCGTCACGCTAGGTATGGGGGGTACCAAGCGAATGGTGAAAGGGAAGGGAAGGGGAACTGTGTCTGCAGAAGGGGGAGATGTTGACCCCTGGCCAAACCTACTGCTGGTTCCTGAGGTCCCTCACCACCCTGGATATGTTCGACACCTATGTGCCAAGCTGGATACCTGACCCTAGATATCCCTAGTGCTTGGCCCTAAATAAGGAACGGGTGGGAAGAGCTCTTCGTCAACCCCACAAAACACTATAGAAGACACAAGGAGAACATACGGGGAAAAGCATGAACTACTTATCCACAGAATATGCAGGTAGAAGTTAAGCAAAGCTTCAGCAACGATACCACAGAGGAGTACAAGCCACCTGCTTCCAACCAGAGCTTGAATTAACTGAATAATATCACCAGCACCAGTCCAGGGAAGATGAGAGTATTAAAGCCCCAAGAGAATACTAATAATCAGCAGATGGACGTAAGGAGATCTCCACTGGGTCCTAAAAGGGAAGAGATGACAACCCAGCAGGAAAGCTATCTATACCAATGAATTCTAACAGCAGGAACAATAGAAAGTCAGGGAGCATTTTGCACAGCCAAATGCTGTGACCTTCTATTGTCAGAAACCACATGACTGTCTGTCACCCATGACAGGTGTATCCTGTGTTATCAGCTGTGTACAGGGGTGTTTCCTGTCATTGTAATTCTGTTTCTGATGATAACGAGTATGCTGAAGACTCTGCGGTAAAACCAGTGTGAAAATTGCAAGATTAGTAATTTTTGTTAATGACATTTTTTAAAAAATTCTAATGGGTAATTTTGTGATGATCGCCATCTTAAGTGATGTCATCAATCCTAGCACGATGATGTCGCGGGCGGGGAGGAGGGTGTCAGCACACTACGCTCACCCCCCACTGCTCGGGTCCGGCTGCTGCTGCTCAGTGGTGGCTCGAGCGGTGGGCCGGATCCCGGGGGTTTCTCGAGCGGCACTCCTCGCCTGTGAGTGAAAGGGGGGTTGTTGGGTGTGGGGATTGTTTATTGTCCGTGACGCCACCCACGGTTGTGGTGATTTCACCACCGCTGCTCGGTGTGGGGATCCCGGGGATGGTGATGCGGAGCAGCTAGGTGTTGTGTTGCCCCTCCGTGGGTAGGGGTTGGTGATCCCGGGGCCCGGTGATGGCTTGGGAGGTGCAGGGCCTGGTGGGCGCAGGGATGCGGGAGCAGCGCTGTGCCTTGCGGCACTGTGGTACTCACTCAGCCTGAGACGTTGACACAGTTTTTACGGTGAACCAAACGGCTGGTAAGACGGTCCCACGGACTGCTGCACTTGCTCTCCCAGTAGGTGACGGTGATGTCCCTCTTCCTTGCACCTTTGTGTACTTGTTGGTTGCGATGGGTCCCCACCGGTAACCCGCTCCCCGGCTTCAAGCTGGACCGGAGGAGCTCTACTCTTTGCCCGCAGGCGCTGGCCCTGAGAAACTGGTGCCCTGGCGGTGGCGGTGTCTCTCCTACGCTGGTTGGGCTGTTGCCTTCAATTGGGACTTGGTTGTTGGGGGATCTACGTCCCCTTCACTGACGGATTTGGCAAATTCCGGCGACTCCTAGCCTTGCCGGGGTCCGAGAGGCCCCTGCCCTGGTGCTGACTGTCCTTCGGAACACTGCTCCAGACCGCCGGGCACACAGCCTCCGGGGTCCTTCCAGGAACTTCCAAACGGTCCCCCTCCAGACAGTCACCGCCGTTGCTGACCTTGCTGACCTGTCCTGCACACAGCTGGACTACTTCAGGCTGTTCTCTCTGTCACCACTTTTGCTTTCCTCCTTTACTACTTTTCCTCCTTCTACTTTCACTTCCTTAGCTCATCTTTGCTGTTTACTCCTTTACCTCCCTCACTGTTCTGCTGGTTTTTCCCGCCTCCAGAGCTGTGATCTCCTCGGTGGGCGGAGCCAACCGCCTGGCCCACCCCCTGGTGTGAATCATCAGCCTCTGGAGGAAGGCAACAAGGATTTTTGGTTCAGCTTTGGTGTTCCTAACTGGGATGTAGGGTGTGGTGGTGTGTGACCTGTGTCCCCTGGCTTGCCTAGGGCGACACATTCCCCCTTAGCAAAATGCAGACCGTCCGCGGGCTGCCGTCCAACACCGGTTTTATTTTTCTGCAAAAGATAACATGGTAAATCAAACAAAAATACATTTTTAATAACTCTTCCCTTACGGGAGGCACATTTCTTTAACGTTACAAACGGTTTACGGTTACGGTTTCCGCTCTCTCCCACCCAAGTAACCTGGCCCTGATGCTGCCCCTAAAACCCAGGCAGCACCCCTTGACCCACAGTCCAGCACACGGTACCCGAGCGGGATCTGTCCTTGCCCTCCAGAGGGTAGCCACCGGTTCCTTTGGTGGCTGGGCCCTAGCCTGCTCTGCTCAGGGCCCTCCCTCCAACCTGCCTCTCCGGAGGCGGCCTGCGGAAAACGGTAACGGTAAACAACATATTTACAAGCCACTAACGTTTGTGGTTGCCCTGCAAGTTCACGGGCTTGTCCATGGATAGTCCTCCATGCAAAAACTTTTTAAACGGTCCCCACGGGGACAACGGTGCCGGCTTCAGCCGGTTGCTAATGACACGGTGAATCAGGTGAAACTTCGGTAATCATCTTTTTTCATCATTTTCAACTTTTCAAACTTTTCAAACAACAAGCAGGTGGTCCCAACGGGGACTGGACAACGGTGCTCCGCTGCCCTACTCCGGTCCTTCAAGCGCTGGGGCCGCTGCCAAGGGATAGAGGTCTGCGCTCGCTCGGGCCTCCGGGCCCCTCCTGAGTTTAACGTCCAGCGCAAACCACCCTCGCTCCCCAAAGTGCCGGGAATACTGCACAATATCTCCCGGCATCAGGTTGCGGCCGGGATGTTCTTCGGGCAGGTGGGCATGCACATCCCGCTGGGCTACAAATACTTCGGCCTCCAGGCCCGGCTCGTAGATGAACCCGTAGCCCCGGCGGACATCAAACCGCCTCACCTGCCCCTCGTACAACGGTCCCCGGACACGAAACGTCGCTTGCCGGAGATTCTCTTTCTCCCGGATAGCTCTGGCCACCATCTCGGCCTTCTTCCGCTCCCTCTCGGCGATCTCCAGGCCCAGCGGTACCGGCTCCCTATCCCAGTACGGCGCTGCCGCCAGCGCCGGCGCACGGGTCGGGCCCCGCGGGACATCCTGGACATTGCCCACTGTCAAGAATCTGGGCGGCATGTCCCGCGGTGTCTTGGCCTTGGGCGCTGCCTTGCAGCAACAACCCGGCGCGACCTCAGCCGAGGTGTGGGGGATGGGCCTAGGGGCTTTCCGCTGCTGGGCCTTCGGCTCGGAGCGGGTCATCGGCTCCGGCTCGGGGGGTTTTTCAGGGGATGCCTCCGGTTTCTCCTTCGGCGTCTTCCACAGTAACACCTCCGGTGTGCCGCGGGCTCCAGCTACAGGTCGGCCCGCTTGGGCGGGGACGCTGGGTACTGCTACCGGTTGCGGTGGTAGCAGGCCTAGTAGCGGGGTCACGGCCTCCGGGATGGGTGGCGAGGGAGGCAACGGGGGGAGAGGGCTTGGACCGGGCCCCACAGCCGCGATGACCGGCCCTTCAAGGGCATCGGGACGTGGGTCACTCACCCTCCCTTTCTCCGCTTCCTCCTCGCGTCTCCGCACGGTGGCTACAACGTCCGCCATGTCGGCCTCCCACTCCTCCATGAGGAGCTGCATCCTGACCTGCAGCCTTTGGTAGAGCTGCGCGGTTCGGATCTCCACCCACGCCGCGGTTCCAGGCGCGGGGGCTTCGGTGTCACGGGACGGCATCCACATGATGGCTTCTTCTTTTGCTTCCAGGAACGGTATGTTTGCAGAGTCCTGGCGTCCCTGCCTTTATAGCCGCAGCTACATGCGTCCAGCCGCCATCGCGTCCCCCTTAGCTCTTTTCGGCCCCTCCTTTCTCGGGGCGGGGTTTTGGCCTTCGCGCCTCTACTACTTGAGAAGACGCTCGAGCGGGAACTTTTCGCGCCAAAGATGGCGGCTTCTGAAATTTTCCTGCCGGATACCTCCGGCGGTAACAAGGCGCACCTCTACCTGACGGCAGAGCGGTAAGATCCTGTTCGTGACGCCAAGTTGTCGCGGGCGGGGAGGAGGGTGTCAGCACACTACGCTCACCCCCCACTGCTCGGGTCCGGCTGCTGCTGCTCAGTGGTGGCTCGAGCGGTGGGCCGGATCCCGGGGGTTTCTCGAGCGGCACTCCTCGCCCGTGAGTGAAAGGGGGGTTGTTGGGTGTGGGGATTGTTTATTGTCCGTGACGCCACCCACGGTTGTGGTGATTTCACCACCGCTGCTCGGTGTGGGGATCCCGGGGATGGTGATGCGGAGCAGCTAGGTGTTGTGTTGCCCCTCCGTGGGTAGGGGTTGGTGATCCCGGGGCCCGGTGATGGCTTGGGGGGTGCAGGGCCTGGTGGGCGCAGGGACGCAGGGGCAGCGCTGTGCCTTGCGGCACTGTGGTACTCACTCAGCCTGAGACGTTGACACAGTTTTTACGGTGAACCAAATGGCTGGTAAGACGGTCCCACGGACGGCTGCACTTGCTCTCCCAGTAGGTGACGGTGATGTCCCTCTTCCTTGCACCTTTGTGTACTTGTTGGTTGCGATGGGTCCTCACCGGTAACCCGCTCCCCGGCTTCAAGCTGGACCGGAGGAGCTCTACTCTTTGCCCGCAGGCGCTGGCCCTGAGAAACTGGTGCCCTGGCGGTGGCGGTGTCTCTCCTACGCTGGTTGGGCTGTTGCCTTCAATTGGGACTTGGTTGTTGGGGGATCTACGTCCCCTTCACTGACGGATTTGGCAAATTCCGGCGACTCCTAGCCTTGCCGGGGTCCGAGAGGCCCCTGCCCTGGTGCTGACTGTCCTTCGGAACACTGCTCCAGACCGCCGGGCACACAGCCTCCGGGGTCCTTCCAGGAACTTCCAAACGGTCCCCCTCCAGACAGTCACCGCCGTTGCTGACCTTGCTGACCTGTCCTGCACACAGCTGGACTACTTCAGGCTGTTCTCTCTGTCACCACTTTTGCTTTCCTCCTTTACTACTTTTCCTCCTTCTACTTTCACTTCCTTAGCTCATCTTTGCTGTTTACTCCTTTACCTCCCTCACTGTTCTGCTGGTTTTTCCCGCCTCCAGAGCTGTGATCTCCTCGGTGGGCGGAGCCAACCGCCTGGCCCACCCCCTGGTGTGAATCATCAGCCTCTGGAGGAAGGCAACAAGGATTTTTGGTTCAGCTTTGGTGTTCCTAACTGGGATGTAGGGTGTGGTGGTGTGTGACCTGTGTCCCCTGGCTTGCCCAGGGCGACACAATGACATCACTGGGCCAATCCTTTTTGGGTCATTTCTGGCACCAGTAGCTCTTTCTAAGCCTTCCATTTGCAACTAGACTGATTTTTAATTTTATTTTTGTACTTTGACTCTAAATGTTTCTGCTTTAAACACAGACGAGCGGTGGGATGAGTATATCGGGGGTTAAACAGGACGGTGACGACATTCAAGAAAGCTTGCAGTAATTTTCTAGGCAGATGTGCAATGTGTTACAGTATCTGCATGGAGAGATTAGTCATTAGGGACTAATGGTATGGAAAGGCATAGAGGGGTAATGGGAGGCAGCCAGGCTTAGATACTCTAAGTAAGAGACTTTGCACAGTATATGTGTCAGGGTATTAGTGAAGGGTGTGCGGAGAGGGGGGAGAGCGCTGTCACCGAGCGTGCGGAGAGGGGGGAGAGCGCTGTCACCGAGCGTGCGGAGAGGGGGGAGAGCGCTGTCACCGAGCGCAGAATCATCCCTGACACTCATACAGATGTCATACGGCAAACACAGACCAGGGAGGTGACGACAACCAGATTCCCGGTGACCTAAAGACTACAAGGGAAGTTATATGGGATCAAGAGTACATCATTATTGACTATGGATCTATATTAGTACATATTCATGATGCACAGGTTTGGACAACTACCGAAAAAAAGATATTATTTTTTGCTCTAGGGCAAGTTTTCCCATTAACAACAATGCACATTGACTCTTGAAGAAAAAAAAAATATCAACATTTATTCAAATCTAATCATCATCACATTCTGGAACATCAGCATTGTGTGTTACTCCTATTTTCTTATCTGCTGTTCTCGTGGTGCAGAACCCGTCCTATAGTGGTGACTACAATGGTTTCTATTATCTGCCTAAATGTATTATTATCTATGTATTGCTACGTTTACCCCCCAAAAAAAGCAGACACCCCCTAAAAGAATTGCACTTACCAGACCCCAAACAATTAGAGTTGGCAAGTGAATGGGCTCTCACATATAAATCTGCGTCACTGTCAGGTCCCCATGCGTTCTACAGCGGTTGGCTCCCTCTTGTGTCTGGAAGCGGTATGACTCGCACAGAGTGATACTGGTACCTGATCTGTGTGTTAGAGCTGCAGTTCAATGAGGAACCTGATAGCGATGCAGATCTCTGTGTGAGAGCCCATCAACCATCAGCACTTGCCAAGTGTAATTATTTGGGGTCTGGTGAGTGCAATTTCTTTTTTTTGGGAGGGGTCTCTACTTTCATTTGGGGATGTCTGATTTCATTTGTGGTGTCTGCTTTCTTTTGGGGCTACTTTCTTTGGGTGATGTCTGCCTTCTTGTGTTGGTGTTTGCTTTCTTTTGGGGATGTCTGCTTTCTTTTGGGGGGGTGTGCTTTCTTTTGGGGTTGTCGTCTCTTTTGGGAATGTCTGCTTTCTTTTGGGGATGTCTGCTATATTTTGGGGGGTGTCTTCTTTCTTTTAGGGCTGTCTTCTGTCTTTTGGGGTGTCTTATTATTTGGGGATTTCTGTTTTCTTTTTGGGGTGTCTACTTTCTTTTGAGGCTGTCTGCTTTCTTTTGGGGGTGTCTCCTTTCTTTTGGGAGGTCTGCTTTCTTTTGGGGGGTCTGTTTTTTGGGGTGTCTACTTTCTTTTGGGAATGTCTGTTTTGTTTTGGGGTTGTCTTCTCTCTTTTGGGGGTGTCTGCTTCCTTTTGAGGATGTCTCCTTTGTTTTGGGGATGTCTGCTTTCTTTTGTCGGCGTTTACTTTCTTTTGGGGGTGTCTCTTTCTTTTGGGGGTGTCTGCTTTCTTTTGGGAGGTCTGCTTTCTTTTTGGGATGTCTGTTTTCTTTTGGGGGTGTCTTCTTTCTTTTGGGGGGGGTCTGCGTTCTTTTAGGGATGTCTATTTTCTTTTGAGGCGGTCTGCTTTCCTTTGGGGTGTCTGATTTCTTTTGGGGGTGTCTCTTTCTTTTGGGGGTGTCTGCTTTCTTTTTGGAATGTCTGTTTTCTTTTAGGGGTGTCTTCTTTCTTTTGGGGGTGTCTCCTTTCTTTTGGGGGTGTCTGCTTTCATTTGGGGATGTCTATTTTCTTTTGAGGCTATCTGATTTCTTTTGGGGGTGCCTGCTTTTTTGGGGGGTGTCTGCTTTCTTTAATGAAGATTTCTGTGTATTCTATAACTTTTTTTTCAAATTGTCTCTCCAGGAAAGGAGACAAACTCTAGCGCAGCGCCACCTATTGGAAGTAGCGATCCTAAACATTTTTTAGCAGCTTGGACACTTCTGTATGGAACCTCAACTAAGACTTATTTTTCGACTAGGGCTCATATTTTATGTATACTCCAAAAATCCCCCCTACTTGGGCTTATTTTCAGGGTAGGTCTGGAGGACGGCATTCACTAACTCATGGACAATGAATACGTTAATAGCTTGTTATATAAAGGGAATCTGTCACCAGGTTTTTGCACCCCAATCTGAGAGCAACGATTCCAGCGATGTGTCAATTACTGGGCTGCTTGCTGCAGTTTTGATTTAACAACGGATTTATCTGCTGCAGATCTAACAAAGCTCGTAATGCTCAGACCTATATAACCCCAACTACACCACTGTTTTGTGTATTCACTGTGCATAGGCAGAAAGCAGCCAATCAGTAGTGAAGGCGTGGTTATACAAAGCGTATGAATATGGAGGAGTACAAGGCATGAGACAACCAGCATTTAGTGATAATCTCCTGCTGATAAAACAGTGATTTTATATAAAGTTCACTAAAGAGTATATCACAGAGCGTTCTACCTTATCTGTAAGTAATTCTTGGAAAATACTTGTGTAAGTTGAGGATTGGCTAATAAAATGGGCCAATGTTTTGCAATAGTCTGTTCATTTGGGATGTGGATAGGCGCAGCTTTCTCTTATGTCACTCCCTTTAATTGGCTGTTACAGATGACAATTATCCCAATAGTAAGAAGTGTGTATAGATGTTGTGATCCTAATTGGTTTGTTGGGAATTGTCTCTCTGCATCATTAAATCAAGGCTTTAAAAGCTATGGACTTTGCTGTCATTTCCCCCATTGTCCCTGATGAAGCCGGTGTGTCCAGCGAAACATGTTGAAAGGGCGCATTTCTTTTTAATCACTAAATTACAGTCCACTTCTTACATAGCGATATTGGATAAGCATCCTGACATCACAAAGCAAATAAATCAGGTAAATGAGATTTCTGCTGTGCCTGGGAGACTTGTCAACTCTTCCGCTAATATGGGAGGTTTCTCCTTTTTTAGGGGGAGACCTCCTAGACATATTTTGCTCAGGAAAATCACATCACATGAAAACGGGTTCCCTCTTTTGGTTCTTCTTATTCAGTGTTGGACTGGGCTGCATTGTGCCCATGTCACACGGAGTTTTGCACAAAACTTGCCAACTGTCAGACCCTGTTCACATTGCAGAGTCTGTGCTGTTTCTATTTGTCTTAGTTAAAACTATTATTTAATGTTTTTCATGCCTGTCTCTGCTGCCATCTACTGGTCAGACTTTTCAGCTCCTCTGTTTCTTTTGCCCAGCCCATGGGAGTGTCTGATGACCCTCTTGCATCACTTCCTGGCTTGTCATTCCAGCCAGAGCTTTTGTGAGAGCAACATCCCTTATAGGAGCTACTAGAAGCAAAGTCTTCTGACCACGTAGTAGCTTCAGAGGCAAGCATCACTGGAAGATTTCAATGCCAAGTACTTGGATTACTGCACTCTGCATGTCCTAACCTTTGGAGAAAATAAACCACCATTGTTTCATCTCAGCATGTGCATGTTTCACTCTGGAGTGCTCTGGTCCTGTCTGCCCCACCTATAGGAAAAACGAAGGTAAGACTCTCACAACCTCTCACAACTACGCACCTTCCACCGCCTTTAAGTGGGGACAGAACAGTCAGAAGACTGCTTAAGAGCTCAATACCCCGGCTACAGATCCCTAAGAGCCCTGTAACTTCCCATGTAATCTGCCTAGCAACAAGCCTTGTGCACTAGTCTGCCTGCACAGTGCATGCCTGGACAAGCCTAAGGGGAAGCTCTCCCATGTGCCACGTCCTGTGTCACCTCTGCTTGCATTGTAAAGGGACAGTTTATGCACCTGCTGTTTCTCTCTTGCTATACTCCTTCTATAGACTTGCAGTACATTATACCCCATTACTGCACATCGCTGCACTGCGAACCCCAAGTTTTACTGAAGACACCTTGGGAATCTCATCAGGGAGTCCTTGCAGAGCTGCACAATGATTTTTGGACCCCTATTCAAAAGTCAAGTTTCTTAAAGAGACAGTACACCTTAAATCAAAATGGCTGAAAAAGACCTTGGACAGTTCCCCACTGCTGAAACAGAGCAAATACAATCTGATACTGTCCATTATGAAGCCCAGGAGGCAGAGCCCACGCTTTCAGCAGACCAAGTTGTCCGACCGAAGCGCTCTTCCAAACCCACGATAAAGGCCGCTGAAAACTATCCCACTATGAAAGATGAGCTATGTGAACACCTGGAAGAACAGTGGGAACGAGTCAACTATTACATGTCAAGACTTGAATCCTCATCAGGTGATGCCACATGCTTACAAGCCGCTCTGGAACGGCTGAACACAGCTCATGAAAGATACAAGAGACTGTCAACAAGGTACATTACCTTTCTAAAAGACTCTAAAATTGGTGAAGCGCTTTCAGACCTGAGCAAGGTAGAAGAGGTAAACAAGGAAAGAGATGCCAAGGTGCAAGATGCCATAGACAAGGCCGAACACCGTATCTCTCACCAGCAAGAAACCAGATCACACCGATCAACCTCATCTAGACGTTCCTCTCGGTCATCCGGGTCATCATCCTCAAGAAGCTCAGCCCTGAGCGACAGGATACTAGAGGCCCGCATAAGAGCAGAGGAATCCAAGGTGAGACGTTCCTTCACAGAAAGAGAAGTAGAGGAAGAAGCCAAAAGGGCAGAAGCAGAAACCAAAAGGTCAGAAGCAGAAGCCCATGCAAAAGCAGAAGCTGCTAAAGCGGAAGCCAAAAGGGCAGAAGCGGAGGCTCGGATAAAGATTCTTCGGTCACAGATGGAAGAGGAAGTTGCGCTAGCTAAAGTGAGACTACTTGAGCAACCATTGATCCAAGGTCCTGATCCAGCTCACTCGCCACCACTGGAAGCAGACAATCCAGTTGATCGCACAAGAGACTATGTACTGAATCAGTTACCTGTAGCAACCCCGGTTTGCAGTACCGTCCAAGCCGACAACACCGAAACCTCCAACTTACCTCTACCAGTGCCAGTGCCACCTAAAGCACCCGAGCAAATTAATAACAGTCACCAAGAGGTGCCCTCTCAAACACAGCCACCACAGCAAGATGGCAACCAAGTGTTTCCTGACCCACTTCCACAGCTCAAGCAGCGGTCATCAGAATCTACAGAGGCTAAACCACAGCTCAACCCTGCAGCAACGTCATTTTACCCGGGAACATCTCATCCATTCACGCCAGGCAGCCCATACGCCCCAGGGGCATCACGAGTCGTCGTGGCAACAAGTGGTGAGAAATCAGATATGTCTGAGTTTGCCAGGTTCATGGTGAGCAGAGAGCTAATCAACACTAGTCTCACGAAATGTGATGATCGTGCAGAGAGCTACAGGGCCTGGAAAGCAACTTTCAAGGCAGCCATCGCCAATCTCAACTTCACTGCGGAACAGGAGCTCGACCTCCTGATCAAGTGGTTGGGACCAGGCTCTACAAACCGTATCAAGAGCCTCAGAACCGTCTACGTGGGACAAGCAGAAGCAGGTCTCGCTGCTGCATGGCAGAGACTGGAACGCACCTTTGGCAGCGCAGAAGCAATAGAGAAAGCCCTATTCAAGAGACTGCAGGACATCCCAAAGATCAACCTTAAAGAAGTCCACAAGCTTCAAGACCTAAGCGATCTGCTCATGGAGCTGGAGCTCGCCAAAAGAGACCCTCGCCTGTCTGGGCTGTGCTACCTGGATACAGCCCATGGAGTGAACCCAATTGTGGTGAAGCTGTGTCGCCCTGGGCAAGCCAGGGGACACAGGACACAACACCACCACACCCCACATCCCAGGTAGGAACACCACAGTCAAAACACAAACCCTTGTTGCCCTCCTCCAGCAGTCTGTTGATGCACACCAGGGGGTGGGCCAGGCGGTTGGCTCCGCCCACCAAGGAGCTCACAGATCTGGAGGCAGGAAGTAACCAGGCAGAACTGTCAGGGATGTGAAAGGAGTAAGAAGAAGAGCTCAGGGGGAGCTTGAGTGAGGAGTAGCCCAGGCAGGGGCTAGAGTAAACAACCAGTAGTGGAAAGTAAACAGCAGAGTGAAAGTAGAAAGGAGAAAGTGGAAAGTGACAGAAAAGCCTGAAGGTCCGTGACTGTGTGTCCGGACGGAACCAGCAAGGTTGACAACGACGGTGGCTGTCCGGAGTGGGACGGTTCGGAGGTTCCTGGAAGGACCCCGTTGGCTGTGTGCCCGGTGGTCTGGAGCAGTGTTCCGAAGGACAGTCAGCACCAGGACAGGGGCCTTTCGGACCCCAGCAGGGCTAGGAGTCGTCAGATCTGCTAAATCCGTTAGTGAAGGGGACGTAGATCTCCCAGCAACAAAGTCCCGATTGACGGCAACAGCCCGACCATTACCGGGGAGACACCGCCACCGCCAAGGCACCAGTTTCCCCAGGGCCAGCGCCTGCGGGCAAAGTGTAGAGCTCCTCCGGCCCAGATTGCAGTCGGGGAGCGGGTAACCGGAGGGAATCCACCGCTACCACCATCAGAACACAAGGTGCAGGGAAGAGTGACAACACCGTTAACTACCGGGAGTGCAGGTGCAACCGTCTGTGGGACCGTCCTACCAGCCGTTGGTTTACCGTACAAACTGTGTCCGTGTCTCAGGCTGAGTGAGTACCACAGTGCCGCAAGGCACAGCGCTGCCCCCGCGTCCCTGCGCCCTCCAGGCCCTACACTTCACATCTCTTCACCGGGCCCCGGGATCACCAACCCCTACCCACGGAGGGGCAACACAACACCTGGCTGCTCCAATCACCATCCCCGGGACCCCCACACCGAGCAGCGGTGGTGCCATCACCACAACCGTGGGTGGCGTCACGAACTATAACCCCAACAAACACCCCCCTTTCACTCACGGGCGAGGAGTGTCGCTCGAGACACCCCGGGATCCGGCCCGCAGCTCGAGCCACCAGGAGCAACTGCCGGACCCGAGCAGAAGGGGTGAGCGCGGTGTGCTGACACCCTCCTCCCCGCCCGCGACAACTTGGCGTCACGAACAGGATCTTACCGCTCTGCCGTCAGGTGGAGGTGCGCCTTGTTACCGCCGGAGGTATCCGGCAGAAAAATTTCAGAAGCCGCCATCTTTGGCGCGAAAAGTTCCCGCTCGAGCGTCTTCTCGAGCAGTAGAGGCGCGAAGGCCAAAACCCCGCCCCGAGAGAGGAGGGGCCGGAAAGAGCTAAGGGGGACGCGATGGCGGCTGGCCGCATGTAGCTGCGGCTGTAAAAGCAGAGACGCCAGGACTCTGCAGCAATATTGGGTTCCTGGAAGGCACGCTGGCCAAGATGTACGACCCAACTCCCAACGAGGAAGCCCCCGCGCCCGGCACGGCGACGTGGTTGAGGGACCGGACCGTCCCGCTGAGTAACCGTCTGCAGGCCCATATGCAACTCCTTCTGGAGGAGTGGGAGACCGACATGGCGGACGTGGTGGCTGCTATGTGGAGACGCGAGGCAGAAGAGGATTTGGAGGAGCGGGTAAGTGACCCACGCCCCTGTATTCCTGAAGGATCGGCCGCTGCGGCTGAGGGGCCCGGCCGGCTCCCGCTCACCCTGCCTCTCTCCCCGTTACCCGCGATGGTGGCTGCCGCCCCGCCACTAGGCCCGCTACCTGCCCAACCGGTAGCGATACCCTGCCTGGCCGCTCCGGCGGACCAGCCGGCTGCAGATGTCCAAGACGGTCCTGAAGTACACCAGGGGGAACCGCTGGAACCGCGGCCCCTTAACAGCATAGTGCCAGAAGTCCCAGCAGTGACTGTGCCAGACCCGGAGCCTGGAACCGTGGCCTGGATGAAGCCCCGGGTGATTCAATTCCACCGGCTTCAGCAGGAGCAGATCTTTCGGATGCTGGAGCAGTGGACCAGCGAGGTGGAGGAGCTGATTACAACTGCCCCGATGGGCGAAAGGGGAATAGATGTAGCAGAACCGACTGGCGACCCACGTCCCTATGTCCTCCCAGGACCGGCCGCTGCGGCTGAGGGGCCCGGCCTAGTCTCGGCCTATGCATCGCCCTTGCCGTCACTGATGGGGCGCCTCAACATAAGCTCACCTACTCTACTGTTCCATGCTACTGCAGATGGGGATGAAGTGTTGGATGCTGGAGATCAGGAGGCTGCGGCAGCTGGCGGCAACCCGCCTGACGCAGAAACAAGAACTGACGACTCCTGCCCCAGCTCCGGGCCCGCTGTTGCGGCTGAAGGAGCAATTGAGCGTTCCCGCTATGTGGGGGACCCTGTGGTTTATCATACTCCGCGTACCGGTGGAAATGGGTACCGGGTACCTCTGTCGCAGCAGGCATGTCAGTGCATGTTTGATGTGTTGGTGGCAGAGGATGGGTCCGCCTTAGTAGAGGAACTGGAGTAGGGCAATGGAGGCCCGCAGCACCGTCCCCATTGGGACCACCTGCTTGTTTGCTGTTTAAAAGTTGAAAGTTGTGAAAAATGAAAAATGATTACCGAGTTTTCACCAGATTTGCCTTTGTGATTTGAACCGGCTGGAGCCGGCACCGTTGTCCCCGTGGGGACCGTTTAAGTTTAAAAATGCATGGGAACTAGCTATGGACAAGCCCGTGAACTCTGCAGGGCAACCACAAACGTTAGTGGCTTGTAAATATGTTGGGTACCGTTACCGTTTCCGCAGGCCGCCTCCGGAGAGGCAGGTTGGAAGGAGGGCCCTGAGCAGAGCAGGCCAGGGCCCAGCCACCAAAGGAACCGGTGGCTACCCTCTGGAGGGAAGGACAGATCCCGCTCGGGTGACTTGTGCTGGACTGTGGGTCAAGGGGTGCTGCCTGGGTTTTAGGGGCAGCATCAGGGCCAGGTTACTTGGGTGGGAGAGAGCGGAAACCGTGACCGTACACCGTTGTAACGTTAAAAGAAAATGTGCCTCCCGTTTTGGGAAGAGTTGATTAAAAATGTATATATGTTTAACCTGTTATCCCCTTTTTCACAGAAAAATAAAACCGGTGTAGGACGGCAGCCCGCGGACGGTCTGCATTTTGCTAAGGGGGAATGTGTCGCCCTGGGCAAGCCAGGGGACACAGGACACAACACCACCACACCCCACATCCCAGGTAGGAACACCACAGTCAAAACACAAACCCTTGTTGCCCTCCTCCAGCAGTCTGTTGATGCACACCATGGGGTGGGCCAGGCGGTTGGCTCCGCCCACCAAGGAGCTCACAGATCTGGAGGCAGGAAGTAACCAGGCAGAACTGTCAGGGATGTGAAAGGAGTAAGAAGAAGAGCTCAGGGGGAGCTTGAGTGAGGAGTAGCCCAGGCAGGGGCTAGAGTAAACAACCAGTAGTGGAAAGTAAACAGCAGAGTGAAAGTAGAAAGGAGAAAGTGGAAAGTGACAGAAAAGCCTGAAGGTCCGTGACTGTGTGTCCGGACGGAACCAGCAAGGTTGACAACGACGGTGGCTGTCCGGAGTGGGACGGTTCGGAGGTTCCTGGAAGGACCCCGTTGGCTGTGTGCCCGGTGGTCTGGAGCAGTGTTCCGAAGGACAGTCAGCACCAGGACAGGGGCCTTTCGGACCCCAGCAGGGCTAGGAGTCGTCAGATCTGCTAAATCCGTTAGTGAAGGGGACGTAGATCTCCCAGCAACAAAGTCCCGATTGACGGCAACAGCCCGACCATTACCGGGGAGACACCGCCACCGCCAAGGCACCAGTTTCCCCAGGGCCAGCGCCTGCGGGCAAAGTGTAGAGCTCCTCCGGCCCAGATTGCAGTCGGGGAGCGGGTAACCGGAGGGAATCCACCGCTACCACCATCAGAACACAAGGTGCAGGGAAGAGTGACAACACCGTTAACTACCGGGAGTGCAGGTGCAACCGTCTGTGGGACCGTCCTACCAGCCGTTGGTTTACCGTACAAACTGTGTCCGTGTCTCAGGCTGAGTGAGTACCACAGTGCCGCAAGGCACAGCGCTGCCCCCGCGTCCCTGCACCCTCCAGGCCCTACACTTCACATCTCTTCACCGGGCCCCGGGATCACCAACCCCTACCCACGGAGGGGCAACACAACACCTGGCTGCTCCAATCACCATCCCCGGGACCCCCACACCGAGCAGCGGTGGTGCCATCACCACAACCGTGGGTGGCGTCACGAACTATAACCCCAACAAACACCCCCCTTTCACTCACGGGCGAGGAGTGTCGCTCGAGACACCCCGGGATCCGGCCCGCAGCTCGAGCCACCAGGAGCAACTGCCGGACCCGAGCAGAAGGGGTGAGCGCGGTGTGCTGACACCCTCCTCCCCGCCCGCGACAAAGCTGCCATACAGTCTGCAGGAGAAATGGGCAACGTCAGTCTCAAGGTACAAAAGAATGAATGACGTCACCTTTCCCCCATTTATTCAGTTCTGCAAGTTCATTGACGAGCAGGCCCAGATGAGGAACGACCCCAGCCTCGACTTCCTAGAGTTCAACACTTCGGCAGCTGCAACATCATCATCATCAAGGTATGAAGGTGCCATACACAAACGCAGAGACATTAAGAACACTGTGAGTGTTAGGAAGACTGAGCTACCATCACCTGCAGCAGGCACAGATAAACAGAACACCATCTCATCACGAGATAAGTCTTTCAATCAAGAATGTCCCATCCATAAAAAACCGCATTCACTGAACAAGTGCAGAGGGTTTAGATCCAAAACCCTACAGGAGCGCAAGAAAGTCCTCACAGAGCTTGGGATCTGTTTCAAATGCTGCGCATCACTTGAGCACATGGCCAAGGACTGTAAATCCATCGTCAAGTGTGAGGAGTGTCACAGCGAAAAACACGTTTCAGCCATGCACCCAACCCAGCTAGCTAGAGACACACCGGCTGCAGTCACCACCGCTCCCACTCCAAGTCATGGCGGGGAGCCCAAGAATCAGACTGACACCACCACAGCCGTCTCCTGCTCATGCTCAGAGGTATGTGGAGAGGGCCAAACACAGAAATGTCGTGCCCGAATATGCCTCATCAAGGTTTATCCCGAGGGACATCCAGAAAAGGCAATGAAGGTGTATGCCATCATAGACGACCAAAGCAACCGGTCCCTGGCAGGAACCAAATTCTTTGAAGCCTTCGGAATTAATGGACCATCAGAACCCTACACCTTGAACACCTGCTCAGGTCGCATAGAGACCAGCGGCAGAAGAGCCCAGGGATTCATTGCTTCTCCTATCAATGGGAAGACTGAAATACCTCTACCAACGCTCGTTGAATGTGACCAAATACCCAGCCACAGGAATGAAATTCCTACCCCAGAAGCTGCATTTCATCAACCACACCTAAGACACCTCGCTAGTGTTATCCCACCTCTGGACAATAACGCAGAGATTCTACTCCTGCTCGGCAGAGACAATCTAAGGGTACACAAGGTGCGACAGCAGTGTAATGGGCCTGACTATGCACCATACGCCGAGACACTGGACTTGGGATGGGTAGTCATAGGAAATGTGTGCGTTGATCGATCAGAAATTGATTCCTTCAAGACTTATGTGCATGGAGATGGGCGCACAACCTGCTTAAAGCCATGTCCTGATCACTATGGAGTGAAAGAGAAGTCTCCAGACACAATACAGCTACCTGACATTGCTTCTTCTCTGCATATCGACAACTTGGGAAGATCAGTCTTTCTCACAACCAAGGACGACGATAAAGTAGCCTTGTCAGTAGAGGACAGAGAATTCATCGGAATAATGGACTGTGAGTTTTCTAAAGACAAAACCAACCACTGGGTCTCTCCATTACCCTTCCGATCTACCAGGGTAAGACTCCCAAACAACCGAGATCAAGCTCAGACCAGATTTAACTCTCTTCAGCGTTCTATGAGCAGCAAACCTGAAATGAGAGAACATAGCGTCGCCTTTATGGACAAGGAAGTCCGCAACAACCTAGCAGAACCCGTACCAGCTGAACTGAATCCAGCAGATCACGCAACTAGACCTACATCTATAAGTTCTTTTGCTAACTCTTCTTGGCTTACAGGTCCAGAGTTCCTGCTGAGACAGTCAGAAGAAGGTGTCCAGGAAGCCTTCAGCATCCTAGATCCAGACAACGATCCAGATGTCCGAGCTGAAGTCAATACCCTGGCCACCAGTGCAGAAAAAACTTCCAACCTCGGTTGCCAACGTTTTGAACGTTTCTCCAGCTGGATGAGGCTCGTCAGGACTGTCGCTAGGTTAGTGCATATCGCCAGATGCTGTCGTACTGACCTTAAAACCAAAGACTGTCATCGCTGGCATGTCTGCCACAAAGCCCTTTCTGCTGAGGACATCTCCCATAGCGAGTCCCTCATAATACGCCACCTCCAACAGAGTGAATTCGCCATAGAATGGAAGTGTTTATACAACAAACAGCAGATTCCATTAAGAAGTCCTCTCGCCAATTTAAACCCAGTCATCGACAGTTTCGGCTTACTGAGAGTTGGTGGTCGTTTAAATCAGGCTCATCTTGGAGTTGCAGAACAAAATCCTCTCATCATTCCCAACAAACACCATGTTACAGTCTTGCTGATCCGACACCACCATGAAAAGACTGAACACCAAGGCAGGCAAATTACAGAAGGTGCTTTACGGTCTGCAGGCCTCTGGATTATTGGAATGAAGAGACGTGTAGCACAAATACTACACGATTGTGTGCACTGTCGTAAAGCGAGAGGAAAACAACTGTACCAGCAAATGGCTGACTTGCCTACAGACAGACTTTCCACAGAGCCACCTTTCACCTACGTGGGCCTAGACGTTTTCGGACCATGGATGGTGTCCACACGCAGAACTCGCGGAGGCCAAGCAAACAGCAAGCGGTGGGCTGTGTTATTCACCTGCATGAGTGTTCGAGCCGTTCACATTGAGGTGTGAGAGTCCATGGATACCTCCAGCCTAATCAACGCCTTGAGAAGGTTCCTTGCCATCAGAGGACCAGTGAAACAGCTGAGGTCTGACCGTGGAAGCAACTTCGTCGGTGCATGTAGAGAACTGAACATCGACACCAAACCTATCCAAGATCAGCTGGCAGAGAAAGGTTGCACCTGGATCTTCAATCCCCCTCACAGTTCTCACATGGGAGGCTCCTGGGAGAGGATGATCGGGATTTCACGCAACATCTTGAACTCCATGCTAATGGACGTCAATTCCTCAAGACTCACACATGAGACTCTAGTCACTCTTTTAGCTGAAGTCTCAGCCATTATCAATTCAAGACCCCTTGTGCTGGTGACCATGGATCCAGAAACACCAACCATATTAACTCCTACTATTCTCATTACCCAAAAAACTGACAACGCGGTAATGCCCAGCGGAGAGTTCACCCACGCGAACACTTATCAAAAACACTGGAAACGGGTTCAATATTTGGCTGACTACTTCTGGAACCGATGGAGGAAGGAATACCTCACCATTCTTCAAGGAAGAAAGAAGTGGCGACATCCCAAGCCGAACCTCAAGGAAGGAGACCTAGTCCTCATGAAAGATCAGACCACAGAAAGGACTGACTGGCCTATGGGACTAATTACTAGGATACTGCCTAGTCAGGACGGCAATGTTCGGAAGGTGGAGCTAAAGGTCATCAGGAAAGGTGAGACGAAGACCTTTGCATGGCCAATCCACAAACTTGTTCTGCTTTTGCCCATAGAGAGCGTCCCTACAGGATGAACGCTACCGGACCTGAACTTTGAGCCATCCTTCTTGTTTTGGACTCAATTGAGCTTGTTTTTGCATTTAACATGCCTTTCCTTTCAGGTTGTATTATGGACTCAATAGTGAAATCCCCAAAGTGAATTTCAGACGGGGAGTGTGCTGTTTCTATTTGTCTTAGTTAAAACTGTTATTTAATGTTTTTCATGCCTGTCTCTGCTGCCATCTACTGGTCAGACTTTTCAGCTCCTCTGTTTCTTTTACCCAGCCCATGGGAGTGTCTGATGACCCTCTTGCATCACTTCCTGGGATGTTCATTCCAGCCAGAGCTTTTGTGAGAGCAAGATCCCTTATAGAAGCTACTAGAAGCAAAGTCTTCTGACCACGTAGTAGCTACAGAGGCAAGCATCACTGGAAGATTTCAATGCCAGGTACTTGGATTACTGCACTCTGCATGTCCTAACCTTTGGAGAAAATAAACCACCATTGTTTCATCTCAGCTTGTGCATGTTTTCACTCTGGAGTGCTCTGGTCCTGTCTGCCCCACCTATAGGAAAAATGAAGGTAAGACTCTCACAACCTCTCACAGCTACGCACCTTCCATCGCCTTTAAGTGGGGACAGAACAGAGTCTGACACTCCGTCTTATGGTTTCTCTGTTGTTTCTGATCAATTAAGGCAGACCCAGGTGTCAACCTGCTGTATATGTGACGCCCTGGCAAAACCAGGTAGTCACAGATAGGCCCCCGCATAACACCTTTCCTCACTTAGGTGACACACAGACGACCTGAAACCCTAGTCATCCCCCTTAGGGAAAAATAGGCACACCAGTGGGCGGGACCAGGAGGTTGGACACGCCCACCCAGGGGTCTAGACAGCCGGGGGCGGGACAAACAGTCTGTCAAACAGATGAGTTTGGTAGTTCAAGTTGAGAGGAGCGTGGGCTGGAGCTAGGTATAGCTCCAGCAGAGGAAGTTCAAGTTGAACAGTGCCGGGGTCGGAGCCCTGGTGCCTTTGGCTAGGTGGCAGACGATGGTCTCCGTCAGCAGGAGACGGGAAGATGGCTCGGCAGATCCAAGGTGGACCGGGACAGGGTTGTAGCCCACCGGTACCAACACGGAGAACTGACCCGGACACCGTAGCACAGAGGGGGTACTCGGACCCTGAAGCCAGGACCGAAACCAGCGGCCTAACTAATTAACCGATTGAGGGCAGGATTATAGGTCCTGTCCCACCCAAAGTCCCTAAGAGAAGACAACAGCCCACCGATAGGAAAAAGGCCACCGTCAGGGCCCATAGATCCCACGGGCCAGCGTCTGCGGGCACGGCTCCTTAGGCCACATCCAGCCAGAGCGGACTCCTGAGTTCTAGACCAGTCAATCCACCAAACACAAAGCAAGTGCAGAGGAAAGGACAGCAACCACCAGCCTGGGTGGGGGACCTGAATGCAACCGGCCTGCGGCGGCCGGCCACCAGCACCTTGGTTTACCAAAAGACTCGTGTGGTTCATTTACTGTGAGTAACCAAACATTCTCCCTGCACGTCCGGGTGCACCAGCCCTTGCCATTGCTATACCCTGCACAAAGACACTGGGTCCCGGGGCGACCATCCCTACCCACGGAGGGGTTAACATCCAGCTGCCACTACATCTCCCCCGGGTACCCCATAACAGCAGTGGTGGTGTCCCACCTCACCACACACCTTGAGTGGCGTCACGAACCTAATACGGCCTAGCCCGTACATCTACATCCCCCTTTTTATTCGGCGTGATTCGGCGTGTCCTCGAGACCCCCGGGTCCGGAGACCCTCGAGCCACCCACAGAAGACCCGGATCCGAGCAGCGGCGGCTGCTGGCACGGGGGCGGCACATATACTCATTCATAAATAGAATAGCAAGAGTCTACTAGCCTTCTCGTTAGGCTTCTTTGATCACATGTAAGGAAACCAATCACTTCTGCTCCTCTCATTTTTAGGCTAGTGAAAATATTCTACCTTATCCAACTATAGTTTATGCTGTGTTGGTCTGTGAGTTGTGGTCTCCCAGACTTGCTGGAGAAAGAATTGCTCTGTGCTTGGTGTTGTTGTGGAGTTACTCGTCGTCTTTTTGTTTCCACCCTGCTCTTGTTTTCCTCCTAGTCTCTTTTTGTCTTATACCTCGGTGTGAGCATGTTGGGTGACAGAGTTTTGATTTCCCCTGTTTGTATATTTCTGTGGGTTAAATCACACTTCTATCCCGGTCCCCCGGGGGGAGGGGGTAAAAGATCAGTGCTGGTCAGGAGCAGGGCCAGGAAGGAGACTCAGACATCCCCACCATTAGGGATATCCCTGAGAATAGGGATAGCACAGGGCCCCTTAGTCTGAGGGTCAGCTTATAGGCCCTGGTTCCCGCTATTGACATAGTCCCTCACGACAGCTGATTTGGCAAATGTTAGCAGAAGTGGATCCTTGATGAGGGTTACCTTCCTCAAATTCTGGCTTTGCACTTGAGACCAGGGGCCTATTCTAAACTCCAATCCTTTTTTATGACTTTTACTAATTGTTCTCTCGGAGAATTTACATTCAACAAGTCCTCTTTTGAAGGCTACATCTTCTTTCCATGATTTATTTCCATGTCAGGGTGGAATCTCTTGATGTAGCATCCAAGTTAGGCTTCTGTACCACCGGGGAAACTTGCCAACTCTTCTAGGACGGCTCCACTTTTTGCTTGAGCCTTCACGATGTTTCTGGAGAGAGATCAGGTATGTTTTCTGAACAGAAGGGCAATGGAAAGCCAAGGTCCCCTACCTAGACTGAAAATGTTGGTGATGCTTGCTGTGGGATGGTCCCAACTGGATTCGAGACTCTTCTTCTCCAAAGGGCACACTGTGGATGGTTTCATGGTAAACTAGAAATGTGTTAGAGTTTTGGTGATCACCCTTTGAGGTACCTATACAGTGTTGGACCGTGGTATATTGGGTCAACCGGAGAAAATTATCCTCATCTGCAGGGTTCCCCATCAATCTGTATCCCAAAGCATTGGGCAAACAACTCATTTCCAAAGGGCAAACACTGTGATGGTTTAATGGTAAACTAGAAATGGGTTTGAGTTTTGTTGCTCGCCCTTCGAGGTACGTATACAGAGATTGACTGTGGTATATTGGGCCAACGAGAAAAAATTATCTTCATCCTCAGGGCTCACTATCAATCTGTATCCCAACGCAGTGGGCACACAAGTCATATCACTACGAAAGTCATGCAGCTTATTTGGGTCTGAATCTGGACCTACTGGAGGATCTACTGGTCTTCTAGGCAGCCAGTTTGACCAGGTCCATGTATCTGTCAATAATCACAGATAATGCTGTGATCTTGGCTTGGCTAATGTGGCAAATGGCCACCAATGGGAATAGGAATGGCAAAGCGTCTCCAGACCTAAACCCTATTGAGCATCTGTGGGGCCTCCTCAAACGGAAGGTGGAGGAGCGCAAGGTCTCTGTCACGCTCCCCGGGTCTCGGCGCCGCCTGTCACTCACCGCCCCGGTCCCCGGTTCCCCTGCCCGTGGCTCTCCGTCCTGCTCTTCCTCCTGTACGTCCTCCGTGCCTCCCACTCACCGGCGTGCTGCTGCTTCCCGGATCTCTCTGCCTAGCTCCCCTGCATCTCCTTCACTGCTTCCTGCACTGGTCTCCGGCACCCGGGCCTCGCGCATGCGCATTAGGGCGCGCGCGTTTACTCACCTCTTCTTAAAGGGCCAGCGTCCTGGAAACAGGATATGGGTGAATTCAGGTGTAGGCTATATAAGACTTCCTTTTTCATATGGCCGGTGCCTGATTAACGTGTTCCCCGAGCTAGGTGTTCAGGTGTTCCCTCTGTGCCTTACCCTTGTTTACCTTTGATTCTTCTGCAGAGCCCGCCTGCCACCCTAACCCGGTCCTGATGTCTGATTCCCCAGGAAGTCTCCCAGTGACCGTCTGCTGAGGATCTCGCCATCTATCATCAGCCTGAACCCGTCACCGATCCCCGACTTCACCCGGGAAAACATCAGCTTGCACGTCTCGCTGGACCCGGACCCTGTCTGCTGTTCCTACCCGGCTCCGGTACCCGGCTCCCATCTTCCGTCCTGCCTACAGTGCCCATTGGACTCTGAAACATTCCTGTGCAGATCCCTGAAGGACTTTTATCCCGTACCCCTAGTGTTCCGGCTACCGTGCATCAAGGCCCTTTGGTGGGGTGATCGGACAGTCCCTGTATAGGGGTTAGCTCCGGGTTGCCTCACTGGGGGAGTCCAGTGCACGGCCCAGTGAATCCAGATCCAGGACGTTACAGTCTCTAACATCCACCAGCACCATGATGATGTCATGGAGGATGGAAAGTGGATTCCATCCTCTATGACAACATAACAGATCTGGTGGATGTTAAAGACCTTGCGCTCCTCCACCCGATTCCATCCTCCATGATGACAACATGGAGCTGGTGTATGTTAGAGACCTTGCGCTCCTCCACCCGATTTCATCCTCCAAGACGACATCACAGAGCTGGTGGATGTTAGAGATCTTGAGCTCCTCCACCTGGCTCCATCCTCCCTGACGACCTCATGAAGCTGGTGAATGTTAGAGACCTTGCGCTCATCCACTTGATTCCATCCTCCATGATGACATCATGGAGATGGTGGATGTTAGAGACCTTGAGCTCCTCCAACTGATTCCATTCTCCATGATGACATCATGGAGATGGTGGATGTTAGAGACCTTGAGCTCCTCCACCTGATTCCATCCTCAATGACGACATCACGGAGCTGGTGGATATTAGAGACTTTGCGCTCCTCCACCTTCCGTTTGAGGAGGCCCCACAGATGCTCCATAGCGTTTAGGTCTGGAGATGCTTGGCCATTTCCATTCCTATTGATGACCATTTGCCACATTAGTCGAGCCAAGATCACAGTATAGATGGATCCTATAAGTGGCTGATTTAGAATCTCGAAGAGCTTGGTAGGTACCCCACAGGAGCAGGCAGTCAAAATGGAGATTTCCTTTAAGCCCCCAGCTATTCTACAAATCTGCATTGGGAATGAAAGTCACAGGCAGCCACCTATAAGTGTAATTCTGGAAATAAAGAGCACAAATGATACAAGTGCGGCACATAATTCATATAAAAGGGGCTCTTGACAGCCGGATGGTTGTACTTTATAAATGGCTATAGCTACGTGATGAGGTTTATTAACATTGTCAAGAGAAGTTAGTGCGAGGCAGAGGACTGCAGTGATCTTAGACGAGCAAGTGTACGGAGCAGGCAATGCAGTAGTATCGTAGACTAATGTCAATGTGCTGTGCATTGCAGTAAGAGCTTTTACGAATATCTTGCAGACGCATTTAACACTGCCAGTCCCGGCAATCTGCAGGTGGATGACATAACGCATCCCTGACATAGGGGGGCACTGATTACCTCCAACATTATCATCATTAGGCAAAACCATTGAAGTCGTAGATCCTTTAACCCTTTTATCTCCAAAAGTTAAAATTGCTGCAACTTCCACCTCTAAGCTAAGCTCGTCATGGAGAGTCCTGCTTCAATGCATCCATATTTTCACGGAGCAAGAAGTGCTTACCCTGCAGAAATGATGCGTCGCTCGGTGCCCACTGAAACAAAGGGGTGTCCATTGATGAACTTGACAAGCCTCTGAGTCCTAGTTGACATTGCCCCCAAATTTTGTAGACCATGTTGCATTGGTGGCCTTCATTCTTGACGAGTGGTGGAATGGCTTCAAAGTGCGCCAGGCCTGCTTTCCTAGGATATAACTCTTCTGTCCTAATGGAAGTGATATATAATGGATTATATCTTCCAGCAAGAGTCTAGCCGGGCAATGGACAGTCGTCCTTCTTATACCTCTGAGCTCTCCATTCAGACCATTGGGGTTTTCACGATTGGTGGATAAGACTGGGCTCTTATTGGCTAGATTTCAAGTTGTATACAAAATATCCGTAGTAGTAATGGTCTCTGGCAGAGACGAGAGAGAGACAGCAAGTTACATCACATCTAGCAATACTCATAGTAATACAATGGGAGGTTCGCATAATTGATTTGTCTGGGTATCTGACCTTCACTGGCCAAGGCAATTACATGAGTCAACAAGAACTTTAACACTAGACTCCTAAGAGTCTTGTTGAAACAATGAGGGGCTTATCCCCCATTTATAAATAAACTATCATCATGTCTGGCTGAATTTTAAGAAACTTAAGCTAGGCACTGACAGAGTCCATGCTCTCACAAGGGGATCATCTTCTGCTTCAGTATGTCATAGAACATATTGGCATTCATGGTTCCCTCAATAAACTGTAGCTCCCCACACCTGTCAGCACTCATGCAGCCCCAAACCATGACTCTCCACCACCATGCCTGACTGTAGGCAGGACACACTTGTCTTTGTCCTCCTCATCTGGTTGCGCCACACACACTGACACCATCTGAACCAAATAAGTTCATCTTGGTGTCATCAGATCACAGGACAGTTCCAGTAATCCATGTCCTTAGTCTGCTTGTATTCAGCAAACTTTTTGCAGCTTTCTTGTGCAACATCTTTAGAAGAGGCTTCCTTCTGAGACGACAGCCATGCAAACCAATGTGATGCAGTGTGTGGTATATGGTCTGAGCAGTGACAGGGAGACCACCCCACTCCTGTAACCTCTGCAGTATGTGGTTTATGGTCTGAGCACTGACAGGTGGACCCCCTAACCCTGTAGTTTCTGCAGTGTGTGGTGTATAATCTGATCACTGACAGATGGACCCTCTACCCCTGTAACATTTGCAGCAATGCTGGAGGCATTCATACATCTATTCTGAAAAGATGACCTCTGGATATGATGCTGAGCTCGTGCACTCAACTTTTGTGGTTGGCCATGGTGAGACCTTTTCTCTGTGGATCCTGTCTTGTAAAACCGCTGTATGGTCTTGGCCACCATGCTGCAGCTCAGTGTCAAAAGGAATTAACATTTAATTTCTTTATTTCAGTGGTCCTTTGTGGTCATAAAAATTAAAAAAGTGTGAAAAAGAGGCCCGCATTTCCTTTATTCTCACTTGAAAAAAAAACAGAAAAGGAAAATGGCTGGTCCTAAACTTGTTAACCCTAAATGTCAAAATTGCTTTCTAGTGACTTGTGCAAAAGAACATGAGAAATGTCAGACATTACTAGTTCTGCCTGTTATCAGCAGAGGGCGGCATTATTCTGCATGGTGGAGGAGCTCGTCTCCAGTTTGGGCACAAGGTACAGTGGGTGCTTTAGTAGTTTATTGGGCACTGGATATACTATGAAGATCTTTACTATACGGGTACTTTGCTGCTTTATCCGGGCACTGTATTATACAACATGGGCAAACATAGTCTTTATAGCACAGCAGTGCTTTACTTGCCCTCCCCAGGTCTATTGCTGAGACTTATGGTGTCTATCATTGTCTGCAGTGCTAATGTCACATCAACAAAGCTGCAGCCAATCAGTGAGCTCAGCAGCTCTGCCTGTGTTGATATCATGAACCGTTCAGTGCCTCTGAGCTCACTGATTGAGGTGACCCATCAGCTTTACAGACACTGACTGAGCAGCGGCAGAGCCTCAATGCTGGATCCAGGGAGGGTGATTAAAGAACTTGTTTGTTTATTTAAAGGGGTTGTCCTCTACTAGGACAACCCCTTCTGATTCCACATGTTTCCCCCAGGTAAAATAATACACTCTGTGCAGAATTATTAGGGAAATGAGTATGTTGATCACATGATGCTTGTTATACATGTCGTCCTACTCCAAGCTGTATAGGCTGAGAGCCAACTACCAATGAAGTAAATCCGGTGATGTGCATCTCTGTAATGAGGAGGGGTGCGGTGTAATGACATCAACACCCTATATAAGGTGTGCTTAATTATTAGGCAACTTCCTTTCCTTTGGTAAAATGGGTCAGAAGAGAGATTTGATGGGCTCTGAAAAGTCCATATTGTGAGATGTCTTGCAAAGGAATGCAGCAGTCTTGAAATTGCCAAACTTTTGAAGCGTGATCACTGAACAATCAAGCGTTTCATGGCAAATAGCCAACAGGGTCGCAAGAAGCGTGATGGGCAAAAAAGGTGCAAAATAACTGCCCATGAATTGAGGAAAATCAAGCGTGAAGCTGCCAAGATGCCATTTGCCTCCAGTTTGGCCATATTTCAGAGCTGCAACGTTACTGGAGTATCAAAAAGCACAAGGTGTGCCATACTCAGGGACATGGCCAAGGTAAGGAAGGCTGAAAAACAACCACCTCTGACCAAGAAACATAAGATAAAATGTCAAGACTGGGCCAAGATATATATGAAGACTGATTTTTCAAAGGTTTTTTGGACTGATGAAATGAGAGTGACTCTTGATGGGCAGATGGATGGGCCAGAGGCTGGATCAGTAAAGGGCAGAGAGCTCCACTCCGACTCAGACGCCAGCAAGGTGGAGGTGGGGACTGGTATGGGCTGGGATCATCAAAGATCAACTTGTGGGACCTTTTCGGGATGAGGATGGAGTGAAGCTCAACTCCCAGACCTACTGCCAGTTTCTGGAAGACAACTTCTTCAAGCAGTGGTACAGGAAGAAGTCGGTATCATTCAAGAAAAACATGATTTTCATTCAGGACAATGCTCCATCACATGCATCCAACTACTCCACAGCGTGGCTGGCCAGTAAAGGTCTAAAAGATGAAAAAATAATGACATGGCCCCCTTGTTCACCTGATCTGAACCCCATAGAGAACCCGTGATCCCTCATAAAATGTGGGATCTACAGGGAGGGAAAACAGTACACCTCTCGGAGCAGTGTCTGGAGGCTGTGGTGGCTGCTGCACGCAATGTTGATCGTAAACAGATCAAGCAATGACAGAATCTATGGATGGTCGGCTGCTGAGTGTCATCATAAAGAAAGGTGGCTATATTGGTCACTAATTTATTTAGGTTTTGTTTTTGCATGTCAGAAATGTTTATTTCTACATTTTGTGCAGTTATATTGGTTTAGCTGGTGAAAATAAACAAGTGAGATGGGGATATATTTGGTTTTTATTAAGTTGCCTAATAATTCTGCACAGTAATAGTTACCTGCACAAACAGAAATCCTCCTAAGATAGCCAAATCTAAAAAAAAAACACTCCAACCTCCAAAAATATTAAGCTTTGATATTTATGAGTCTTTTGGGTTAATTGAGAACAAAATTGTTGATCAATAATAAAAAAAATCCTCTAAAATACGACTTGCCTAATAATTCTGCACACAGTGTAAAACCTATACTCACCTCTGTGGCTTAGGTGGTGCCACTGGTGCCAAGGTTCACGTAGAGTTGTGATGTCAGGCGAGCTCCGTTTCCAATCAGTGCGAGCATCCTTTTCACTGCCTTCGGACCAATCAAGCAATCAACAGGAAGTGATGTCAGCTGCAGCGCTCACTTCCTGTTGATTAATTCATTTGTTCCGAAGGTGGGGAGAAGGAAGCCGGAGCTGATTGGACACAGAGCTCGCGTGACGTCACAACCCCACTGCAATCTGTGGCACCACTATAACGGCGCCAGTAGGGGAGGGGACTATAGGCTTTATTATTTTACCTGGGGGAAACATGTGGAATCAGAGGGGTTGTCGTAGTAGTGTACAACCCCTTTAAGCTCTTCTAGAAGAGTTGGCTAATCTCCCAGGTACCACAGAAGCCACCCAGAATCTCCCAGAAAGTACAGCAGCTCGGCACTGCGAGCTGCGGCACTACTAAAACCACCCAGGCCGCAGAGGTGGCTATAGGCTTTATTATTTTACTTGGGGGAAACATATGGAATCTGAAAGGGTTGTCCCAGTAGTGGACAACCCCTTTAAGTTCTTCTAGAAGAGTTGGCTAATCCCCTAGGTACCACATAAGCTACCGAGAATCTACCAGAAAGTACCAATACCATGGCAACAAGGTGTGGTAGAGGTTCCGCTTCTAACATGGTGACGTGGCTATGGAAGATATTATGAATTGTGAGTGAAATACTCTACTCCTATACCCTTGGAACTTCAAATTAATAAGATTTGTTTTACAAAATGAATATAGCACACACCATCTAAGGTGTACTGAAAGTTTCTGCACGGTGGCTCAGTGGTTAGCACTGCAGTCTTGTGGTGGCTCAGTGGTTAGCACTGCAGTCTTGTGGTGGCTCAGTGGTTAGCACTGCAGTCTTGCAGCGCTGGAGTCCTGTGTTCAAATCCACCAAGGACACCAACTGCAAGGAGTTTGTATGTTCTCCCCGTGTTTGCGTGGGTTTCCTCCGGGTTCTCCGGTTTCCTCCCACACTTCCAAGACATACAGATAGGGACTCTAGATTGTGAGCCCCAATGGGGACAGTGTTCCTGAGGTATGTAAAGCTCTGCGTAACATGTTAGCGGTATATAAAAATAAAGGTTTCTTTTTTGATCATGTGAATAGAAAGAGAAAGCGCATATGAGAAGCACCTGTGGATTAGATGTTAGATTTATACAAAAAACTGCACACCTGAAGAGGTTGTGCGCCCCCGCACAACCCCAGTGTTATGTGTAAGAGTCCTCCAGATGAGGGAACCTCCCCTACTTCTGTTACCATTGATGTGGTTGCTGGGTCCGGGCTTGGTATCGCTCCTAGCTCCTTGAATCCACCGGCACCATGGATCTCAGAGTATCCTTTGCGATCATCCGTCCTCCAGCTGGATTCTTTGACCTTGTCAGGTCCTTTACTTTTACTTTTTAGCAGCTACTACCGAATTTCCCTTTTGGGAGTGGGCATATATGAAGATGAGTGCTTCGGTCTATTAGAGCGCTAATAAAGCGGTTGCCAGTGGTTTATATGAATAATCTTTAATGTTGGGCTCCTGTTAACATACTACGCGTTTCAGCAATCCACTGTTGCTTTCATCAACAGCTTTGATCATGTGACCAGCTTATATAGTACCTCAAACAAAGAAATTCCCATGCACCAATAGCCGCAGGGGTGTGTGTAGCAATGTGAAACCTCTCCACCCATCAGTGTTAGCTGAACCCTACGACCTCATTCAGTTATAAGACAAATTGGTTTCTATAGAACACAAAATGGCTTGTATTGTCTCACAGAATACACACAACGCTTTCTAAAGTCTTCCTCGGGCTCATTTGAAAAAGATGGAACGTATGACTATGGCACTAAATTATTATGGAAATATTGGACATACTAGGGTTGGGCTCGTTTACAGTAGTCAGTATTCTGCGAATACGCCTTTAAATGAGACTTGTAATTGGAGCGATTCTATTTATAAGATTCCGACAGGGAAATTGCTCATACGGCAATTCCTTCACGTGTTTAAAGCAGCTTCACTTTAATTACCATGCACAGGACTGAGAAAGCTTAGCACCTTTAAACTCTTGCCAGCACTCCTATTATCCCCGGTGTTCTTTATTTACCACCATCCAGTCCTCATATTGGGGATTTTGTTCATCTCACAGCTGGAATGTTTCCTGAAAGAGGATTTAGTATAATAAAGCCGAAAACTAGGTCAGATGTCTCTTTCCAGCAGCTGACTCCTCAAGATGTGTCCTATATATTAGCTCGGCTTCCGAAAGAAGATATGGGCATTTATTGAAATGGCATGAAGGGGTCTCCATGTACCGAGGACCAATACCTGCTCAAATGATTATCACCATCTACATCCCAGAAAATAGCACCAATAATTAAGTGATCACTGTGTCCTTGGAAGAAAAGGAATCTTCCTCGGAGCTGTCTCGAGCCTTTTTTTAGACGCTGTTATGTCATTCGGTGTACTGAAGTGTCCTCTGTTAAGGGCATGGTTACATTAAAGCTCCGAAATCTGCCAATGCGAGGAGTGTGAGTAATCTGCAATGGAAAATCCAATTCGTAACAAATTGATGATGACCCATTGAAAATTATCTGATCTGATATTAAAGTGCACCAATCCCCAGAATTTTCCTATGTAACCTAAAGCCAGTGCTATACTGGCACTATCAGGCTGATTCTATACATACCTGTAGTGGTCGGCTCGGATGTGTAGGTTATGAAACACAAGCAAGTAAAGTTTGTAAAATGAGCAGCTTTATGATTGGCAGCAGCTGATAGCTGGGGTGGGTATTCATAGTGATTCCCGCCCCCCTGCCTGTCCGTCTTCCCCCTGTTATTTAGGCTAATGCTATTATAGAATCATTTTACTAAGTGACTAGAAGGACCTGTGCTGATGTCATACTCATGTGACCAGAAGGGACGGGGCCTAAAGCAACATAGCTGATACCAGAAAGCAACATTATTTTTCTGTTGGCTGAGGCCCTGTCCCTTCTGGTCACATGGGTATGACATCAGCTGAGAAGAAGTGAAGGGTGGACCCAGCACCACAATCCAGTATATTAAAATATTTATTGGGTATTAAAAATCCAACGCATCCAAAACTTGAGAGAGGACGCATAAGCGCACCTTACGCGTTTCGAACAATAAATAAAAGCAGGTCCTTAATCATGTTTTTATTTATTGTCCGAAACGCGTAAGGTGCGCTTATGCGTCCTCTCTCAAGTTTTGGATCCGTTGGATTTTTAATACCCAATAAATATTTTAATATACTGGATTGTGGTGCTGGGTCTACCCTTCACTTCTTCTCAGCTGATGTCATACCCATGTGACCAGAAGGGACAGGGCCTCAGCCAACAGAAAAATAATGTTGCTTTCTGGTATCAGCTATGTTGCTTTAGGCCCCGTCCCTTAATAAATTTTTGATATTTCAATATACTGGATTGTGGTGCTGGGTTCACCTTTCACATCTTCTCAGCTACATACCAGCCTGGCCGGTCTGGAGGACCATGAGCACCTGCAAGTCCTGGAACGCAGTTGACTATGGTAAGCTGAAGTCTCATTACTTGTTTCTTACTGTATGACATCAGCACAGGTCCTTCTAGTCACTTAGTAAAATGATTCTATAAAAGAATTAGCATAAATAACAGGGTGAGGACAGACAGGCAGGGGGGCGGGAATCATTATGAATACCCACCTCAGCTATCAGCTGTTTGGCAGCTGCTGACAATCAAAAAACTGCTCATTTTACAAACTTTACTTGCTTGTGTTTCAAAACCTATACATCGGAGCTGACAACTAAAGGCATGTATATAATCACCCTGATAGTGCCAGTATAGCACTGGCTTTACGCTATATAGGAAAATCCTGGTGATTGCTGCCCTTTAAAGGGGTATTCTGCTGCAATCATTTTCCATGAAATACATGATAAATGTAAGGTGGGTGTTGGGATGACCCCTTGGAATCTTGTCACATTACTGGGGGCATGCTCGTCAGGAGAGAAAGGACACTGGTGTCCCCGTACTCCACCATTACAACAGGAGGGTTATTGTTGAATTTGGCACCTTAAGCCTTTGTAATGGAGGACTGGAGACATATTAGACTCTAATAGAAGTGTATGGATGGAGCTGCGAATTTACGACCACCCCCAACAGTAAGAGAAGTCTAGAGAAAGGTGTGAGTGTTACGCTTGCTGAGGTTGTGGTAGTCAGAGGGAGTGGACCCACTGGAGCACAGAGAGACCCGGTCTTACCCTGACGCAGGAAGAGCTTAACTAAGCCCCTACTGGGTATACACCAGTGCCACAGATGGTGAGGATCGGCTTGGCTGCCGGTAGACGCCAGGTGCCACTCCCAGGGCAGTGTTCAGGACTATATCAGCTGACCCCCTGTGCAGAGACAGGCTTAGGTACGGCCATGTAGAGTCTCTATTGAAGGAAGCTGAAGTGATTAGTACAAGTAATTTTTGCTGATTATTAAGGACCTGACCACTTGGACCACCACTATTCCTGAGAATGGACCAGTGGCCATGGGCGAGAATGGGATTAGTGCATCCACTGGACTGAAAGTACTGATCACTGGCCTCGAGGAGAAAGTTAGAATGGCTACCGAGTCTTCACTAAAGCCACCGGAGGTGGCGATAGACACACACGCTGGTAGGTAGCCCTAGGGGATCAACGGTACCTCGGCAGCTGGCGCCACAGGCACAAACAGTCTCTGGTTGTAGAACCAGCAGCAGTGGATATCGTAGGATATGCTGGAAAGGATGCTTGCAGCTGCGGCAGCGGATATCGTTGGAGGCAGCTGGCATGGGTACTTGCAGCGGATATCGTGGAAGTGGCCAGCATGGATAGTTGCAGCAGCGGTGGCAGATATCATGAAAGCAGCCGACATAGTTGCAGCCCCAGCAGTTTACTTGCCATGCACTGAAACATAGATAGGAATCAGTAACACCACACAGCACAGTAACAACAGTGGCAGACAAAGGGACCTGAGAACTATCAATGTATAGAACTCTTTGCTCAGGCACCTCCCTTAAGGGGAAGGTGCCTTAAATACCTGATACCTCTCACTCATACTGAGAAGCACTTCTGGGTCAGAGCATACTGGACCTTTAAGAAAAAGGACTTGTCAGTGTTAGTGGAGCACTCGACGGGGCCTGGGGAATACTCGTCACCGGGCCGGTGAGGGTCAGGGGGTGTCACGGGTGGCCCTGCCCTGTTTCGTGACCCCGAAGTAACCATGAAGGGATGGAGGATGGGTTAATGGTGGGGACAAGGGGTTGAGGATGTTTGGAGTAGTAATTGTCTTGTGACGCCAGCTATGGTGCGCAGCCAGGGATCGTCCGCCGCTGCAAATGCTGTCCTCTGGGGCGGATGGTGTTGCAGCTGGTATGGTTCAGCTCCCCATAGGTAGAGCTAAGCCCCAGGGAGGATGATTGGGGTGGTAGTGACTGCTGGTGTCGGAGCACGAGGCGCCAGCGCAAGCAATGAAGGGCTGACTCAGTAGTTGTGGTTCAAGTTTTTACTCACTGCCCAGTTGTCACCCTTAGAGCGCCGATCTCTGCCGTGATGGGCCCCAGCCGTTCCTGGATAATTCGGAGGTCACCGCCGGTGTTCCAACTATGTGTTCTTTCTGGTTGGGGTCCCTCCAATCCTGTGGACGGAATGTAGAATGTCCTGCGGGTGTTTCCTGCACTCTCCACGGACCCTGGAATCCCCTGTAGCTGTAGAGAGCCCAGGCTGAGCTGCCTGCTCCAAGCCACGAGTCTTGTAGTCTCCCAGAAGTGTAAAGGTGATGCCTGTACCAAGGTCCTGACTGTACTCCTCACCCCAAGCTGTGCCCGTGGTAACTGCCCAAGTGTGAAGATGCTCCTTCCTTTTCCCCAAGTGGTGCCCGCCCCCCAGGTGGTTGTCCTAGTGACCGGGAAAGTCCCATGCCTCGTGATGGCCACCCCCTATCTACCCCAGGCCAACCCCGGTGGGAAAGCACCTAACTGTGTATGGTTTGTGAATGTGAGAAACACCAGCAGTTAACCTCTTCCTTACCCGGGATGAGTACTGTACCTTAAGTGAGATGCAGTACCCTGTGGTGACTGAAGCCTCAGGGGTGCCACATTAGCACCCTATGGGTACTCTCAGGAGGCCTGTGCGGCATGTGCAGTCTCGGGAGACAGCAGCAGGAACTGTCGCGAGCGGAGGAGGGCACGCTGCGCTCTCCCACTGCTCGGGTCCGGCCGCGGCTGCTGCTGCTTGGTGGTGGCTCGAGCGGTGGGCCGGATCCCGGGGACTCGAGCGGCGTTCCTCGCCCGTGAGTGAAAAGGGGATTTTGATTGTGGGAGTTTTGACCATTGTCCGTGACGCCACCCACGGTTGTGGTGATAATAGTGACACCACCGCTGCTCTGTACGGGGATCCCGGGAGCGGTGACAGGGAGCAGCTTTGTTGTTAGTTCTCCCCTCCGTGGGTAGGGGGTTGCAAGTCCCGGGGCCCGGTGATGGGGTAGGGATGGATGACAGGCGGGTTACGGGGCCTGGCGAGGTGCAGGGTCGCGGGGGCAGCGCTGTGCCGTACGGCACGGTGGTACTCACTCAGCCCAATGATGAGGACACAGTTCTCGGTAAAACAAACGGCTGGATGGACGGGTCCCACTGACGGCTGCGGTGTTGTCTTTCCTGGCAGGTTGATGATGACTGCCTTTCCCTGCACCCAGGTAAGGTAGATGGTTCCGATGGGTTCCCACCGGTAACCCGCTCCCCAGCTTGGATATGGGCTGGAGGAGCCCCTTTTGCCCGCAGGCTCTGGCCCTGGGAAACGGTTGCCTTGGCGGTGGCGGTGTCTCCCTCTCCTGGTTGGACTGTTGCCTTCTGTCGGGACTTGGCTGTTTGGAAACCCAGGAGGTCCCCTTCACTAACGAATTCGGCAAATTCACGGCGACTCCTAGCCTTGCCGGGGTCCGTAAGCCCCTGCGTAAGCCCCTGCCAGATGGTGCTGGCTTCTCTTTGTGTACCGGTCTGGTACCGCCGGGCCACCGCCCGTCCACGGTCCTTACGGTAAACTCCGATAGGCCACTCCTGCAGACGGTCACCACTGTCTGCCAACCTTGCTGATCTGTCCGGGCCACACACCCGGACCAACTTCAGGCTGCTCTTTTGCCACTTTTCTCCTTTCACTTCCACTGCCTAAACTGATCTGCCTGGTTTTCCCGCCTCCAGGACTGTGAACTCCTCGGTGGGCGGGACCAACCGCCTGGCCCACCCCCTGGTGTGATCATCAGCCCCTGGAGGAAGGCAACAAGGGTTTTGTGTCTGACTTAGATGTGCCTACCGGGAGTGTGGGGTGTGTTAGTGTTGTTCTCTGTGGCCCCTGGCTTGTCCAGGGCGCCACAGAACCAGACACAGAGCAGTCACTGCTGCACGGCCAGGAAGGTGAGAGTGCTGGCATCCCCACTGGGAAGGTAGGCAGGACAGCGCGGGGACGCTGGTACAAGCATTACAGCATGTCAATGCTCCGGTCATAGTGAATGAGACTGCTGGAGACAGATACAGTGTTCGGACATCTCTAGGAGTCCCATATTGCAAACTCAATGACTTTCGCTAGATATGCCCACCACTTACCCCACCTGAATGCTTGAGTTGGGATGTATGTGGGTGTCAGCTATCAAAGGTCTACTGTCACCTCTAGATCTCAGACCGGTGACGCTTATGACAACGTGAATTAATCCAAATTGAACATCTCCTCATTAGGTCGTTATCACCCTGCAAAGATTTCACACTGTGATAAGATCTGCGAGTGCCCATACATCAAGATTACACACGGTAGCTAGAAAATAAGTACGTAATGTAGTCATAGCGCTCTCCGTGAAGTAGCGGAGCCCAGTTGAACATATCTGTTTTTAAAACTGCAACTGGGTTACATGGGTTTTTATAAATTGTAAAATCCCCTTTCAAATCCTATATGAAAGTTTACGCCAGTCTCCACCTACCTAACCTGATTGACAGATCCTCAGTGTCTCTCCTCCCTGCTGAAATCTCTCACTGCTCAGGACAAGCTGCAGCTGTCAGACAGACTGGATGGCTGGACACTGAATACACATGGATTCCTAAGATTTCTCATTCTTGAGCTGGAGTCATAAAATGTTCCAGGATAATTTTTAAAGTAAATACACCAGCCTCATCAGGTCTAAGAGATGTATTTATAGTAAATTTTGACAGCAACCCCCTTTAAATTCTCGATTCAGGAGTTTTTTCAAAAAAGTTCTCAAAGCATTATGTGGTTTGTGAGACATATACTATAAAATATAGGTTGATTTAAAAAAAAAAAAAACCAAACAAACAAAAAACAAAATAATAATAGTAGAATAATTTGGCTAGGGTGTAGTAAGCTATTTTTTTCTAAAAGGGCAGGGCAGGTGATGCCAGTACCATTTGGTCAGTCACCATTAAAATTTGTAGATGGCCATGTATCTTTCTACCCAGGGTGTGTCACGCTTGGCATTCAGCACAAGAGGAGATGTAAATCAGGGAAAATGTAAAGGAAAGCCCTGATGATCGGGAGAGCGCGAGGAGGGTCACCACCTAACTCACCTGAGTCTGATCCTGGAACTACCTACTGTCTCTAGACGTGTCCTTCCCCCTGTGCGCGATCACGTGCCTAGGCCCTAGCTGACCCTTTACTAGCCCTGACTGGTGAGCAGGCCAGCAAGTCATTAGTCTTACTACTAACATAAAAATAGCACAAGGAAGAGAGACAAACAAGTGGGGAAACACACAATAAATATCACGCCACAGCTTCTCCAGCAGGAAGCATCTCAGCTGCAACAGAAAGGAACACCTAAGCTTCTCCAAAAACAAGCTCTTTCAAAGTGGTCAGTATAGAATGAACTATAACCAGTATATTAGAGACTGAGGAGTGGGTTTATATAGTAGAAGCATATGGCTGAAACTGAGATTAACAGCTACAAGTGAGTCTCAGCAGCATAGAAATGAAACCTTAATTCCTTCAGCACCGAATGGAAATAAATATGCTCCTACTCGGAGAAAGGAACACCTCAGCTTCTCCAGAGACAATTTCTTTCAAAGTGGTCAGCATAGAATGAACTATAACCAGCATATTAGAGAGTGAGTAGTGGGTTTATATAGCAGAAGAGCATGGCTGCAACTGAGATTACCAGCTACAAGTGAGTCTCAGCAGGATAGAAGCTAAACCTTAACCCCTTCATCACCGAATGGAAATAAATACGTTCCAACTCAGGAGAAAGGAACACCTCAAGACAAGCGCTTTCAAAGTGAAAAAAAATTGAATTCAGCCTACGCCTTAGTTGTCCACAGCTCCACTGATGCACGGCCTGAAAACGGAGATCAAATTCGGACAATGGCAAGAAAAAAAGGGAACAACAACCAGCACCAAAATTCACAAGAATAAAAAAACTTTTCTTTATTTCTTCATTTTAAAAAAAAGTGTGCAAAAGTGGAATAAAAAACATGGCAGTACCCTTACATGTGTCAGACCTCACAGGGTCCTTAGTCAAGTTGTTGAGGTCTGAAATATGTAAGGGTACTGCCATGTTTTTTATTCCACTTTTGCACACTCTTTTTTTAAAATGAAGAAATAAAGAAAAGTTTTTTATTCTTGAGAATTTTGGTGCTGGCTGGTTTTCCCTTTTTTCTTGCTCTTTCAAAGTGGTCAGTATAGAATGAACTATAACTGACATATTAGAGAGTGAGTAGGGGGTTTATATAGCAGACGGGCATGGCTGCAACTGAGATTACCAGCTACAAGTGAGTCTCGGCAGGGTAGAAACTAAACCTTAAACCCTTCAGCACCGAATGCAAATAAATACGTTCCAACTCAGGAGAAAGGAACACCTCAGCTTCTCCAGAGACAATTTCTTTCAAAGTGGTCAGCATAGAATGAACTATAACCGGCATATTAGAGAGTGAGTAGTGGGTTTATATAGCAGAAAGGCATGGCTGCAACTGAGATTACCAGCTACAAGTGAGTCTCAGCATGATAGAAACTAAACCTTAAACCCTTCAGCACCGAATGGAAATAAATTCGCTCCAACTCAGGAGAAAGGAACACCTCATCTTCTCCAGAGACAAGCTCTTTCAAAGTGGTCAGTATAGAATGAACTATAACCGGCATATTAGAGAGTTAGTAGTGCGTTTATATAGCATAAGATTTGGTGCATAGAGGAAAACGGGTATATGCTGCGCTAAAAAACCACTGGTATCAGGATAATGAAAAGATTTTCTTTTTTATTTCAGCAATCCAAAGCGTTTCAGAGACAAGGACCGTCTCCTTCTTCAGGGAAAAAGAAATCATCAGATGATTTATTTTTCCCTGAAGGAGACGGTCCTTGTCTCTGAAACGCGTTGGATTGCTGAAATAAAAAAGAAAATCTTTTCATTATCCTGATACCAGTGGTTTTTTAGCGCAGCATATACCCGTTTTCCTCTATGCACCAAATCTACTACGTCTTGCACGGGGCCGCTGCTTGAACCACGCGGGCACTCACATGTGCTGTAAGGAGTTGTGACTGGCACAACCCAATTAGGTGAGTGTACCTCTTTTTATTTCCTAACGGTAATACCGGGTAAGACCCTATTGCGCCTTCTATGTCCCCATCTCTAGCAGCTATATAGCAGAAGGGCATGGCTGCAACTGAGATTAACAGCTACAAGGGAGTCTCAGCAGGATAGAAAAGAAACCTTAATCACTTCAGCACCAAATGGAAATAAATACGCTTCTACTCGGAGAAAGGAACACCTAAGCTTCTCCAGAGACAATTTCTTTCAAAGTGGTCAGTATAGAATGAACTATAACCAGCATATTAGAGAGTGAGTAGTGGGTTTATATAGCGGAAGGGCATGGCTGCAACTGAGATTACCAGGTACAAGTAAGTTTCAGCAGGATAGAAAATAGACCGTCTGATCCCAGAGCCCATCCAAGGGTCTCAAAAGGGCAAGATACACTCGTGACAGTGTGCCAGGAGTAAAATACACACTGGTCCTTCAAACGCAAGGTTTTCCTGATGTTCCTTCAAAAAGAAAATGGAAAAGAAGCAATCCAGAGAAAAGGTAATTAGAAAACTAAGTGAACAAAAGAAAAGTGAAGAGAACTGCTGAAGATGTTAGATGTTTCCAACTGTTCTGCAGTCAATGAATATTGAGCAGCTTGATGATTTGGAGCCAAACCCTTGAGAAATAGCTAAGTATTCGCTCTTTTTTTGTACAAATCCCTCAATAATTAAGAGAGAGGTCAATGCTTCAATTGAGAAATCTTCATATCTACAGACACAAAGTTATATTTGAGGTTTTAATTCGGGTGCCAAAAAAGCAAGACCAGCAAAGTGTGCACTCTCAGCCAGAAAATGAATGGGCTCAGCTTGAAGTTTTATCCTTCCTCATCAGTCCGATGATCTTAACATGGCGATTGCTTATCAGCAAAATTACCAATCCGCACAATATGTAACTTTGTGGTTTGGACTAGTAAAACATGGCGTAGAGTAGAGCAAAATGATAAATCTGTGCATTACTGACAGAGGCTGAGTCCGAATGTGGTGACCAGAGGAAATGGCCCTGGGCCAATGATGCAAAATTTGTCCAAGCCCCCATTTACCATATGGCATGCATAATACCTGTTTCCCTGAAAGTAAGACCTACCGTATTTTTCAGATTATAAAACGCACTTTTCCTTCCAAATATTTGGGAGAAAAATGAAGGGTGCGTCTTATAATGCGAATGTAGCTTACCGGGTGGTGCAGAATGGGCACTGCGCTGTCCTAGCTGCGGTGGGGGCTGTGCTGGTTGCGGTGGGGGCTGCCCTAGGGACTGCAATGGCTGCAGAAGGCGCTGTGATGGCTGAGGGGCACTATGCTAGCCACGGTGGGAGCTGTGCTGGCTGCGGTGGGGGCTGTGCTGGCCGAGGGGCACTATGCTGTCTGCAGTGGGGGCTATGCTGGCTGCGGGGCGCTGTGCTGGTTACGGTGGGGGCTGTGCTGGCTGCAGGGCGCTGTGCTGGTTACGGTGGGGGCTGTGCTGGTTACGGTGGGTGCTGTGCTGGCTGCGGGGTGCTGTGCTGGCTGTGGTGGGGGCTGAGCTGGCTACGGTGGGAGCTGTGCAGGCTGTGCGGCACTGTGCTAGTGGCGGATGGGGCAGTACTGGCTGCGGTGGGGTCTGTGCTGGCTGCGGTGGGGGCTGTGCTGACTGCAGGGCGCTGTGCAGTCTGCGGTGGGGCCTGTTCTGGCTGCAGGGTGATGTGTTGGTTGCAGTGCGGGCAGTGCTGGCTGTGGTGGGGCCTGTGCTGGCTGTGGTGGGGCCTGTGCTGGCTGTGGTGGGGGCTGTGCTGGCTGTGGTGGCGGCTGTGTGGAACAGGGCGGTGCGGCAAGTGAGATGCTCTGTCGGTGGTGCGGGCTTCAAATAATGGCTCCCGAAGTTGGCGCATGCGCAGATGAAGCTCTCGGCACAAGATCTCATCTGCGCATGCGCCGCCTCTGGCCCATTGGTCTCCCAGCAGCGGTCTTAAGGTGACTGAGGCGGCACGTACACAGATGAGATCTTGGCTTGTCATTGAACCGAGAGCTCAATCTGCGCATGCACCGATTTCGGGCACCATTCCTTTAAAGCCCACACCGCGGACAGAGCATCTGTGACACCCGCCACACCGCCCTGCCCCACACAGCCAGCACAGCCCCCACCACAGCACCTGCAGCATTGCCCTACTCCAGCAACACCCCTGCCTCCTGTGACCCGTTTCCACCCTTGCTGTCGCCCCCACCCCCTCCGGTAGACACCATCGGAGTAAAAGACAGACCCCATTTTTTTTACCTTTTTTATCTCTAAATTTGTGGTGTGTCTTATAAAACAAAAAATATGGCACCCCAAATATAAGCCCTAGTAGGATTTTGTGAGCTGTTTTTGAGTTTTTGCTTAAAATACAAGATAGAAGGTAGAAGGATATGACTAAAGATCCTGCGTGATCTGAAACGTGTTATCTCATGGATTTTTAACTTTTTTTCTTTCTAATGCTGGATTTTAAATGGTGAAATAAAGACTTTTTTCATCTTTTGAATTGCTGGATACCCACTTCCTTCATTAAAATATAAGCTCTACTCTTAAAGTAAGCCCTAGTTGCGGTTCCATGAGGCAGCTTCCAAGCAACTAGAAAAGTTAAAGAATACAGCAAGATTTTCATCAAAGAATGCAGACACCCCCAAAAGAAAGCAGACCCTCCTTCTAAAAAAAAAATTGCACTCACCAGAACCCAAACAATTACAGTTGTCCAGTGCTGATGGTAGATGGGCTCTCACACAGAGATCTGTGTCACTGTCAGGTTCCTTGCCTTTCCGGCTACATTGCACTGCAGCTCTCACACACAGATCGGGTACCAGTATCACTCTACACGTGTGATACTGCTTCCAGTCTCCAGGGGGAGCCAACTGCTGTAGAACGCAAGGGGACCTGACAGTGACACAGATCTGTATGTGAGAGCCCATTCACTTGCCATCTCTAATTGTTTGGGGTCTGGTAAGTGTGATTCTTTTAGGGGGCATCTGCTTTCTTTTGAGGGTAAACTCCCAGAGAGAAAGTATGCCTTCAACTCCATCTCCACAATAAGCATCGATTTCCAAGGCAGGTCGGTGTACCCCTACACAGAGCTCCGACCCCAACTCAATAAATAATGTCACCTCTAGTCCATCTTCCAAGCTTCAAAGAAAATCTGTAGGCCAATTTGGCTTTAATTACTCCATTGTGCCTCTTAGGGGCACCAGTAACCCAAATTATTCTCTGCATGGCAACATTATTATGGTGTAGAGTTAAAAACACACAAACACTGGGAAAAAAAAAAGTTTATATGAATAAAGACTGCCTCACACGCCATTGTTCACCAATTTGTTAGTTCAAAATAAATCATGGAAATTCCGACGGAATCCAAAGTGTAGATTCCTATGGAGCTTTGTTCTGAGAATGAAGCTCCATAAGTAACTGCCGGTCAGCAGCAGGCCCAAAATTTCTCACAAGTGAGAGAAATTCTGTACTTACTGTGTACTGGTTATCAAAAATAAGTGTGAGTCTACGCCATTTTTTAAAACAAATTGATTCAATATCCACATGTTTGCAGGGCAATTGCTCCCCCCCCCTTTGCTTCCTTTTGCAGCCCCCTAGCCTTTACTACCACCATTTTATTCGGTCACTCTCTCATTAAAGGTTCACCTTGTGAGGTGGATCCTCTAAGCTCAGGTACAGTTAAGCACTTGGATCCTTGGCGTTGATGTAGCATCAACAGAAAGGCACGTGGGGAGTGAGGAGTGAGCACTGGAGGCCACAGGAAGACAGGACACTGGAAAGCCGGTCTGGTGGCTGAGGAATATCTCTTCCCCATCTGACTTGTTACCCAACTATAGAGAAGGACACCGCACATCATGGTAGGGGATGTCCTGGAGAAGAACGGAAGGGGCCCAGGACAGGGGACATCATTACACAATAGGGGTTCCAGAATGGGAGACATTATTATAGAATGGGGGTCCAGGACGGGAGAGATTATTACAGAATGAGGGTCCAGGACGGGAGAGATTATTACAGAATGGGGGTCCAGGGCGGGAGACATTATTACAGAATGGGGGTCCAGGGCGGGAGACATTATTACAGAATGGGGGTCCAGGACGGGAGACATTATTATAGAATGGGGGTCCAGGATGGGAGACATTATTACAGAATGGGGGTCCAGGACGGGAGGCATTATTATAGAATGGGGGTCCAGGATGGGAGACATTATTACAGAATGGGGGTCCAGGATGGGAGACATTATTATAGAATGGGGGTCCAGGGCGGGAGACATTATTACAGAATGGGGGTTCAGGATGGGAGAGATTATTACAGAATGGGGGTCCAGGGCGGGAGACATTATTACAGAATGGGGGTCCAGGGCGGGAGACATTATTACAGAATGGGGGTCCAGGACGGGAGACATTATTATAGAATGGGGGTCCAGGGCGGGAGACATTATTACAGAATGGGGGTTCAGGATGGGAGACATTATTACAGAATGGGGGTCCAGGACGGGAGACATTATTATAGAATGGGGGTCCAGGATGGGAGACATTATTACAGAATGGGGGTCCAGGATGGGAGACATTATTATAGAATGGGGGTCCAGGATGGGAGACATTATTATAGAATGGGGGTCCAGGATGGGAGACATTATTACAGAATGAGGGTCCAGGATGGGAGACATTATTATAGAATGGGGGTCCAGGATGGGAGACATTATTATAGAATGGGGGTCCAGGATGGGAGACATTATTACAGAATGGGGGTCCAGGATGTGAGACATTATTATAGAATGGGGGTCCAGGATGGGAGACATTATTATAGAATGGGGGTCCAGGATGGGAGAAATTATTATAGAATGGGGGTCCAGGATGGGAGACATTATTACAGAATGGGGGTCCAGGATGTGAGACATTATTACAGAATGGGGGTCCAGGATGTGAGACATTATTATAGAATGGGGGTCCAGGATGTGAGACATTATTATAGAATGGGGGTCCAGGATGTGAGACACTATTATAGAATGGGGGTCCAGGATGGGAGACATTATTAAAGAATGGGGGTCCAGGATGGGAGACATTATTAAAGAATGGGGGTCCAGGATGTGAGACATTATTATAGAATGGGGGTCCAGGATGTGAGACATTATTATAGAATGGGGGTCCAGGATGGGAGACATTATTAAAGAATGGGGGTCCAGGATGTGAGACATTATTATAGAATGGGGGTCCAGGATGGGAGACATTATTATAGAATGGGGGTCCAGGATGGGAGACATTATTATAGAATGGGGGTCCAGGATGTGAGACATTATTATAGAATGGGGGTCCAGGATGTGAGACATTATTATAGAATGGGGGTCCAGGATGTGAGACACTATTACAGAATGGGGGTCCAGGATGGGAGACATTATTACAGAATGAGGGTCCAGGACAGGAGACATTATTACAGAATTGGGCCGGGATGGAGGATATTATTAAGGAATGGAGCCCAGATCAGGAAATATTATTATAGAATGGTGGCCCAGGACAAAGGATAATATTACAGAATGACCGGATGAGGGACATTAGTATAGGACAGGGGACATTATTATAGAATACTGTGTCCAGTACAGGGGATATTATTACAGAATGGGGGTCCAGAGCAGAGGGCATTATTAAAGAATAGAAGGCATTACTACTGGATGAGGGCCAGGATGTAGGACATTATTAGAGGATAGTGGCCAGGAATGAGGACATTATTACAAGATAGGGGCTAGTAAGGAGGGCATTATAAAAGAAAGGGGCCAGAATGGGGGGACATTATTACAGTATAAAGTCCAGTAAGGAGGACATTATTACAGTATCATTGTCTATCTGACCATGATGATGGGGGCCCAGGTCTAAATTTTGTATTTGGGCACATACGGTAGGACAGCAGATATGCCACTGTTAATAACACCTCTATATACAGTAGATAATACAGGATGCACTATTCATAAGAGGTGATGTCACAGCTCACCCGCTCCTCCTTTACAATGACTGATAACATCTCTATATACAGTAGATTACACAGGATCCACTATTTACAATATATGATATCACAGCTCAACTCCTCCTGTACAATGACATATATCACCTCTATATACAGTAGATAAAACAGAATTGACCATCATAATAGGTGATGTCACAGCTCACCTCCTCCTCCTGTACAATGACTGATAACACCTCTATATACAGTAGATAACACAGGATCCACAATTCACAATAGATGTCACAGTTCACCTCCTCCTCCCTTTACAATGATCTTTTCTTGCTTTCTGATTTTTGGATTGCGGAGTATGATGGGTTAATAATGGCCGGCTTTGGTGATGCTGATTCCTCTAGCCATTTCTAGGCTGCTGTCTGCACGCTGCAGTGATTCAGGCCGGGGAGCCATGAGTACTGCAGATTTAATACTCTGCACCTTACTGTGCTGAGGCTGCACTTCCAATGTGTCAAGCAGGGAGCGATAGAGACTGGAATAGATTGAGGCCGACACTGGGAAATATTATAGGGAGAATTGAATGTATAGGGGGGCATGTACCGTGCTAAACCAGATGAGACAGAGGAGCAGTGGAGAATGGGGAGAGTGGCCACATTGAATTATAACATGCAAATACAATGCAGATCATTCACACTAAAGCCGAGTCTGAATAGGGTCCAATGTGGCATTAAAGGTGGAGAAAGCCTGAATGCAGATAACACGAGTGCGCGGAGCTCCGTATGGCCAATCTGATTAAACACAATGTTTTTAAGCATGAAAATATACTTTAAAGTAGTATACGCACTTGTTTTTTTTTTTTGTGTGACAGACATATACAGAACAACGGCAGCTATAGGCATAGAAGTGGTGTCTAGGTATAGTAAAGTAGCCATGCGCTACGTAATAAAACCACCTATGGCGCCACCTGTTGGAAAACAACGGAGTTAGCATATTTATCTCGAAAACGGAACGAGATAGAGAAAAAAAGTGAAATACAAAGTTGTAGGGCATCATCAATTCAATACGAAGCGACACCTTCCATACAGAAATGCTATCATATGAAACCCATGACCCCCCAAAACATTAAATGCTGGTCACGCATATGGCGCTCATTTAACTTTGATGCTCAAAGTGGCTCCCGTCAGCTGCAATGCACATCTGGACTCTGGACAGCATACTGTATCTAGCTGCACGTTGTGCAATATGGTAGGTGACACGTTTGCACAAGAATCTGTGATACGTCGTCGTAGGTCCTGCAATGTTGGTGGAGGGGTCGCATACACCTGCTGTTTGATGTGACCTCAGAGAAAGAAGTCCAACGGGGTCAGGTCAGGTGAGCGTGGAGGCCACTCCACACAGCCACCATACACAATGACTTGTAGGAAGGTCTCCATGAGGTATCGCTTCACGTCCGCAGCCTTGTGAGCTTTACACGTTCTAATCATAGCATGTCTGTATGCAAGGTGTCGAATCGTATTGAATTGATGATGCCCTACAACTTTGTAATTCACTTTTTTTCTCTATCTCGTTCCGTTTTCAATATAAAAATGCTAACTCCGTTGTTTTCCACCAGGTGGCGCTATAGGTGGTTTCATTGCGTAGCACATGGATACTTTACTATACCTAGACATCACTTCTATGCCTATAGCTGCTGCCGTTCTCAAGTTAACGGCGGTGGATAGGATATGGGTGGACATACTGTATATGGGGGTCCCGTGACACCCTGGAATGTGTGCGTGGATGTGAATAGAGCCTGCGCCATGACTATGGGTCTCCTCCTTTGATCACGACACCAGGATTCCCGCTCACACCATTAGGGACTCAGAGACATATAGGAAGGACCACAAAGGTAGCGCAAGATTGGACCCTACAGGAGTAGGGCTCGGAGCCCCGGCAGGTACCAACAATTATCCACCGTGGAAGAGGTAGCCTCCTACGACTCTTGGCACAGCTGCGGATACATCTTGGAGGACGGGACTCAAGATTGGGTTTTCGTCGAGGCGGCCACAATGGAGAGTTGGCAATTGGTCTGGGGTTGATACCCTCTTCGCAGCGGGACTCCAAGTGGTGTACTTGAAGGTGGAAAGTCCCCAAAGGCACCTACGCAACCTATGTAAAGAGAGTTGAATTCATGTTTGAAGGAAAGTTCTACCACTTCCAGAACCAGTAGGAAAAATGGTTGCAAGGTTGGTGGCGAGAAGAAGAACCAGACCTTGATGACGTCTCTCAGTTGTGCCGATTGCACTTCCATTACAGGACTGTTCCACTTCCCGTGGGGACAAGTTTGGAGATCCCATCCCTGAAGATGGCCCTAGCCGCCAAAAGTTACTTTTTGTTTGTTTACCCCCTCCTCGTCTTCTGTTGCGCTGTTGCACCCCCCTCTGCTGGAAAGCCAAAAGGCAAACCAGGTGCTTAGCCTGCTTGCCCCTACCCTGTGGACGCTGCTCCTTGTTTAATGGGTTTTATCCATTGCCCCTTTATCGAAAAGACTTTGCTCTCCTTTTCCCAAAGACTTTTATCCATGAACCTTTGTTTACCCCTGGTGCTTCGGGAGAGTGTATCCAATACTGGCATCTGCAGACAGGGGTGAGGTGGAAGAGACTTGTGGACCCAAAGGAACGGGTCTGGGACTGTTGCGTTACCCTTCTGAAAATGGCAGGTTCACGGAAACAAGCCAATGCTGGTGAATCAGAGACTACTTCTGTGGGCAGCTGTGCATATATCTATTTGTCCCTGGCACTCGGATAGTATGAACTCTGATCTTTGGCCAACATGGACTGAGACCAAAGTGAATGCACACTGAAGTAAATACATAAAAATTGCTGAGTAAAGTCCTGACTGAGGACTGCCAGATTTAAGAAGGGAGGGATGTAGGAGGTGGCTGTGTTGCTCCCACTCCTACTGAGTATTGTACTGTACTACTGTATTTTATGATGATGTGTTATAATTTGCTGTGGAAGGATATGTTTCCCCCACATAGCAGGGCTGATTGTGTGTAGCATCTGGCGCCACCTAGTGCTGAGACCTTATAAGATAAATGTATGTTTTATGGTATTACTGCATAATGTGCGTTTTATAGTAACATAAAGTGTTTTATAGTATAAGTTAGTAATGTGTGATATTATAGTGATGTATAAGGCAATGTTATAAGACATGCAGGCCCAGAATTAGAAACTTATGGTAACCGATGAAACTTGAAATAAGGTGGGAAGAGTGAGTAAGAGTTGGTTAGCTAGACAGGTTAGAAAGAGCGTTAGTTCTGCAGAGAGGTTTCTGAGGTGAGGATAAGCCCTGCCTAGGGTTCGTCAGGGAACAGGGAGGTATCCTCCATGGTGTCCGAAGCCTACGGCTCCCCTCGTGTTGGGCAACATTGATACCATCCAAGGCGGTACAATCACTGTCGGCTTCTCTCTCCCCGCCTTCAGATCAAACGAGTTAATCAACAGGAAGTGATGCTGCTGCTGCCACTCACTTCCTGTTTATTGCTCATTTGGTTCGAAGGCATGGCAAGAGAAGTCAGTGGTAATTGTGTGTCACCCAGGGTCATGGGGTACTCTGTCCCGGGCGGTGTATAACTTGGGAATATCACTTGGTGGCCGTTACCCGGTTCCGTGCCCTGGGTTCTTTTTAAAAGGGGAATATTTACAGGGGAATTAAGTGAAAGTTTATCACGTGACGTCACTTGCGGTTTGTGGCTATGGGGATGGAGCCACCGCTGCACAGTTCTCACTACTGGGGCTGGTGTTATTGGCAGCCTGGATATTAGGCCCTCCGCAAGCAGGGCCAGGCCCCAGAGGATAGGTGAGGTAGATGGGTGTTGAAAGAAGGTAGGCCACATAAGGCGTTGCAGTGTAACTGTTTCCTTTACTCACAGTAAGCTGGAAACTGGTCACCCGAGGCCGACTGGTCTCAACCACAGATCCTCTTCGTCCAAGTGCTGGTTTAGTGACCTGGTGGCTTCTTTACCCTGCACCTGTCTTTGGTTGGTGGGTCCCCGTGGCTCGGAGCAGCTGGGGCCCCCCTACTGGTAGTCTCTTAATGGCAGTCCGTATGACAGTAGCGTGAACCCTGTGGTGGGGTCGGAGTCTCTGGTCCTGTTCCCCGATTCTCCCGTTGCTACCGAGTCCTGAACTGCAAGGTCAGTGATGTCCTTGATGGTCCCATCACTGTGCAGATTTTATCAGGTCTGCTTAGAGCGTCTGCCTGACCTAGGATTCTGTACCCCGTTGGTGCGTGGTTCCGGGAGTACTCCACCGTACTTCACCGGCAACCAACCGCCTTAGCCCTCAGGTCACTGTTTCACTCTTGGCAGTCCTTCCTCTCTCACTGTCACCGACTCAACGACTGATTGTCCACTGTCTGCCCCTCCCACCTGCTCGTCTAGTGGACTGGATTTGCTCCACATTTAGGCGGCCATCCATTGGTCCAACCTTAGCCTGGTACTAGTGTATGGGGAATTTGGGGAAAAACAGGGATTAACTGGAGTGTTTGGTTGTTACCGGCACTGGTCTTCTGGGTCCCTGGGTGGTAGGCCCTGCATCCTGGTGGGGATGCAGTACCTTGAAGCTCCCTGATGGCTTCAGGGGCGCTACAATTTGACTCGGGGTTCCCATCAAGTCACAATGTCACATGAGCCCCGAACCATGATCACCGACAGAGCTGGAATGGCGCCAGAATGGGAGGTGAGTACAGGGTCTTTTATTTTAACTACAGGAAACAAATGGAATCAGAAGGGTTGTCCTAGTAGTGGACAACCCAATGTGTGACAGCACAATGGGTGCCATCTATTTACTCCTAGCCATATATGTTGAGATCACATTGATATTACTAAAGCTGGGTTTGTGTTAAAAGAAATCAAAATCCAATCCACGGGCAGCATGTGTCTAACACTGGTTGAAGGATTTATGTCATGTATGACTCTGAAATGATCCAGCATTTCCGACAAAAACATACTTTAACCCAAGTTGGATGGTTCAGTAGTCAGAAAGGCTGGTCCATGATGGCCTCTCCACGCCCACTGCCAATGACTGATAGGCCTTTCCCTATACACACAAGCAGGGAGAGACCTATTGTCATGGGTGTGTCATCTGGTTTTTGGCAATAGAAGGTCACAGCGTTTGGCTGCACATAATGCTCCCTGACTTTCTATTGTTCCTGCTGTCAGTATTCATTGGTATAGGTAGCTTTCCTACTGGATTTTCATCTTTCCCCCTTTTGACCCACTAGGAGCTCGCCTCCCACCCAGCTGCTGATCATCAGTATTCTCTTGGTGCTTAAAAACTCTCTTCTTCCCTGGACTGGTGCTGGTGATATTACCCAGTTCACTCTAGCTCTGGTTGCAAGCAGGAGGCTTGCTCTCATCTGTGTTATCGTTGCTGAAGCTTTGCTGAACCACTGCCTGAGTCATCTGTCGATAAGTAGGTCATGCTTTTTACCCCTGTGTGTCTTCCTTTAGTGTTTAGTGAGGTTGACGATGAGCTCATCCCACCCATTCCCTATTTAGGGCCCAGCACTAGGGATAACAAGGATCAGGTATCCGGCTCAGCGCATAGGTGTGGAACCTATCTAGAGTAGTGAGGCACCCCAGGGACCAGCACTAGGGATACCAAGGGTCAGGTATTCAGCTCGGCGTATAGGTGCAGAACCTATCAAGGGTGGTGAGGCACCCCAGGGACCAACACTAGGGATACCAAGGGTCAGGTATCTGGCTCGGCACATAGGTGTGGAACTTAGTAAGGGTGGGGAGGGACCCTAGGGACCAGCACTAGGGATACCAAGGGTCAGATATCTGGCTCGGCGTATAGGTGTGGAACCTATCAAGGTTGGAGAGGGACCCCAGGGACCAGCACTAGGGATACCAAGGGTCAGGCATCTGGCTTGGCACATAGGTGTGGCACCTATCAAGGGTGGTGAGGCACCCCAGGGACCAGCACTAGGGATACTTAGGGTCAGATATCCGGCTCGGCGCATAGGCGTGGAACCTATCTAGGGTGGTGAGGGACCCCAGGGACCAGCACTAGGGATACCTAGGGTCAGGTATCCGGCTCGGCGCATAGGTGTGGAACCTATCTAGGGTGGTGAGGCAGCACAGGGACCAGCAGTAGGGATACCCAGGGCCAGGTATCCGGCTCAGTGCATAGATGCGGAAGCTATGTAGGGTGGTGAGGCACCCCAGGGACCAGCACTAGGGATACCAAGGGTCAGGTATCCGGCTCAGCGTATAGGTGCAGAACCTATCAAGGGTGGTGAGGCACCCCAGGGACCAACACTAGGGATACCAAGGGTCAGGTATCTGGCTCGGCACATAGGTGTGGAACCTAGTAAGGGTGGGGGGGACCCCAGGGACCAGCACTAGGGATACCTAGGGTCAGGTATCTGGCTCGGCGTATAGGTGTGGAACCTATCTAGGGTGGTGAGGGACCCCAGGGACCAGCACTAGGGATACCTAGAATCAGGTATCCTGCTCGACGCATAGGTGCGGAAGCTATCTAGGGTTGTGAGGGACCCCAGGGACCAGCACTAGGGATACCCAGGGCCAGGTATCCGGCTCAGCGCATAGATGCGGAAGCTATGTAGGGTGGTGAGGGACCCCAGGGCCTAGCAGTAGGTTGATCAGGGGGTCACCATCTCCCCCTTACCTTCCCTTTCGCCGCTCTCTTGACACTTCCCCGTACCGAGCGTGACACCTATCACTCAAGGGGAGCCACCTGTGCAGCTTTTAGGCTATGTTATCTCCGAAACACCACAGAATCAATTCTCTTTAAAGACCTTGAGATAAGTGGGCAACGTTCCTTGGAGACCTCCGAATGTTATACATGTCGTTTCAAGGCTTTGGTAATATTTACAGTTAACTACAACTCGAATATTTTGGAAGTATTCAACAAACCTGGTAAATTTGACTTTCAAAACATGTTTCCTAATTTGAAATAGGGGGTTGAATAATTTTGATTGCAGCTTTTTATATCTTTAACTTTAACTATCCATAGTAATATTAATCACGCTGCTGCGCTTTTATATCCCCTGGTCCTTCCTTTGTCTTTTTTTGGTGCCCATCTCCTCTCCAGCCCCTTTTTTCTGAGGAGGTACATTAATCACTGAGAGTAATGCAGCCTACACAGCCTCCTATTGCCTTGTCACCCCATCCCCAATTTACTAGTGTGATGAGTGCAAGTATTGGGTTTAGGTGTCAACCAGTCTCCTTCATCAGAATCCTGAGCTCGGCCCACCTGCTCCTCTGAGGACTTGACCCGTAACAGGACTAGATCGAAATTTCAGCCGTCTAAATGACCATTTGCCTTTCTAATATCAGAAGAAATTGAGCATTTCAGCCTGTGCTCTTAAAGGGACAGTAAAAGAGAAATATTTAACACTGAACCCCTTAAATGGAACCTGTCTCCAGATTTGGGGCCTATAAGCTGCGGCTGTCGCGGGCGGAGGAGGGGACGCCGCGCTCTCCCACTGCTCGGGTCCGGCTGCCGCGGGTGCTGCGGCCTGCTGCTGCTCGGTGGCTCGAGCGATGGGCCGGATCCCGGGGACTCTAGCGGCGCTCCTCGCCCGTGAGTGAAAGGGGGTTTTTGGGTGTGGGGATTGTTTATTGTCCGTGACGCCACCCACGGTTGTGGTGATTCGGTTGACACCACCGCTGCTCTGTATGGGGATCCCGGGAAGGATGGTATGGAGCAGCCAGTTGTTGTGTTGCCCCTCCGTGGGTAGGGGTTGGTGATCCCGGGGCCCAGTGATGAGGTGGGAGATGCAGGGCTGGGTGGGGTGCAGGGACGCGGGGGCAGCGCTGTGCCTTGCGGCACTGTGGTAGTCACTCAGCCTGAGACGTTGACACAGTTCTCGGTAAAACACACGGCTGGAAAGACGGTTCCCACGGACGGCTGCACTTGCTTTCCCCAGTAGGTGACGGTGATGTCCCTTTTCCTGCACCTAATGTTCCTGTGTTGGTAGCGATGGGTTCCCACCGGTAACCCGCTCCCCGGCTTGGATATGGGCCGGAGGAGCCCTACTTTGCCCGCAGGTGCTGGCCCTGAGAAACTGGTGCCCTGGCGGTGGCGGTGTCTCTCCTCAATGGTTGGACTGTTGCCTTCAATCGGGACTTGGTTGTTTGGAGACAGACATCCCCTTCACTGACAGATTTGTCAAATTTACGGCGACTCCTAGCCTTGCCGGGGTCCGAGAGGCCCCTGCCCTGGTGCTGACTGTTCTTCGTATACTGCTCCAGACCGCCGGGCCACTACCCATCTGCGGTCCTTCCAGCAACCTCCGAGCAGTCACCCCTGCAGACTATCACCGCCTTCTGCTGACCTTGCTGTCACTGTACGGGCACACAGCCGGACCAACTTCAGGCTTTACTACTGTCACTTCAGCTTCTCTCTTTAGCTCCACTACTACTTCCTTCTACTTTCAACTCTAACACTCATCTGCCCGGTTCTTCCCGCTTCCAGGGCTGTGAACTCCTCGGTGGGCGGAGCCAACCGCCTGGCCCACCCCCTGGTGTGAACATCATCCCCTGGAGGAAGGCAACAAGGATTTTGGTAGCCTTGGTGTTCCTAACTGGGGTGTAGGGTGTGGTGGTGTGATGACCTGTGACCCCTGGCTTGCCCAGGGCGTCACATTCCCCCTTAGCAAAATGCAAACCGTCCGCGGGCTGCCCGTCCAACACCGGTTTTATTTTCTGAAAAAGGTAAAACGGTAACATATAAATCATAACATCATCCCACAATGGGAGGCACATTTCTTAAACGTTGCAAAACGGTTTACGGCTACGGTTTCCGCTCTCTCCCACCCAAGCAACCTGGCCCTGATGCTGCCCCTAAAACCCAGGCAGCACCCCTTGACCCAAGTCCAGCACAAGTCACCCGAGCGGGATCTGTCCTTCCCCTCCAGAGGGTAGCCACCGGTTCCTGTGGTGGCTGGGCCCCAGCCTGCTCTGCTGAGGGCCCTCCCTCCAACCTGCCTCTCCGGAGGCGGCAATTGCGGAAACGGTAACGGTAAAACAACTTATTTACAAGCTACTAACGTTTGTGGTTGCTCTGCAAGTTCACGGGCTTGTCCATGGAAAGTCCTCCATGCAAACTTTTTAAACGGTCCCCACGGGGACAACGGTGCCGGCAACGGCCGGTTTCCTCTCAATCACGGTTGTAGACAATCTGATGAAACTTCGGTAATCATTTTTGCTTATCATTCTTTTTCAACAAACAAACAGGGGGTCCCAACGGGGACTGCTGCAGCGGGCATCCGCTGCCCTTGAGGCGGCTACCACCGCAGGGGGTCGGCCCACTCCGGGACCGAGTGGTACATGGGGTTTTCCTCCCACTGGCAGTTCAACCCCGAACCACTAACAGCCGTTAGGAATGGCGGCGGAGGCGGCATGCTTGGGACCTCTTCCTCCATCAACGACATTCTCTCCGGACCCCCAGCCGCGGTGCTGATGTCCGTCTCCCACTCAATCATGGCCGGTTATGGGGTTTGGGTAGACTGATCGCGGCACGGCTGCAGCGGCCCCTTGCTCACGGGCCCCCACTACGGCAACCATCCTTCGCATCTCTGCCTTCCAATCCATCAACTGCTGCAGGCTCTGCGCCCTCACCTTCACGCAGAATCGGCCCAACTCCAGCTCCAGCCACGCAGCGGTCCCGGCCGGGAGCTCACCCGGGCCGCAGTCCTCAAAAGCTACTCCGCCTCGTTTCCCCCAGAGCTTGGGTACTCCGGTGGCGGGTATTCCCGCACTCCAATTCGAGGACGCCGCCATTTCTCCATCTGCGTCCCCCTTAGCTTCTTTCCGGCCCCTCCTCTATTGGGGCGGAGTTTTGGCCTTTGCGCCTCTGCTACTCGAGAAGACGCTGAACATCAGCCCCTGGAGGAAGGCAACAAGGCTTTTGGTAGCCTTGGTGTTCCTAACTGGGGTGTAGGGTGTGGTGGTGTGATGACCTGTGACCCCTGGCTTGCCCAGGGCATCACACGGCCACCACCAGTGGGCTCTTATATACACATTCTAACATTCTGTATATAAGAGCCCAGACCGCTGTGTAGAACATAAAAAACACTTTATAATACTCACCTAAAAGGTCGGTGCGGTGCTGACCGGTCGAATGGGCGTCTCCGTTCTCCAAGTCCGGTACCTCCTCTTTGGGTCATTTTTGTCCTCCTTCTGAAGCTTGGGTGCATGACGTGTCCTACGTCATCCACACTAACCGGCATTGCGGTCTTGCGTAGGTGCAGTACAATACTTTGATCTGCCCTGCTCAGGACCTCAATGCTGGCTAGTGTGCATGACGTAGGACGCGTCATGCACCAAAGCTTCAGAAGGAGGACAAAGATGGCCGAAAGAGGAGGCACCGATACCGGAGAACGGAGACATCCATCCGCCCCTTAGGTGAGTATTATAAAGTGATTTTTATGTTCTACACAGCGGCCTGGGCTCTTATATACAGAATGTTAGAATGCTATATGTAAGACCCCACTGGTGGTGGCCTCAGCTTATAGTCGCCAAATCTGGTGACAGGTTCCCTTTAAGGACACAGCCATTTTCATTTTTTTTCCAATTGTTTTTTCATTTTCTCCTTTCAAGAGTCATCATTTTTGTATATAGCCTTTTTCTAAGGCCGCTCTCACACTCTGTTCTGATCTCCGTTCAATGATTCCGTCAGGGCTTCTGTCCAAACCCCCCGCAAAACGGGTTTCGGACGCATGTGCTGACGGTGCCGTTGACTATAATGGTGCAGACGGAGTCACCGTGTGCCTTGTTGTGCACAATTTTCAGGAGTATACACTCAGACGTAGTAGACTGCATCTGGGTGTCCACCTCCAATGGGTGTATACTCCCAAAAATGGTGCATGACAGAGCACAAGGTGACACCGTCTGCGCCATTATGGCCAATGGCCCCGTCAGCGCATGTGTCCGAAACCTGTTTTGCGGGGGGTTTGGACAGAAGCCACGACGGGGCCACTGAACGTAGGTCAGAACCTAATGTGAAAGGGGCCTAAGGCTAAGTTCCCATGTCCTGTAATACAATTCGTTATGGAATCCGTTTGGTAAATGCAAAAACAGATCCTTTAATGGTTCCATATACTCCCCATTGACTTTAATGGTAATGGTTCCATTAATGGATGGTCCAAAATATGTCATCTGTTAGGGCTAATCTGTTAGTGTTCTGTTGTTAAAATTGGACCAAAAGTTCTGCATCCAACGTATCCAAATACGGATGTCTAACGGATTTGTTAGTGTATAATGGAAGTCAATGGGTAATGGGTCCGTTAGGTATGCATCAATTAACGAATCCGTTGCCCATTGACTCCCATTATGCACTAACAGATCCATTAGACATCCATATTTTGTACCATAAAAAATCATGCCCTCATAGAGCTGTATCAAAATAAGCTATAGCTTTTGGAAGATGAAGAGGAACCCATTGGGACTCAAGCTTTGCCGACTGTTATAGCGACATTGGGCGCTGTTCAGATTGCAGATCCTGATACTCCGTCTGATAGTTTCTCTGGTGTCTGGGATCAACACAGGCTGACTCGGGCGTTGACCTGCTGGGTGCTGAATTATAGGCAAGCTAGCAAGAGTTAAGCTAGTCTGCTTGCACCTTTAATCACATGTTGTGGGGAGACCTATCACATCTGCTCACCTCCTATTTATGCTGGTTGAATCCTTCTACCCACTCCAGCTATGGTTTATTCTGTGTTGTTCTATGAGAAGTTGTGCTTTTTGCTTGGTTTGGTTGTTGAACTTACCTCTGTTCTTTTGTGCTTCCTTCCTGCTCTTCTTTTCCTCTTGAATCTCTTATTGTTTTTACGTTTATATGTGACAAAGTTTTTTTTTTCCTTTGTCTGTCTTTTTCTGTGCTTTCAACGCACTCCTGGGGGGGAAGGGGAATCAGATCAGGACTGGTCAGGAGCAGGGTCAGGAATGAGACTCAGGCCTCTCCACCTTTAAGAGTATCCTTGAGAATAGGGATAGCATAGGGCCCCTATCTATGTGACAGAGTTTTGTTTTTTTCCTTTGTATTTTTCTGTGGCTTCAACACACTCCTAGGAGGAGGGGGAATCAGATCAGGACTGGTTAGGAGCAGGGTCAGGAATGAGACTCAGGCCTCTCCACCTTTAAGAGTATCCTTGAGAATAGGGATAGCATAGGGCCCCTATCTATGTGACAGAGTTTTGTTATTTTTCCTTTGTCTTTTTCTGTGGTTTCAACACACTCCTGGGGGGAAGGGGGAATCAGATCAGGACTGGTCAGGAGTAGGGCCAGGAAGGAGACTCAGGCCTCTCCACCTTTAAAAATATCCCTGACAATACGGATAGCATAGGGCCCCTAGCTATGTGACATAGTTTTGTTTTTTTTCCTTTGTCTTTTTCTGTGGTTTCAACACACTCTCAGGGGGGGAGTGGGGAATGAGATCAGGACTGGTCAGGAGTAGGGCCAGGAAGGAGACTCAGGCCTTTCCACCTTTAAGAGTATTCCTGAGAATAGGGATAACATAGGGCCCCTAGCTATGTGACAGAGTTTTGTTTTTTTAACTGTCTTTTTCTGTGGTTTCAACACACTCCTAGGGGGAGGGGGAATCAGATCAGGACTGGTCAGGAGTAGGGCCAGGAAGGAAATTCAGGCCTCTCCACCTTTAAGAGTATCCCTGAGAATACGGATAGCATAGGGCCCCTAATTTGAGGGACAGCTTAGGAGCCCTGGTTTCCCGCTATCCCAAAGTCATCGTGACACTCATAAACCCGGAGACGGCCCTGCAACACTGTTATAAAATGTCTCTCATTGAGTTAATTAAAGTCAAAGCATCCCGAGAGTTTTGGATATAATACAAAGGACTGAGCTGGATGGATAACATCTGCAGCCATGTGAGCCATGTATTCTTCCTCACATGTGATGTGTAGTAAATGTGCTCGGATTCAATGCACAATGGTGCACTCAGAGATAGCCGAGAATAGTGCTTTACCTGAAGGCATGAGATGAATATCAATGAACGGCACTGCAGCAAATGATGGCTGCACAGTTACATCAATGCTCCTTTTACTACTGTGTATTCTTCATCAGTGCAGCACGGAGGGGCAGGCTCCACCTTACACAACGCTTTATTCAGTTTTTTTCCATGTTCAAGCGGCGTAGAGAAGCCTGGTAATGCCCGGATTCTGCTGTCAGCAGCGGCTGCATTGCCTGTGCATCACCACAACACTATGAGCGAGCATAATGCAGTAAGTTTACCTGCAGTCCTATGTAAAAACGCAGAAAATTGAGCCAAATAATAAACTCAACTCTATTATATATGTCTCTTCTATATCAGCTCGTGCAAAACTGTACAGAAATGTATGCAGCGCTGTGTATTTATATATGGAATTATCTTAGCAAATCCAAGGAGCATGTTGGATCAATCATAAGAGAAATAACAGGAATTTTATGTATATATATATATATATATATATATATATATATATATATTAGCTATAGTACCAGGCATTGCCCGTGATAGTAACTGTCTCTCTGTCTCGCTCTCGGGCTCTCTGTTTCTTTCTCTGTTTGTCTCTGTCTCTCTTCTCTCTCTCTATCCATCTCTCTGTGTCTCACTCTCAAACGCTATCTCTTTCCCTGTCTCTCTGTCTCTGTTTCTTTCTTTGTCTCTTTCTGTCTGTCTCTGTCTCTCTCTCTCTCTATATTTCTCTGTCTGTCCCTCTATTTCTCTGTCTGTCTGTTTCTCTCTCTCTCTGTCTGCCTCTGTCTGTGTCTCTATCTGTCTCTCTCTCTGTTTCTTTCTCTTTTTCTCTCTGTCTCTCTCTCTGTTTCTTTCTCTCTTTCTCTCTGTCTCTCTCCCTGTCTGCCTTTCTCTCTGTCTCTCTCTGTCTGTCTCTCTCTCTGTCTGTCTGTCTCTGTCTCTCTTCTCTCTCTCTATCCATCTCTCTGTGTCTCACTCTCAAACGCTATCTCTTTCCCTGTCTCTCTGTCTCTGTTTCTTTCTTTGTCTCTTTCTGTCTGTCTCTGTCTCTCTCTCTCTATATTTCTCTGTCTGTCCCTCTATTTCTCTGTCTGTCTGTTTCTCTCTCTCTCTGTCTGCCTCTGTCTGTGTCTCTATCTGTCTCTCTCTCTGTTTCTTTCTCTCTTTCTCTCTGTCTCTCTCCCTGTCTGCCTTTCTCTCTGTCACTCTCTCTCTGTCTCTCTCTGTCTGTCTGTCTCTGTCTCTCTCTGTCTGTATCTCTCCGTCTGTCTCTGTCTGTCTCTGTCTCTCTCTGTCTGTATCTCTCCATCTGTCTCTGTCTGTATCTCTCCATCTGTCTCTGTCTGTATCTCTCCGTCTGTCTCTGTCTGTATCTCTCCGTCTGTCTCTGTCTGTATCTCTCCGTCTGTCTCTGTCTGTATCTCTCCGTCTGTCTCTGTCTGTATCTCTCAGTCTGTCTCTGTCTGTATCTCTCCGTCTGTCTCTCTGTTTCTTTCTCTCTCTGTCTCTTTGTCTGTTTCTCTCTCTCTCTATCTGTCTGCCGATGTCTCTCTCTGTCTCTTTCTGTCTCTCTCTGTCTCTCTCTATTCGTCTCTCCATCATATTACCTCACATATAAGCTTCTTATGCTAAGAATGTCCTTTGTAGCCTATAGCAACCAATCACAGCTCCTATTAATGACCTGTGCTCCATCCACTTATATAAGCAGGTTTTTTGGTGAATAACTGTAAAGAGCGGGGTTAAATGTTCCCCGCAAAACATAGTCTAAGTTCCCTGAGTAATATGGGGTGTCTGTGCAAAAAAGTTTGTAATTGTAAATGTGACGGTGCGGATTCCTTTAGCGGACACACACACACACACACACACACACACACATACCGTATATAAACATACATACATACATATACACATATACACACACACACACATACACACACACACATACACATATACACACACACATACATACAGTACATACATACGTCCATAAACACATACATACACACTTACATACACATACATACATGCATACACACATACATACATACACTCAGCTTTATATATTAGATTCCTGTATCTTCCAGCAGGTTTATCTCTGCCAGGGTGTGCACCATCCATGAGCCAAGGTCAGAACGTAGCCTTAGGGTAGGGGCAGATGGCTGTATTTTTGGTCCAAGTGTGATCTGACAAAACATCGGATCGCACTTGGACCAATGTAAGTGTATTGGGCAGCTCACATTTCAGATTTTTTCCTTAAACCGAGCCAGTCTGAGGAAAAAATGGCAGCATGTCCAAGTTTTATCCAATATTCGTATCGCACTTGACCATGCGTGGAAATCATCGGACTGCACTTGGATGGTGTACAGTCCGATTTACATGCACTAACATGATACAGAAGATGGAGAAATTTTGTTCTCATGGGGTATTAGGCCTAAACCTTTTATAATGCTTGCCCCCGGTGTTGTTGAGGCGGCGAGCAAGAGTGCACCCACTGGACCCAGGCTTACTCTTTAGTGAGAGAGGCTTAACGAAGCGCCTGCGACGAGGCAGAGCCAGGTACCACTCCCAGGGCAGTGACTGGGACTGTGGCAGCTTACCCCAAAGATGGAAGACGGACTCAGGTACGGACAAAGGTGTAGGCGGGATGGCTGAGGCAGACAGGACAGGTCGGTATGGACAGGTATGGTGGGCAAGATAGGGGAAGACAGGTATGGGAAGGTGGACTCAGTAACAGGTAACAGGACAGGAGCACAGAAACTTGACAACTAGCTAGCAGACTGGAAACTGACTAACTAAAGGCGTTGCGCAGGCACCTCCCCAAGTGGGAAGATGCATTAAGTACCTAGTACATCTTAACCATAGGCTGAGAGGCACTTCCAGTAAATGGCATGCCAGCCCTATAAGAGGAGGGCAGGTGGGCACTTGCACGCCTGAAGCGCACTCCTACAGGACCTGTGCGGTGTGCAGAGGAGTGAGCAGTAACATATGCAGACAACTGTGGGAATGCGGGGGAGGAAGCAGGGGTGAATGAGTCAGTGTTCCTGCTAGAGAGATCCAGGATAGTGCATGAATGTTGGCTACACCTTACAATAGGAAAATTTATACTAATACTAATGCAAAAAGGGCAGCATAGTGAGAAAATGGAAGTTTTAGCTTGATGTAATGTATTAATTATCTTCTGCTCTTATATAATACACTGTATACACAAAAGTATTGGGACACGTCTCATTATTTAATTAAGGTTTTTCATTTAGCCCCATTACTCCCGTTGTACAATATCTGGCCCCATATTCCCCGATATGTACCCTCCGATCCCCCCGTCATTCCATCTGCCTTTACAAATGCGTATGGCTGGTGGTAAAGAGCTTATTGATACCAGCGTGTTCCTGTGATAGGAGCCACAGGTGAAACAAGTCAGGTCAGGGCATTTGTTTCCCTTTTGAATATTGCCCCATCACCTGTAAGTGATATTATTGAGAAGTGGAAGGAACCGCAGTAACTCAGCCACGAGGTGGAGACCACATTAAAGAGTGGGATCACCAAGTGCTGAGGAGCAGATGGCAGAAGAATCGCCAACGCTCTGTTGACTCCATAACTGCAGAGTCCATTAGCACAAAAGCTGAGCGCCGAGAGTGTCCCAGCATGAGTTTCTAAGGCTGAGAAGCTGCCTAAAAGCCTTACATTACCAAGCACAGTGTCACGGGTCAAACCTGTGGTGTCCGGCTGCAGAAGGTCGCTGTGTTTTTTGGCTGCACAAACTGCTCCTTGATATGCCATTCTTTCTTCCTTGGTGTATATGTAGTTCTATGTATCTTCCCGGTTATGGTTAACTCTTTCCCTTCAGGACCTTGCGGATATCTTGGCAGTTCAGTTGCAAATCATTATCCTAACTCACTGTGTCTATATACCTGCATTTCCCCTTGGTTTGTTGCCAGTGAATTTACTCCCAAACTATCCAGATTGCAAGCAGTCTGCTTGAAATCAGTCGTAACACGTTGTTGTATGCTGGTGTCATTCTCCCAAAGTGTTGTTCATTTGCATTCCCCCGTTTGTTTTCTCTGTGTGTTCTTTAGATCTTAGTGGGGTTGACAAGTGCTCATTCCATCTGGTCCTACCTAGAGCCTATTTCAGGGTCAGTCAGGGCCTAGGTATCCTGATCGGTGTTAAGGTGCGGAACCTATCTAGGAACATTAGGGGAGCTAGGGTTCAATGGTAGGTTTCACCAAGGATCACTATCCTCCCCTTTCTCAGAGACAGGGTTTACCTTCTCCCCCTTGCCTTTTGCCATTTGTCTAAGGCTAGGTTCACATTTCCGTTATTTGCATCAGTCACATGGGTTGCTTGACTGTGACGCCCTGGGCAAGCCAGGGGTCACAGGTCATAACACCACCACACCCTACACCCCAGTTAGGAACACCAAGGCTAACCTAAAATCCTTGTTGCCTTCCTCCAGGGGCTGATGTCCACACCAGGGGGTGGGCCAGGCGGTTGGCTCCGCCCACCGAGGAGTTCACAGCCCTGGAGGCGGGAGAACCAAGCAGAAGAGTCTAGAGTGTGAAGTAGAAGGAAGTGGTAAAGGAGGACAGTGAGAGTAGTGACAGAAAAAAGAACAGTTTAGCAAGCCTGAAGTTGGTCCGGGTGTGTGCCCCGGACTGAGACAGCAAGGTCAGCAGACGGCGGTGACTGTCTGCAGGGGAGACTGCTCGGAGGTTGCTGGAAGGACCGCGGACGGGTGGTGGCCCGGCGGTACCGGAGCGGTATACGAAGAGCAGTCGGCACCATTGGCAGGGGCCTTTCGGATCCCGGCAAGGCTAGGAGTCGCCGTGAATTTGCCAAATCCGTTAGTGAAGGGGACCTCTGGGTCTCCCAACAACCAAGTCCCGATTGAAGACAACAGTCCAACCGTTGGAGAGAGACACCGCCACCGCCAGGGTACCAGTTTCTCAGGGCCAGCGCCTGCGGGCAAAGTAGGGCTCCTCCGGCCCATATCCAAGCCGGGGAGCGAGTTACCGGTGGGAACCCATCGCAACCATCATCATCTTAGGTGCAGGAAAAGGGACCGTCACTGTCAACTACTGGGGAAAAGCAAGTGCAGCCGTCCGTGGGAACCGTCTTTCCAGCCGTGTGTTTTACCGAAAACTGTGTCATCGTCTCAGGCTGAGTGAGTACCACAGTGCCGCAAGGCACAGCGCTGCCCCCGCGTCCCTGCACCCCACCATGCCCTGCATCACCCACCTTATCACTGGGCCCGGGGACAACTACCCCCTACCCACGGAGGGGAGAACCAACAACTTTGCTGCTCCCTGTCATCAGTCCCCGGGATCCCCATACAGAGCAGCGGTGGTGTCAACAAATCACCACAACCGTGGGTGGCGTCACGAACAATAAACTATCCCAAAAACCAATCCCCTTTCACTCACGGGCGAGGAGCACCGCTCGAGTCCCCGGGATCCGGCCCATCGCTCGAGCCACCGAGCAGCAGCAGCAGGCCGCAGCAGCCGCAGCGGCAGCCGGACCCGAGCAGTGGGAGAGCGCGGTGTCCCCTCCTCCGCCCGCGACAACTTGGCGTCACGAACAGAATCTTACCGCTCTGCCGTTGGGTAGAGGTGCGCCTTGTGACCGCCGGAGGTGTCCGGCCAGAAAATTTCAGACGTCGCCATCTTTGGCGCGAAAAGTTCCCGCTCGAGCGTCTTCTCGAGTAGTGGAGGCGCGAAGGCCAAGACCCCGCTCCGATAGAGGAGGGGCCGGAAAGAGGCTAAGGGGGACGGAAACAAGATGTCTGCGCCCGACGGAGCCGCTGGAGGAGCGGTGGTCATAGCTGCAGTGGCACCCGTAGATGGGAATGGGCCTGCCCAGGTCCCGGCCGTGCTGGCAGGAGGTGCCGCGGCCCCCGCTCTCGCTCAGGTGATGCCGTTCTCCTTGCCCTATGCGCCCGGAGCTACCTGGCTACCGCAGTATGACGGGAAACCTGATGCTTTACAGGTCTTCCGGAAAAAGCTTAATCCGTTGCTAGAACTGTACCCCCTGACTGATAAGCAACGTGCAGCGGTAGTGCTGGGCCAGTTAACCGGCGCGGCTGAGCAGGAGGCCGAGGGGGACCGGCTCTCTGTAGCCACCATCTTTGAGAAGCTACAGACTGCCTTTGAGACCCGTACCGAAGCTGAGCTGAGGATGCAGTTTTACCAGTGCCGGCAACGGTCTGTGGATAGCATTCGGGACTACGCTTTACGTCTGCAAACCGCCCTCCGCACGCTCAAGCGGGTGAACGCTATCAGTGAGGCGGACAGCAACAAGATGTTAGTAGAGCAATTTGTGCAGGGGATGAGGTCCCCTGAGGATCGCAAACAACTCCGGCTGTGGGCCCTGGAACACCCTGATGTGGACTTTGCTGTGTTAAAGGAACGGGCCATTAAAGCACTGCAACCCCCGGCTTCAGAAACCTTGGAGCCCGCCAAGTGGCCCGTTGAGACGGCCCCCGTCGTGGTGGCCCCTGCCCTACCAACCTCTCCAATCCCTACAGCCCCAAGCAGCACGATGGAAGAACTGGCAGCCCAGGTCCGTCGCATGGACGGAGACCTTGCCAAGATCCTTGCTACACTCCAACCCTTGACCAGATCCCAGCCTCCAGCACAGATACAGCTTGCCGACAGCCCTGAGGATGTCCCCTGGATGCAGCGGAGAAGTGCTAACAATTTGCGAAACAGACCTCCAACCTGTTACAAGTGCCGTTGTCGCGGGCGGGGAGGAGGGTGCCGGCCCCGCGCTCACCCCTCTGCTCGGGTCCGGCTGCTGCTGCTCAGTGGTGGCTCGAGCGGTGGGCCGGATCCCGGGGGTTTCTCGAGCGGCACTCCTCGCCCGTGAGTGAAAAGGAGATTTGTTGGGGAGATTGTCCGTGACGCCACCCACGGTTGTGGTGATTTGTAGCACCACCGCTGCTCAATATGGGGATCCCAGGAGTAGTGATGCGGAGCAGCCAGGTGTTGTGTTGCCCCTCCGTGGGTAGGGGTTGGTGATCCCGGGGCTCAGTGAGGGTGTGGAAGGGTGCAGGGCCTGGTGGGCGCAGGGACGCGGGGGCAGCGCTGTGCCTTGCGGCACTGTGGTACTCACTCAGCCTGAGACGTTGACACAGTTTTACGGTAAACCACACGGCTGGAAAGACGGTTCCCACGGACGGCTGCACTTGCTCTCCCAGCAGGTAACGGTGATGTCCCTCTGACCTGCACCTGATGTTTCTAAGTTGGTAGCGATGGGTTCCCACCGGTAACCCGCTCCCCGGCTTGGATATGGGCCGGAGGAGCCCTACTTTGCCCGCAGACGCTGGCCCTGAGGAGCTGGTGCCCTGGCGGTGGCGGTGTTCCTCACTAATGGTCGGACTGTTGTCTTCAATCGGGACTTGGTTGTTGGGGGATCGACGTCCCCTTCACTGACGGATTCGGCAAATTATGGCGACTCCTAGCCTTGCCGGGGTCCGAGAGGCCCCTGCCTTGGTGCTGACTGTCCTTCGTATACTGCTCCAGACCGCCGGGCCACTACCCATCCGCGGTCCTTCCAGCAACCTCCGAGCAGTCCCCCTCCAGACAATCACCGCTGTTGCTGACCTTGCTGACCTGTCCTGCACTTAGCTGGACTCACTTCAGGCCTTTCTACGCTCCCTTTTGTTCCTTTTCTTCTTTGCTCCACTACCACTTCACTTTCACTTAGCTGTTTTCTCCTTCCTCACTCTAGCTCTTCCCTGAGCTGACTTCTCTCCTTCCACTTCCTCCTCCAAACTCTATCTCTGATCTCCCTGGTTCTTCCCGCCTCCAGAGCTGTGAACTCCTCGGTGGGCGGAGCCAACCGCCTGGCCCACCCCCTGGTGTGAACATCAGCCCCTGGAGGAAGGCAACAAGGATTTTGGTAGCTTTGGTGTTCCTAACTGGGATGTAGGGTGTGGTGGTGTGATGACCTGTGACCCCTGGCTTGCCAAGGGCGTCACACCGTAAGCCTGGGCATTACTTCCGACAGTGCCCGTTAAACGAGCAACCCCTGGGGCTGCGGGCCAGTCCTCAGGAGTAGAACCCCGTGGCCCCTCAGACTGGCGGGACCGGTATATCGGGGCCCGGCCCATCATCCCCGTGGCTGTGGACGGCATACCGGTGATGGCTCTCTTAGACACTGGATCACAGGTGACCACCATACCATACACATTGTACCAGCGGTATTGGGGGATAGACGAGTTGGCAGATACTAGTATAACACTGATTGCTGCTAATGGACTCCCATTGACCCAAGTGGGGTATAAGCAGGTGGCTATGACAGTGAGGCAAGCTGAACTGCAACACCAGGGTATGATTGTGATCATGAATGAACCCAAGCTGAACTGCAACACCAGGGTATGATTGTGATCATGAATGAACCCAGTGATCATAACCCGAAGATAGTGCTAGTGTCGCGGGCGGAGGAGGGGACGCCGCGCTCTCCCACTGCTACTCGGGTACGGCTGCCGCGGCTGCTGCGGCCTGCCGCTGCTCGGTGGCTCGAGCGATGGGCCGGATCCCGGGGACTCGAGCGGCGCTCCTCGCCCGTGAGTGAAAGGGGGTTTTTGGGTGTGGGGATTGTCTATTGTCCGTGACGCCACCCACGGTTGTGGTGATTTGTTGACACCACCGCTGCTCTGTATGGGGATCCCGGGAGGGATGGTATGGAGCAGCCAGTTGTTGTATTGCCCCTCCGTGGGTAGGGGTTGGTGATCCCGGTGCCCAGTGATGAGGTGGGAGATGCAGGGCTTGGTGGGCGCAGGGACGCGGGGGCAGCGCTGTGCCTTGCGGCACTGTGGTACTCACTCAGCCTGAGACGATGACACAGTTCTCGGTAAAACACACGGCTGGAAAGACGGTTCCCACGGATGGCTGCACTTGCTTTCCCCAGTAGGCGATGGTCCCTCTGTCCTGCACCTATGTTGATAATGGTTGCGATGGGTTCCCACCGGTAACCCGCTCCCCGGCTTGGATATGGGCCGGAGGAGCCCTACTTTGCCCGCAGACGCTGGCCCTGACCTGAGAAACTGGTGCCCTGGCGGTGGCGGTGTCTCTCTGTAACGGTCGGACTGTTGCCTTCAATCGGGACTTGGTTGTTTGGAGACAGACGTCCCCTTCACTGACGGATTTGGCAAATTCACGGCGACTCCTGGCCTTGCCGGGATCCGAAAGGCCCCTGCCCTGGTGCTGACTGTTCTTCGTATACTGCTCCAGACCGCCGGGTCACTACCCGTCCGCGGTCCTTCCAGCAACCTCCGAGCAGTCCCCCTGCAGACTGTCACCGCCGTCTGCTGACCTTGCTGTCACTGTCCGGGGCACACAGCCGGACCAACTTCAGGCTTTACTACTCTCACTTTTTCTGTCACTTCAGCTTTTCTCTTTAGCTCCACTACTACTTCCTTCTACTTCACTTCCCTAAACTGCACTCCTCCTCAGACTTTAGTCTGGCTTCAACTGCCTGGTTCTCCCGCCTCCAGGACTGTGAACTCCTCGGTGGGCGGAGCCAACCGCCTGGCCCACCCCCTGGTGTGAACATCAGCCCCTGGAGGAAGGCAACAAGGATTTTGGTAGCCTTGATGTTCCTAACTGGGGTGTAGGGTGTGGTGGTGTGATGACCTGTGACACCTGGCTTGCCCAGGGCGTCACATTCCCCCTTAGCAAAATGCAGACCGTCCGCGGGCTGCCCGTCCAACACCGGTTTTATTTTCTGAAAAAGGTAAAAAGAATAACACACATACAACTTATGACATCATCCCACAACGGGAGGCACATTTCTTAAACGTTGCTAACGGTTTACGGTTACGGTCTCCGCTCTCTCCCACCCAAGTAACCTGGCCCTGATGCTGCCCCTAAAACCCAGGCAGCACCCCTTGACCCCAGTCCAGCACAAGTTACCCAAGCGGGATCTGTCCTTCCCCTCCAGAGGGTAGCCACCGGTTCCTGTGGTGGCTGGGCCCCAGCCTGCTCTGCTGAGGGCCCTCCCTCCAACCTGCCTCTCCGGAGGCGGCAACTGCGGAAACGGTAACGGTAAAACAACTTATTTACAAGCCACTAACGTTTGTGGTTGCTCTGCAAGTTCACAGGCTTGTCCATGGAAAGTTCTCCATGCAAAACTTTGTAAATGGTCCCCATGGGGACAACGGTGCCGGCAACGGCCGGTTTTCTCAATCACGGTTAAATCAGGTTACTCCATCAGTTGATTACTTCATTTTCAATTTTTAAACACTGCAAACAAACACACAGGTGGTCCCAACGGGGACTGGACAACGGTGCTCCGCTGCCCTACTCCAAGTCGTCGGCTTCATCTGAGGGAGGGGGTGCAGAACTCACTCGGCTCTCCTGGCTGCCCCTCAGTTTGGCATCTAGGGCGAACCACCCCCTCTCTCCACAGTGCCGGGTATACTGTACAATGTCACCCGGCATCAGATTACGGCCGGGGTGCTCCTCGGGCAGGTGGGCATTCACATCCCGCCGGGCTATAAACACTTCGGCCTCCAGGCCCGGTTCATAGATAAACCCATAGCCCCGGCGGACATCAAACCGCCTCACCTGTCCTTCATACAGCGGTCCCCGGACACGGAATGTCGCCTGGCGGAGGTTCTCCTTCTCCCGGATTGCACGGGCCACCAATTCCGCTTTCTTCTTTTCTCTTTCACCGATCTCCGGGCCCAGCGGTACCGGCTCCCTGTCCCAATACGGCGCTACTGCGAGCTCCGGTGCACGGGTCGGGCCCCGCGGGACATTCTGAACGTTGCCCACTGTCAGGGATCTGGGCGGCAAGTCCCGCGGTGTCTTGGCCTTGGGCGCCACCTTGCAGCGACAACCCGGCGCTACCTCAGCCGAGGTGTGGGGGATGGGCGCAGGGGCTTTCTGCAGCTGGGCCTCCTGCTCGGAACGGTTCATTAGCTCCGGCTCGGGGACTTTCTCTAGAGACGCCTCCGGTGCGGTTTTCGGAGCCTTCCAGGGCAACACCTCCGGTCGACTACGGGCTCCGGCTACAGGTCGGCCCGCCTGGGCGGGGATGCTGGGTATTGCTACCGGTTGCGGTGGTAGCAGGCCTAGTGGCGGGGTCACGGCTTCCGAGACGGGTGGCGAGGGAGGCAGCGGGGGGAGAGGGCTTGGACCGGGTCCCGCAGCCACGATGACCGGCCCTTCAAGGGCATCGGGGCGTGGGTCACTCACCCTCCCTTCCTCCGCTTTCTCCTCGCGTCTCCGCACGGCTGCTATAACGTCCGCCATGTCGGTCTCCCACTCCTCCATGAGGAGCTGCATCCTGACCTGCAGCCTTTGGTAGAGCTGCGCGGTCCGGATCTCCACCCACGCCGCGGTTCCAGGCGCGGGGGCTACGGTGTCGCGGGAGGGCATCCACATGCTGCTGACGGCTTTTCCCAGGAACAAGATGTCTGCAGAGTCCTGGCGTCCCTGCTTTTATAGCTGCGCTCACATGCAGCCAGCCGCCATCGCGTCCCCCTTAGCTTCTTTCCGGCCCCTCCTCTATTGGGGCGGGGTTTTGGCCTTCGCGCCTCTACTACTCGAGAAGACGCTCGAGCGGGAACTTTTCGCGCCAAAGATGGCGACTTCTGAAATTTTTCAGCCGGATACCTCCGGCGGTCACAAGGCGCACCTCTACCCAACGGCAGAGCGGTAAGATCCTGTTCGTGACGCCAAGTTGTCGCGGGCAGAGGAGGGGACGCCGCGCTCTCCCACTGCTACTCGGGTCCGGCTGCCGCGGCTGCTGCGGCCTGCCGCTGCTCGGTGGCTCGAGCGATGGGCCGGATCCCGGGGACTCGAGCGGCGCTCCTCGCCCGTGAGTGAAAGGGGGTTTTTGGGTGTGGGGATTGTCTATTGTCCGTGACGCCACCCACGGTTGTGGTGATTTGTTGACACCACCGCTGCTCTGTATGGGGATCCCGGGAGGGATTGTATGGAGCAGCCAGTTGTTGTGTTGCCCTTCCGTGGGTAGGGGTTGGTGATCCCGGGGCCCAGTGATGAGGTGGGAGATGCAGGGCTTGGTGGGCGCAGGGACGCGGGGGCAGCACTGTGCCTTGCGGCACTGTGGTACTCACTCAGCCTGAGACGATGACACAGTTCTCGGTAAAACACACGGCTGGAAAGACGGTTCCCACGGACGGCTGCACTTGCTTTCCCCCAGTAGGTGACGGTGACGGTCCCTCTGTCCTGCACCTATGTTGATAATGGTTGCGATGGGTTCCCACCGGTAACCCGCTCCCCGGCTTGGATATGGGCCGGAGGAGCCCTACTTTGCCCACAGACGCTGGCCCTGAGAAACTGGTGCCCTGGCGGTGGCGGTGTCTCTCTGTAACGGTCGGACTGTTGCCTTCAATCGGGACTTGGTTGTTTGGAGACAGACGTCCCCTTCACTGACAGATTTGGCAAATTCACGGCGACTCCTAGCCTTGCCGGGATCCGTAAGGCCCCTGCCCTGGTGCTGACTGTTCTTCGTATACTGCTCCAGACCGCCGGGTCACTACCCGTCCGCGGTCCTTCCAGCAACCTCCGAGCAGTCCCCCTGCAGACTGTCACCACCATCTGCTGACCTTGCTGTCACTGTCCGGGGCACACAGCCGGACCAACTTCAGGCTTTACTACTCTCACTTTTTCTGTCACTTCAGCTTTTCTCTTTAGCTCCACTACTACTTCCTTCTACTTCACTTCCCTAAACTGCACTCCTCCTCAGACTCTAGTCTGGCTTCAACTGCCTGGTTCTGCCGCCTCCAGGACTGTGAACTCCTCGGTGGGCAGAGCCAACCGCCTGGCCCACCCCCTGATGTGAACATCAGCCCCTGGAGGAAGGCAACAAGGATTTTGGTAGCCTTGATGTTCCTAACTGGGGTGTAGGGTGTGGTGGTGTGATGACCTGTGACCCCTGGCTTGCCCAGGGCGTCACACTAGGAACCAATGTGATGGAGCACTGTATGGGTGATGTGTTGGCCCTACTGCAACAGCTGGCCGTTACGGCGGCGGGGAGCCGATAGAGAGCTGTGCAGCGTGAGATCTGAGCCTTGATGTACCGCCAGCATGTAAACTCAACAGGAGGAGAGATTGGTGGAGTGAGAGTGATGGATGTTGCTCCGTTGATTGTGCCCCCTAGGAGTGAGATGATGATTTGGTGTAGGTAAGCAGTAGGGCCTCAGGGCCGTGACTATCCCTGCCATGATGGAGCCCTTACCCTCCGAGCACTGGCCCACTGTAATGGCCGCCCGAGGTGTGGTAGACGTAAAGAAGGGGAGAGTGCCCGTGAGGGTACTGAACTGTGGGGAGGAAGAAGTCAGGCTTCCCCGGTATGCCACCCTTGCCAAGCTGCTCACCCTAGATCCCCACACCATCCACGAGGCCACTCCCTCAGTTTCCCCACCTACTACCAGCACTCCCCCGCTCCAAAGGGAGGTGAACGAGTGGCACCAACAGCTACACGTGGGCACTGACGATACCCCCACGCATCACAAAGCAGGGGTATACAGGGTGGTGCGGGAGTATGAGCAAGTTTTCAGCAAACATCCACTAGACTTTGGGCAGATCAAAGGGGTCCAACACCACATCCCCACCGGTGAGCACCCCCCTATCAAAGAGAGGTACAGGCCTATTCCCCCTGCACATTACAAGTGTGCCAAGGATATGTTGAGGAACATGAAGGAGGCAGGGGTTATTCGGGATAGCTGTAGTCCCTGGGCCGCTCCGTTGGTACTGGTCAAGAAGAAGGATGGCACCATGCGGATGTGTGTGGACTACCGGAAAATTAATCAGATAACACATAAAGATGCCTACCCACTGCCCCGTTTTGAAAAGTCTTTGGCCGCACTGAGAACCACAAACTACTTCTCTACCCTTGACCTCACCAGTGGGTACTGGCAAGTGGCAGTGGCCCCGGAGGACCGGGAGAAAACCGCCTTCACCACCCCAATGGGGCTCTGTGAATTCAATAGTATGCCGTTTGGGCTGTGCAATGCCCCTGGAACCTTCCAACGGCTGATGGAGTGCTGTCTGGGACATCTAAACTTCGAGAATGTCCTGTCATACCTGGATGATGTGATCGTGTACTCTCAGACGTATGAAGCCCATCTGGAGCACCTAGCCGAGGTGTTCGCGTCCCTTGCCAAATACGGGATGAAGTTGAAGCCCTCTAAGTGCCACCTGCTGAAACCCAGAGTGCAGTACCTGGGGCATGTGGTGAGTGCGGAAGGTGTCGCCCCCGACCCTGAGAAGATCACTGCCATCCAGGGCTGGCCAAGACCAACCTCCGTGAGGGAAGTAAGGCAGTTTTTGGGTCTGGTGGGGTACTACCGGCGCTTCATCAAGGGGTACACGAAGATGGCTGCTCCCATGCAAGACCTCCTCGTGGGACAGACCAAAGGTGGTAGACCCATCGGAGCCCCACTGGTGTGGGAGGACAAGCATGAGGAATCCTTCCGTCAGCTGAAAGCGGCCTTGACTGGAGAAGAGGTCCTAGCGTACCCTGACTACGGCTGCCCATTCATCCTCTACACAGACGCAAGCAATGTGGGTTTGGGGGCAGTCCTGTCCCAGGTCCAGGAGGGAAAGGAGAAGGTGATTGCCTATGCTAGCCGAAAACTCCGGCCAACTGAAAGGAACCCTGAGAACTACAGCTCCTTCAAGCTCGAGCTCCTGGCACTGGTGTGGGCTATCACCGAGCGGTTCCGCCACTACTTGGCCGCAGCAAAATTAACCGCTTTCACAGATAACCATCCGTTGACTCACCTGGACACGGCCAAGCTGGGCGCGTTGGAGCAGCGGTGGGTGGCCATACTAGCCAACTATGACTTCACAATCAAATACAGGGCCGGTCGTGCCAACATTAATGCTGATGCACTCTCTCGGATGCCCCACTTGTCAGAAGGAGGGTGCGAGAATGATGACCTCGAAGAGATCGAGTTGCCTGCATTTCACCAGCCACCAACTGAGAAGGTACATGTCCACCAACAACGGGTGAACCTGGATCCGCTGCCCAGTCAGGAGTGGCAGGAAGCTCAAAATCAGGCGCCCGCTGTCCGCCTAGTCAAGACCCTGGTGGAGAAGGGCGCTGCTGGGATGGACCCTGCCGCCCCAGCTGAAGCCCAACGCTTGTGGAAGGAACGGACCCGGCTGTGTCTACATCAGGGGAGGTTGTACCGTGAGCTGATCAACCCGAAGACCCATGAGAAGATCCACCAGTTGGTTATTCCCCAAGCTGATGTACCCACTGCTCTGCAGGCGTACCATGATGGTGCCGGCCACTTCGGATGGAAGAAGCTGGAGATGCTGTTGAGGGAGCGGTTCTATTGGAGTGGGATGCGGGAGTCTGTGGAGGCCTGGTGTCGAGAGTGCGGTCCTTGTACGTTGAGGAGGAAGGATGAAGCCAGCCAGAAGGTTCCCCTACGCCTGATCATTACACACCAACCGCTGGAGCTGGTCGCCTTGGACCATGTAAAGCTCACCCCCAGCCGAAGTGGGTACACTTACGCTCTGACCATAGTAGATCATTACTCCCGGTTCATGGTGGTTGTCCCGGTCAAGGACTTAACCGGCCGTACCGCCGCTAGAGCGTTCCAAGCTTACTTCTGTCGACCCCATGGATACCCTGAGAAGGTGCTTACCGACCAAGGTCCAGCCTTTGAGGCGGAGGTGTTCCATGAGTTCTGTCAGCTGTATGGCTGCAAGAAGATCCGGACCACACCTTACCATGCCCAGACCAACGGTATGTGTGAGAAGATGAACCATCTGGTCCTTGGCCTCCTCAAAACGTTGCCGTTGGAGGAGCGGAACCTGTGGCCGGAGAAGCTGCCTGACTTGGTCGATATGTACAACAATATCCCGTCTAGCTCAACGAAGTGCACCCCAGCGTATCTGATGAGGGCTCGGCCCGGCCGACTGCCGGTGGACCTGGAAATGGGACTGGAAGCGCCAGAGACACTCCCCTCAACGGCTGAATGGGACACCCGGCGGAGGGTACAGTACCGACAGATTCAGGAGTATGTGGAGAAGAATCTAAGTCGGAGTCGAGAACAACAGGAGCGGCGCTTCAATCAGAAAGCGTCTGCGGGCCCTTTCCAGCCTGGAGATGTGGTGTTAAAGCGGAAGAGGAAGACCCACAAGCTGGATGATCAATGGGAACAAACCCCATACGTCATACAGCCCACAGGATGGGAGGATGGGAAGGCCTACCAGATCAGTCGTGACCAAGGGGGCACTTTGGCCACGGTTTCTCGAGACCATCTGAAAAGGTGTCCACCAGCATTGAGGGCAACGCCTGAAGTACCGGTTCCTCTACCAGCAGAGAAGGCAAAAGAGGTGATCCACACTGTGATGGGTGACTTCCCAGCAGATTGGCCTACACAGAACGGCGCGGTGATTCTTCCAGTGATACTGTTCCCACAACCTGTGGATGAAGAAGTGATGGAGGCGGTCAACCGTGAGCCAGAACCAGTGCCAGTGCCCAGGGATGAACCTGTACCCAGCTCCGCCTGCCCCACACGATAGCAGGGAGGAGGAACTGATTGTCCCCTCTGCCCCACTGCCTAGCCGCACTTACACCGGACCCCGGAGGTCCACCCGTCCCAACCTAGGTAGACCCCCACTTAGGTACAGGGAAACCGTCCTTTAAAAGGGGGCGGAAGTCTGAGTGCGTTTGAAAGTTTTAAAAAGTTTTGCAAAAATGAGAAAATGATTACCGTGAAAGTAACCTGATTGTCTACCGTGATTGGGAATCGGCCGTTGCCAGCATTGTTGTCCCCGTGGGGACCATTTAGCTGCATAGGAACTCCTATGGACAAGCCCGTGAACTTGCAGGGCAACCACAAACGTTAAGTGAGTTGTAAATAGAAATCTGTTGTTGCAGCTACCGTTACCGCCTCCGGAGAGGCAGGTTGGAGGGAGGGCTCGCAGTGGAGCAGGCTGGGGCCCAGCTACCACAGGAACCGGTGGCTACCCTCTGGAGGGGAAGGACAGATCCCGCTCGGGTAACTTGTGCAGGACTGGGGTCAAGGGGTGCTGCCTGGGTTTTAGGGGCAGCATCAGGGCCAGGTTACTTTGGTGGGAGAGAGCGGCAGCCGCAACCGTTTAAAATGTTTGCAAGGTTTATCCTGAGTCATATTGCAAAGGATTGTTGAAAATCCACTTGTGACTTTTAGGATCGCTACTTCCAATAGGTGGCGCTGTGCTAGAGTTTGTCTCCTTTACTGGAGAGACAATTTGAATATTTCCCAGAGGGGCATTGCAGCTATAAGTCCCCTTACCTGGCAGCCAGACTGGCTTGCAAAGTCTCCTTAAGGAGAATAGTGTTCCCCCGTGGTCCCCACATAGCTTTCTCATGAGCCAGATCAGACACCCCCATACTCTGCACTGACGAGGGGCAAGCACCCCGAAACACCGTGTCTGCAAATTGGGATTCTGATCTGGCTTATATATCCTGAGTCATATTGCAAAGGATTGTTGAAAATCCACTTGTGACTTTTAGGATCGCTACTTCCAATAGGTGGCGCTGTGCTAGAGTTTGTCTCCTTTACTGGAGAGACAATTTGAATATTTCCCAGAGGGGCATTGCAGCTATAAGTCCCCTTACCTGGCAGCCAGACTGGCTTGCAAAGTCTCCTTAAGGAGAATAGTGTTCCCCCGTGGTCCCCACATAGCTTTCTCATGAGCCAGATCAGACACCCCCATACTTTGCACTGACGAGGGGCAAGCACCCCGAAACACCGTGTCTGCAAATTGGGATTCTGATCTGGCTTATATATCCTGAGTCATATTGCAAAGGATTGTTGAAAATCCACTTGTGACTTTTAGGATCGCTACTTCCAATAGGTGGCGCTGTGCTAGAGTTTGTCTCCTTTACTGGAGAGACAATTTGAATATTTCCCAGAGGGGCATTGCAGCTATAAGTCCCCTTACCTGGCAGCCAGACTGGCTTGCAAAGTCTCCTTAAGGAGAATAGTGTTCCCCCGTGGTCCCCACATAGCTTTCTCATGAGCCAGATCAGACACCCCCATACTTTGCACTGACGAGGGGCAAGCACCCCGAAACACCGTGTCTGCAAATTGGGATTCTGATCTGGCTTATATATCCTGAGTCATATTGCAAAGGATTGTTGAAAATCCACTTGTGACTTTTAGGATCGCTACTTCCAAAAGGTGGCGCTGTGCTAGAGTTTGTCTCCTTTACTGGAGAGACAATTTGAATATTTCCCAGAGGGGCATTGCAGCTATAAGTCCCCTTACCTGGCAGCCAGACTGGCTTGCAAAGTCTCCTTAAGGAGAATAGTGTTCCCCCGTGGTCCCCACATAGCTTTCTCATGAGCCAGATCAGACACCCCCATACTTTGCACTGACGAGGGGCAAGCACCCCAAAACACCGTGTCTGCAAATTGGGATTCTGATCTGGCTTATATATCCTGAGTCATATTGCAAAGGATTGTTGAAAATCCACTTGTGACTTTTAGGATCGCTACTTCCAATAGGTGGCGCTGTGCTAGAGTTTGTCTCCTTTACTGGAGAGACAATTTGAATATTTCCCAGAGGGGCATTGCAGCTATAAGTCCCCTTACCTGGCAGCCAGACTGGCTTGCAAAGTCTCCTTAAGGAGAATAGTGTTCCCCCGTGGTCCCCACATAGCTTTCTCATGAGCCAGATCAGACACCCCCATACTTTGCACTGACGAGGGGCAAGCACCCCGAAACACCGTGTCTGCAAATTGGGATTCTGATCTGGCTTATATATCCTGAGTCATATTGCAAAGGATTGTTGAAAATCCACTTGTGACTTTTAGGATCGCTACTTCCAATAGGTGGCGCTGTGCTAGAGTTTGTCTCCTTTACTGGAGAGACAATTGGAATATTTCCCAGAGGGGCATTGCAGCTATAAGTCCCCTTACCTGGCAGCCAGACTGGCTTGCAAAGTCTCCTTAAGGAGAATAGTGTTCCCCCGTGGTCCCCACATAGCTTTCTCATGAGCCAGATCAGACACCCCCATACTTTGCACTGACGAGGGGCAAGCACCCCGAAACACCGTGTCTGCAAATTGGGATTCTGATCTGGCTTATATATCCTGAGTCATATTGCAAAGGATTGTTGAAAATCCACTTGTGACTTTTAGGATCGCTACTTCCAAAAGGTGGCGCTGTGCTAGAGTTTGTCTCCTTTACTGGAGAGACAATTTGAATATTTCCCAGAGGGGCATTGCAGCTATAAGTCCCCTTACCTGGCAGCCAGACTGGCTTGCAAAGTCTCCTTAAGGAGAATAGTGTTCCCCCGTGGTCCCCACATAGCTTTCTCATGAGCCAGATCAGACACCCCCATACTTTGCACTGACGAGGGGCAAGCACCCCAAAACACCGTGTCTGCAAATTGGGATTCTGATCTGGCTTATATATCCTGAGTCATATTGCAAAGGATTGTTGAAAATCCACTTGTGACTTTTAGGATCGCTACTTCCAATAGGTGGCGCTGTGCTAGAGTTTGTCTCCTTTACTGGAGAGACAATTTGAATATTTCCCAGAGGGGCATTGCAGCTATAAGTCCCCTTACCTGGCAGCCAGACTGGCTTGCAAAGTCTCCTTAAGGAGAATAGTGTTCCCCCGTGGTCCCCACATAGCTTTCTCATGAGCCAGATCAGACACCCCCATACTTTGCACTGACGAGGGGCAAGCACCCCGAAACACCGTGTCTGCAAATTGGGATTCTGATCTGGCTTATATATCCTGAGTCATATTGCAAAGGATTGTTGAAAATCCACTTGTGACTTTTAGGATCGCTACTTCCAATAGGTGGCGCTGTGCTAGAGTTTGTCTCCTTTACTGGAGAGACAATTTGAATATTTCCCAGAGGGGCATTGCAGCTATAAGTCCCCTTACCTGGCAGCCAGACTGGCTTGCAAAGTCTCCTTAAGGAGAATAGTGTTCCCCCGTGGTCCCCACATAGCTTTCTCATGAGCCAGATCAGACACCCCCATACTTTGCACTGACGAGGGGCAAGCACCCCGAAACACCGTGTCTACAAATTGGGATTCTGATCTGGCTTATATATCCTGAGTCATATTGCAAAGGATTGTTGAAAATCCACTTGTGACTTTTAGGATCGCTACTTCCAAAAGGTGGCGCTGTGCTAGAGTTTGTCTCCTTTACTGGAGAGACAATTTGAATATTTCCCAGAGGGGCATTGCAGCTATAAGTCCCCTTACCTGGCAGCCAGACTGGCTTGCAAAGTCTCCTTAAGGAGAATAGTGTTCCCCCGTGGTCCCCACATAGCTTTCTCATGAGCCAGATCAGACACCCCCATACTTTGCACTGACGAGGGGCAAGCACCCCAAAACACCGTGTCTGCAAATTGGGATTCTGATCTGGCTTATATATCCTGAGTCATATTGCAAAGGATTGTTGAAAATCCACTTGTGACTTTTAGGATCGCTACTTCCAATAGGTGGCGCTGTGCTAGAGTTTGTCTCCTTTACTGGAGAGACAATTTGAATATTTCCCAGAGGGGCATTGCAGCTATAAGTCCCCTTACCTGGCAGCCAGACTGGCTTGCAAAGTCTCCTTAAGGAGAATAGTGTTCCCCCGTGGTCCCCACATAGCTTTCTCATGAGCCAGATCAGACACCCCCATACTTTGCACTGACGAGGGGCAAGCACCCCGAAACACCGTGTCTGCAAATTGGGATTCTGATCTGGCTTATATATCCTGAGTCATATTGCAAAGGATTGTTGAAAATCCACTTGTGACTTTTAGGATCGCTACTTCCAATAGGTGGCGCTGTGCTAGAGTTTGTCTCCTTTACTGGAGAGACAATTTGAATATTTCCCAGAGGGGCATTGCAGCTATAAGTCCCCTTACCTGGCAGCCAGACTGGCTTGCAAAGTCTCCTTAAGGAGAATAGTGTTCCCCCGTGGTCCCCACATAGCTTTCTCATGAGCCAGATCAGACACCCCCATACTTTGCACTGACGAGGGGCAAGCACCCCGAAACACCGTGTCTACAAATTGGGATTCTGATCTGGCTTATATATCCTGAGTCATATTGCAAAGGATTGTTGAAAATCCACTTGTGACTTTTAGGATCGCTACTTCCAATAGGTGGCGCTGTGCTAGAGTTTGTCTCCTTTACTGGAGAGACAATTTGAATATTTCCCAGAGGGGCATTGCACCTATAAGTCCCCTTACCTGGCAGCCAGACTGGCTTGCAAAGTCTCCTTAAGGAGAAAAGTGTTCCCCCGTGGTCCCCACATAGCTTTCTCATGAGCCAGATCAGACACCCCCATACTTTGCACTGACGAGGGGCAAGCACCCCGAAACACCGTGTCTGCAAATTGGGATTTTGATCTGGCTTATATATCCTGAGTCATATTGCAAAGGATTGTTGAAAATCCACTTGTGACTTTTAGGATCGCTACTTCCAATAGGTGGCGCTGTGCTAGAGTTTGTCTCCTTTACTGGAGAGACAATTTGAATATTTCCCAGAGGGGCATTGCAGCTATAAGTCCCCTTACCTGGCAGCCAGACTGGCTTGCAAAGTCTCCTTAAGGAGAATAGTGTTCCCCCGTGGTCCCCACATAGCTTTCTCATGAGCCAGATCAGACACCCCCATACTTTGCACTGATGAGGGGCAAGCACCCCGAAACACCGTGTCTGCAAATTGGGATTCTGATCTGGCTTATATATCCTGAGTCATATTGCAAAGGATTGTTGAAAATCCACTTGTGACTTTTAGGATCGCTACTTCCAATAGGTGGCGCTGTGCTAGAGTTTGTCTCCTTTACTGGAGAGACAATTTGAATATTTCCCAGAGGGGCATTGCAGCTATAAGTCCCCTTACCTGGCAGCCAGACTGGCTTGCAAAGTCTCCTTAAGGAGAATAGTGTTCCCCCGTGGTCCCCACATAGCTTTCTCATGAGCCAGATCAGACACCCCCATACTTTGCACTGACGAGGGGCAAGCACCCCGAAACACCGTGTCTGCAAATTGGGATTCTGATCTGGCTTATATATCCTGAGTCATATTGCAAAGGATTGTTGAAAATCCACTTGTGACTTTTAGGATCGCTACTTCCAATAGGTGGCGCTGTGCTAGAGTTTGTCTCCTTTACTGGAGAGACAATTTGCAAGGTTTAAGTACCGAACCTCCCGATGTGGGATAATGTCATAAATTGTATTATGTTTACCTTTTATATCTTTCCAGAAAATAAAACCGGTGTTGGACGGGCAGCCCGCGGACGGTCTGCATTTTGCTAAGGGGGAATGTGACGCCCTGGGCAAGCCAGGGGTCACAGGTCATAACACCACCATACCCTACACCCCAGTTAGGAACACCAAGGCTAACCTAAAATCCTTGTTGCCTTCCTCCAGGGGCTGATGTCCACACCAGGGGGTGGGCCAGGCGGTTGGCTCCGCCCACCGAGGAGTTCACAGCCCTGGAGGCGGGAGAACCAAGCAGAAGAGTCTAGAGTGTGAAATAGAAGGAAGTGGTAAAGGAGGACAGTGAGAGTAGTGACAGAAAAAGGAACAGTTAAGCAAGCCTGAAGTTGGTCCGGGTGTGTGCCCCGGACTGAGACAGCAAGGTCAGCAGACGGCGGTGACTGTCTGCAGGGGAGACTTCTCGGAGGTTGCTGGAAGGACCGCGGATGGGTGGTGGCCCGGCGGTACCGGAGCGGTATACGAAGAGCAGTCAGCACCATTGGCAGGGGCTTTCGGATCCCGGCAAGGCTAGGAGTCGCCGTGAATTTGCCAAATCCGTTAGTGAAGGGGACCTCTGGGTCTCCCAACAACCAAGTCCCGATTGAAGGCAACAGTCCAACCGTTGAAGAGAGACACCGCCACCGCCAGGGCACCAGTTTCTCAGGGCCAGCGCCTGCGGGCAAAGTAGGGCTCCTCCGGCCCATATCCAAGCCGGCGAGTGGGTTACCGGTGGGAACCCATCGCAACCATCATCATCTTAGGTGCAGGAAAAGGGACCGTAACTGTCAACTACTGGGGAAAAGCAAGTGCAGCCATCCGTGGGAACCGTCTTTCCAGCCGTGTGTTTTACCGAGAACTGTGTCATCGTCTCAGGCTGAGTGAGTATCACAGTGCCGCAAGGCACAGCGCTGCCCCCGCGTGCTTGTGACTGATGCGTTGTACAACGGATGACAATAATTGGAATTAGAAAGCGGATTCCGTTGTAAAACGAGAGCGAGAGAACGTTCAGCTGATCGTTCACAATAGCCGGCCACCGGCTTTTTAGAGCGATCAGCTGATCTCCCGGCCGCCGGCTTTTGAGAGCGATCAGATGATCTCTCGTGGCCGGGTAATGAGAGCGATCAGCTGATCTCCCGGGGGCCGGCTATTGTGAACGATCAGCTGATCGCCCTCATTAGCCAGCCACCGGGAGATCAGCTGATCACTCACAGCAGCCGGCCGCTGGGTGATCAGCTGATCGCTCACAGCACCCGGCCGCTGGGTGATCAGCTGATCGCTCACAGAAGCCGGCCGCCGGGTGATCAGCTGATCGCTCACAGCAGCTGGCTGCCAGGTGATCAGCTGATCGCTCATAGCAGCCGGCCGCCGGGTGATCAGCTGATCGGCTGCCGAGAGAGAGTATGCGCAGCGAAATAATAAGGATTCCGCTTCTCAAAAAAATGTTACACTCTGCGTTCCTGCCAACCGATGGTCAGTCGTTCCACGACTGATCAGTGGAGCGGAGGATGCAACACAAGGGCAGCAGTCACAATCCGCCGCTCATATAAGTCTATGGGAAACCACTGTGCTTTGGAGCAGTGGAAACATGTTATGTGGAATGGTGCATCGTGTTTTTCTATATGGCCTCTGATGGACGACTCAGGGTTTGGAGAATACCAGGAGAACGTTACCTGCCTGACTGCAATTTGCCAAGTGGACAGTTTGGTGGAGAAGAGATAATACTATGGACATGTTTTTCAGGGTTGCCTTGGCCCATTAATTCCAGTAAAGTGAAATCTTAACATTACAGAGCCCTGACCTCAACAACATCCAACACATTTGGAATGAAGTAGAATGGAGAATGTGAGCCTTGCCTCTTCCCACATCAGTGTCTGACCTCCCAAATGCTCTTCTGGCTTAAGAAGCAAAAATTTCCATAAACACCTCCAAAATCTCAACAAAAGCCTTCCCAGAAGTGTGGAGGTTGTTATGGCTGCAAAGAGACCAACTCCATATCAATGCCTATAGATTTAGCAAGGGAGGTCATGAAAGTTACTATATGTGTTTGTGTGAGATGGTGAAGGTTTCTGTCCACCAGGGGTCTTTGGTCACACTGGCGAAAAGACTTTTTGGTAGATTGGGTGGTGCAGTTAATTCCTGTGGACAATCGAAAGCGTGAGGACGTTCAAGGTCGAGCTCCATCCTTATCTAAATAACTCCGGATCTTGGAGATCCATGACTGTCAAAAGTATCATGGAGGCCTGTTCCAGTTCTAGAAACATTTGCCTGAAAAGAAGTGTGCCTTATCAGGGAGGACTAAGGTTGGATACAGAGTTGACTATCCTAGAAGATTCCCTGAGTGACCTACGATGAAGGTTTGACCTACAATTCGCCCTTCAAGTGCCAGACTCATCACTTCAATCTTTCCAGCGATTACGTTATGGTTTGTAGGTACTGAGCTCAGGCCATGTACATAAACATAGAGGTTATCGCCAAGAGTAGTTAGTTAGGTCTAGAGTCTAATAGGACAGAATTTTGTTTCCACAAACAAAGTGCTCACAATAGAAGAGACTTTGTTCATCTCCTCTCTATTGTATCTCTGTTTAAAGTGACTTCTTGGCCGGGGATAAAAGGACGAGATAGGATAGTGTTAAAATAAATTTGTAAACCTTTGTGCTGCACCACTTAAGGGAACCAACTCGGAAACCGGAGCACAAGGGGGGGTACTCAGACCCTGAAGCTAGGTCCAGAAGCAACTGGGGGCTAGCTAATTAACTGATTGAGGCCAGGACTAGAGGTCCTGTCCCACCTTAAAGTCTACTTATCAATTTACAAAGTTCCTTATACACTAATTCTTTGGCAGAGGGCTAGGTTAGGTAAATTGCTAAGTTATTGCTTGGGACATCTCAGGTCCGTTTTGCATGTGCAGCACAGAGATCCTGGTCACTTCTGACCTGGTGTGTGTTATATTTCCCTTGTGTTATTGTGTGGGACTCAGAACTTTCCACTACCCTCTCAGTAAAGTAAAAGTTCTCTGGCACAATTTGGTCTTGTTCTTCGTCTACGGTCTGTTGCATTCTGGCGAGACCAACTGAGCACTCGGTCTACATCTGGATGCCATTTCTTATAGCTTACATCTTCATGAAAGAGAGGCAAAGTACTGCTTGCCCACTGTCTCATCCATCAGACCTACATCCCTATTGTAGCGCCCAGTCCTGGTCCCAGTGCGGCACCCCCCCATGCCCCCGCTCCCAGGCCTCGGCGGGATCGCTGCTCTCCTCACCTGCCCAACAGCTCCACACTCTCTTTTCCTGCCCCAGGGTCTGCAACGGCCTCCTGCTGCTTCCAGGCCACACGCAGGCCTTCTGTGAGTGCCTGAAGAGTGTGCACGACCACGCCACTTTCTTTAAAGGCCATCGTCTCATTACCCAGAACTGTTTCCTGAGGTCACCCATTACCCTAAAGATATTTAAGTCTGCCTTCCCTTAGGGGAGGCACCTGAGCAACGTTGCCTATTTGTTAGTGCGTTGTTAGTTCTCAGGTCCTATTACGCTACTGTTTCTAACTCAGCCTGCTGTGTCCTAGTTCCAGTTCCATGTTTCTAACCTGTGCCTCGTCCTAGAGCCTCTTACTTTCACCACCTCTGTGCTGCCACATTTGAGCCACCACCCCTGTACTGCCACGTCTGAGCCACCTCTTCCGTGCTACCAAGTCCGATTTACCACCTTCCTGCTGCCACATCCAAGCACATCAGCACCAGACATTAAGAGACTTTACCAGTCCCTAAGAGTCGACCTCCACTGGTTCCTGGCAGTCGTTCATTTAGGCCCCCTGGGGCTGCACCTGAAAATCCCTATAGGCGTTCGCTCCAGGTTAGCTCCTCCAGTGGAGTCTGGTGTATGACCCAGTAGGTCCACTCCCGGATGCTTGCCGCCCCTCGATGACCATAACACCTATAAATTTATGCCACATCCTTAGTCACCTTTCAACATATACTATCAAATAGTATGGTCCACGCCATTACTATGACCTGAACTGGAACACACGATATACAAACTTTCTCCACATCTCATGCTTTTTACATTGCTTTTTTTTGGCAGCATGCCCAAGAATCCTTTTAAGTAGGGTGATGATGAGAGTCTGGTCGCTGGGACCTCACGTCCATGATGATGGTTCAGTAGTGGACATTTTTGCATGTAGAAAGGGAGCGCATTAAGGGTGAAGAGCAATGAGTGGACAGATGTCCCAAGTAATCAACTCTAGGGAGCACTGAGGTGTAGACAACAATTATAATCAAACTTCTCCTGTCTACCGAGGAAGGAAAAAAAAATTATACTATATTGACACTTTGCCAGGCGGCTTGTTATATAACTTGAGCCCAGTTTTGTAACATGGCCTCCTGCTTTTTTCAAGTATCTCAGAACCTGGAAGCAATGGTTACTACATCGATTTCAGTTCCTGGTGACCATGTGAACATTGTTGGGCAAGTAAAGTCAAATCTGCTAAGTGGGCATTATAATGTATTTATGCCTCGGCCATATCACCAATACCATGAAATCTGATAATCACAAAACCTTTAGCGTTATGTTTCACCTGAAAAGGTGGATCCTTGTTGAATCCCTTCGATCAAATTGAGTAATAATTATGCAGCACAGACAGGTGATCTTGGTCTAGTTGGAACAATAGAAGCTATTTGTCATGGGTGTGTCATGTGTGACAGACAGTCCTGTGGTGTCTGGCAATAGAAGGTCACAACATTTGGCTGCAAAAAATGCTCCCTGACTTTCTATTATTCCTGCTGTCAGTATTCAGTGCACAAGGTATCTCCTCTGCTGGATTTTCATCCTTTTCCCTTTAGGACCCAGCAGAGTTCCTCTTCCCTTCAGCTGCTAATCATCTGTATTTCCTCTTGGGTTTGAATACTATGGACTTGTGCTGGTGATATTACAAGCTCTGGATGCAAGCAGGCAGCTTGCACTCGTCTGTAGAATTGTTACTATTCTTTGTTGAACTTCTTCCTGAGGCATCTGGAGATGCGGTATTTTTTGGATAGGACGCACTTTTCCTCCTAAAAATTTGGGCGGAAAATGATGGGTGTGTCTTATGATCCAAATGTAGCTTATCAGGAGGTGGTTGAGAGGAGTAGCAGGAGGCAGTGGAAATGTGGCAGGCGCTGTGCTGGGGCTGTGGGTGCTGTGCTGTGGGCAGTGATGCAGGAGCCATCTTGAAAATGTTGGCGGTGAGGGCTTCAAATAATGGCGCCCAGAGTCTGCACATGAGCAGATGGAGCTTCCAGCTCAAGATCTCATCTGCACAAGCACTGCCTCTGCCCCATTAATCTTGTAGCTCTCCTGAACACCTCAGGGTGCTACAAAGTTCTGCATCCCCCCCAGGATGCAGGGGCTACCCCCTTAGATACCTAGAACCCCAGTGCCGGTGCCAACAAAAACCCAGGTAATCCCAGTTTTTCCCCAACAATCCCCCATACAATGGTACCTAGCTAGGGTGGGACCATGGATGGTCGCCTAGACGTGGAGCCAATCCAGTCCACTAGTTGACCAGGTGGGTGGGGAAGACTGTGGAGAGTGGTCGGGACACAGGAAGACAGTAGAGAGAAGGGAGTCTGCAGTGAAAGAGAGCAGATGTAGTCAGTTGAGTAGTGACAGTGGAAGTGTGAAGGTGTGACTGACTCGGGTTGACGGTGACCTAGTACCGAGGAGAGGTAGTTGCCGGTGGAGTACTCCCGGAACTACGCACCGACGGGGTACAGGACCCTAGGACAGGAAAGAGCTTTAAGCCGACCTGTTAACACCTGCACAGCAACAGGGACCATCAAGGACCTTGCTGACCCTAAAGAATCCGAAGATTCAGTAGCAAAGAGAGAACCGGGGACAGGACCAGAAACTCCAACCCCACAGGGTTCACACTACTGTCAGGCGGACAGAAGTGGGCAAACCACAAACCGGGGATTCCCAGTGTTCCATAAACCGGGGACCCACTTACCAGAGACAGGTGCAGGGGAAGAAGGTACCAGAGAACCAAACTGGCACTGGGACGAAGGGAACCTGTAGGCGAAACCAGCTGGCCTCGGGCAACATTTTCTCTTCTGTATGGTTCTGTTATGGATCAGAATATATCCAAAATAACAGTATGGTATATATGTCCCCCATCCTAGCATATATGTTTCCCATTATAGCCCACATCCTGGGGTATATTTAACTGCATCCTGGTAAAATGTTCCCCCATCCTGGTATATAGGTCACCATCCTGGTATATATGTCCCCATACTGGGCCCCTCCTGGTATATACTGTCCCCCTCCTGGTATCTACTGTTCCCCTCCTGGTATATACTGTCCCCCTCCTGGTATCTATTGTCCTCCTCCTGGTTTCTACTGTCCCCCTCCTGGTATCTACTGTCCCCCTCCTGGTATCTACTGTCTCCCTCCATGTATCTACTGTCCCCTTCCTGAAGCCATCCTGATATATACTTCCCCCCTCCTGGTATATACTGTGCCCTTCCTGGTATATACTGTCCCTCTCCTGGTATATATGTCCCCATCCTGGTAAATATGTCTCCATTCTTTCTAATGCAAAAAACAACAACATTGTACTCACCCTCCCTGGCTCCCATGTCGCGCAGCATCCTCCTGTATAGACAGCGCACAGTGGCCGGCAACTTTCATTAGTGTCAGTGTTATTGCAACATATGACATCATTGCCATGCGCCACCCTCAGTCACTGGGACGAATAAAAGCTGACGGCTCTGTTTGGCTGGCAGAGTGTATCCCACTACAGGTACCCGATGGGTCTCTGCACCGCAACGCATTTCAGCTTGATGTGCAGGTAGTATTGGGCAGCAGCGTAACTAGAGTTTGAAGGGCAATGGTGCAAAATTTGGACCTGCCCCCCCTCTCTGCACCGCAATGCATTTCAGCTTGATATGTAGCCTTGGATGCACTTCCAGTTGAAACAGGGGCTGGGGCCGGTGTCCCAGGTGTCGGAAGACGGTAGTCCAAACAGGTGTTCAGTGCAACTGGTTTACTCACTTGAGATGTTAACTGGTTGCCCGAGGCCGGCTGGTTTCGCCTCCAGGCCCCCTTTGTCCCAGTGCCAGTCTGGTTCTCTGGTACCTTCTTCCCCTGCACCTGTCTCTAGTAAGTGGGTTCCCGTGGTATAGAACACTGGGGGTCCCCGTTCTGTGGTTTGTCCACTTCTGTCCGCCTGATGATAGCGTGAACCCTGTGGGGTTGGAGTCTCTGGTCCTGTCCCCAATTCTCCCATTGCTACTGAGTCTTTGGATTCTTTAGGGTCAGCAAGGTCATTGATGGTCCCCTTTGCTGTGCAGGTCTTCACAGGTCAGGTTGAAGCTCTTTCCTGTCCTAGGGCCCTGTACCCCGTCGGTGCGTAGTTCCAGGAGTACTCCACCGTACTCCACCGGCAACCACCTTTCCTGGGTACCAGGTCACCGTTAACCCGTGTCAGGGAGTCACTTCACTTCCCTCCTCACACCTCTACAGTCACTGCAGTTCTGACTACTCTCCACAGTCTGCCTCTCCCACCTGGTCAACTAGTGGACTGGAGTGGCTCCATCTCTAGGCGGCCATCCATTGGTCCCACCCTAGCCTGGTACCATTGTATGGGGGATTTGTTGGGGAAAACTGGGATTCCCTGGGTTTTTGTTGGCACCGGCACTGGGGTTCTGGGTACCTAAGGGGCTAGGTCCTGTATCCTGGGGGGGATGCAGAACCTTGTAGCACCCTGAGGTGTTCAGGGGCGCTACATTCCCCCTTGGTTAATTCCAGCACGTCCTCGGGTTGCAAGGTAAACTGGTTACACATTTTTTTATTTTATTTTACAAGTAAGACATTAAACATAACAGGTCCATCCCATGCAGGGGAGGTGCATTACTTAAAATGTTGCAACCTGGGTATCCCTCCCTGCAGCCACCACCCAAAGATCCTGGTCCCAGAACCCTTCTAAGGGGTTCTGGGTCCCTAAGGGGGTAGGCCCTGCATCCTTGTGGGGATGCAGAATCTTGTAGCACCCTGAAGTGTTCAGGGGCACTACATTCCCCCTTGGTTAATTTCAGCACGTCCTTGGGCTGCAAGGTAAACTGGTTACACATATTTTTCTTTTATTTTACAAGTAAGATATTAAACATAACAGGTCCATCCCACGCAGGGGAGGTGCATTACTTAAAATGTTGCAACCTGGGTATCCCTCCCTGCAGCCACCACCCAAAGATCCTGGTCCCAGAACCCTTCTAAGGGGTTCTGGGTCCCTAAGGGGGTAGGCCCTGCATCCTTGTGGGGATGCAGAATCTTGTAGCACCCTGAAGTGTTCAGGGGCACTACATTCCCCCTTGGTTAATTTCAGCACGTCCTTGGGCTGCAAGGTTAACTGGTTACACATATTTTTCTTTTATTTTACAAGTAAGATATTAAACATAACAGGTCCATGCCACGCAGGGGAGGTGCATTACTTAAAACGTTGCAACCTGGGTATCCCTCCCTGCACCCGCCACCCAAAGATCCTGGTCCCAGAACCCTTCTAAGGGGTTCTGGGTCCCTAATGGGGTAGGCCCTGCATTCTTGTGGGGATGCAGAACCTTGCAGCACCCTGATGGGTTCAGGAACGCTACAAGTACACCAATCTTGTCTAGTCATAGAGATCTTATGACAGAACGGCTTTCAAGATACATGCGATTGAGAGAGATGATTGTCAGTTGACGATCATCCTCAAGCTCCTGTACCCAGCTGCGATATACACCTTCAGTATAATTTATATAGGAAGCAAAACATTTTTTACAATACAATAATAATAATTATATTTATACCCTTGTATAGCTCCATTAATTCCATAGCGCTTTGCATATGTAAGAATTTAATGCATCTGAAAAGTAAGAAGTAATAATAATTGCTTTTGTTTATCAAATAAAAATCAATCAAATCTAAAAGCAACGAAAAGAAATGTTCGAATTTCATATTTCATCCATTTTATTTTTTGCTTTTCCTTTTTTTTCTGCAGAAAGCGCTGGCAAAAAGAATATACAATAAAAAAAAAAGCACTGGCTCAAGTAATTGCTTAAATTCCCATGCCTGCCTTAACTGCAGTCATGCAGCAAACACGACCCCCTCCTCTTCTTCTCTGCTTGCTGCCCTCCCCCTGCTTCTTCTGTAGTGCAGCATAAGTAATGTAATGTTCTGGATGGGGTCTCGTGGAGCTGCGTACACCTCCAGGGTGCTCATCTGTCAAGTCACGTCCCATCCTATAATAACGAGGCTTCTTTTCTGGGCATGCGCGTTTCGTTTTTGGCTAGCTGATTCCACTGGAGTCTGTATACGACATCAGAGGAGAAGTGTTATGTGTCAACCTTTCTGGCATCAACCGGAGCTTTTCGTGGATTGTTGTGAACGCTGCATCCTAAAAAAAAAAGAATAATAATGTATATTAATATTTCAATTCAAACACATGAAAGGAAATCCTCTGCTCCAGAGATAGCCCCTACATATGCTGCCGTGATGTCAGATATGGTGACAGGTCTACTCATCCCTCAGAATATGTTAAGCTTATATACCGTGTTTCCCCAAAAAGAAGACATTGTCTTATTTTTTTTTTGCCCCGAAAAAAGCGCTAGGGCTTATTCTCAGGGAGAGTTTACCCCCCCAAAAAATGCAGATCCCCTTTCCCAGGATTGTCATACTTTACCAGACCCCGGGCATCTGCGTGGCTCCCTGGTCCTTCTGCGATGCTTGGGGGGTGCTCCGAGCAGGTATGCTGAACGCCATCTTCCCCGCCATCCTCAAACACTCATACACACACTCAAGAGATCGCAAATACGATCGCACGCGCACACACTCACCACTCCCGTTGATACCACTTGCTTTCAGCCAGGGGCGTAACTGCCACGGTCGCAGAGGTCGCAACTACGACCAGGCCCGGCAGCTTAGGGGCCCGCAGCCGCCCGGCAGATCTTTCTGTGAGAGGAGCTGTGTTGATCTGGCACAGACCACGTGGCTGCTATATGACCCGGTGCCGCCGCTAACACCAGGTCCCCCTCCCCCGTCATCGCGCACAGCAACAACGAAGCATGGAGCAGCCAGTGCAGCTCCATGCTTCATCATTCTCCCCCCCTGTGCCTGCGCGGTAATGCCACTCCTGTGCGACTGTGTGCTGAAAGCACGGAGTGCAGGACGGGAGGACGCTGACCGCAGCAGGGGAACAAGGAGAGGTGAGGACGGAGCAGTGCTGGAACGAGGAGAGAGGTAACTTGTTGTTTTTTGTTTTTTTTTAAATCAATGTGTACACAGTGGCCAGAGGCCATGGGGGACTGCATTATACATGAAGCATGGGGGGCTGGCTGCATTATACATGGAGCATGGGGGGCTGGCTGCATTATACATGGAGCATGGGGGACTGCATTATACATGGTAACCAGGAGAGGTGGTTGCCGGTGGAATACGGTGGAGAACTCCCGGAACTACGTACCGACGGGGTACAGGACCCTAGGACAGGAAAGAGCTCCAGGCTGATCTGTTAACACCTGCACAGCAAGGGGACCATCAAGGACCTTGCTGACCCTAAAGAATCCAAAGACTCAGTAGCCAAGGGAGAACCGGGGACAGGAACAGAGACTCCCACCCCACAGGGTTCACGGTACCGTCAGGCGGACAGAAGTTGACAAACCACAGACTGGGGACCCCCAGTGTTCCATACCACGGGGACCCACTTACCAGAGACAGGTGCAGGGGCAGAAGGTACCAGAGAACCACCTGGAGGCGAAACCAGCCAGCCTCAGACAACCAGTTAACATCCAAGTGAGTAAACCAGTTGCACTGAACACCTGTGTGGACTCCTTCTTCCAACGCCCACTGCACCATACACACAGTGGGGCAATACCCTACTTGCGGAGGGATTACCATACTAGCTGCTAATACCATCAGCCCCAGTAGACACATTTTGCAGCCGCGGCTCCCTACTTATAGCCGCAACACTGCAAGTGGCTTCACGAATAAACTTTATTCACCAATCCCCTGTAAATATCCCCATTACAAAAAGGGCCCAGGGCACAGAACCGGGTAACGGCCACCAACGTGACATTTCCAATAGAGACACTGCCCGGAACCGAGTACCCCATATCCCTGGGTGCTACATATACAGGCCCTATGAAGTCTCACGGCTCATCATAATGCACAATTTCACCTATTTTGGAGGTGGAAAAGGGCCCCTTTATCCCTTGGGCCCCTGTGCAGGGGATTTGTCCACCCCCTGGCTTTACCACCTTACCACCACAGGCCAAAATCAATGTCACTATGTAAATAGCTGATACATTTAGCTTTATTTTGTGTTGTGGCCTCATTATAACAAGACAAATAAGCCAAAAAGAAGTCAGTTATGTTGATAAAGCCAAGGTTGGTGCAGCAAAAGAAAGGCTTGGACAGCTTTTGATCACTTTGGTAAAAACAGCTTCCCATTATGAGTCTGATGAAAAAATTAGGGGCATTTGAGTGGCAAGACCTACTGTCACGGGTGACAGACAGTCCTGTGGTGTCTGGCTATAGAAGGTCACAGCGTTTGGCTGCACAAAATGCTCCTTGATCTTCTATTATTTCTGCTTGGTTTTCATCCCTTTCCCTTTAGGACCTTGCAGATTTCCTTAGCCTGTCAGCTGCTGTTCATAAGTACTTCCCTTGTCTTTATATACAGTACCTTCACTTCCTATTACTTGGTGCTGGTGATATTTCATATATCTTTGTCAAGTCTTCAGTGCAATTAGGTGGCTTGCATACATCTGGAGAATAATGATGGTTGTTGCAGTTTGTCTCCCTGAGTCAGCTGGAGATAAGCTGTTTGTTGTTTTCCCTTCTTTGTTATCCCTGTGTGTCCTTTAGCACCTAGTGGGGTTGACGAAGAGCTCATTCCATCTTCTCCTTACATAGGGCCCAGATCAGGGCCAGCCTAGGGCCAGGAATCCAGCTCGGCGCATAAGTGCAGAACCTATCTAGAGTGGTGAAGGAATCCTGGGTCGTCGGTAGGCTTGACCCTTCCCTAGACACACTGTTTCCCTTCCCTTTTGCCATTTGCTAGGTACTTCCCCGTACCTAGCATGACACCTGCCCACGGTTTAAGAAGCATTGATATATGGTTCATTTGTGGTAGACAGTATATAGAGTACACCCTTCTCTGAAAAACCTTAGCAAAAGTTGTGAACTGTGTCTGTGCCCATTGATATCTAGAGTCTAAAGGGGGCTTTACACGGTAGCGATATCGCTAGCAATTTGTAGCGATAGCGAGCGTGTAAGCACCCGCCCCCGTCGCGCATGCGATTGTTTGTGATCGCTGCCGTAGCGAACAATATCGCTACGGCAGCGTCACACATACTTACCTGGTCGGCGTCGTCGCTGTGACTGCCGAACAATCCCTCCTTCAAGGGGGAGGGACGTTCGGCATCACAGCGACGTTACCGCAACGTCACTAAGCGGCCGGCCAATCAAAGCGGAGGGGCGGAGATGAGCAGGACGTAATATCCCGCCCACCTCCTTCCTTCCGCATTGTGGCTGGCGGCAGGTAAGGAGACGTTCGTCGCTCCTGCGGTGTCACACACAGCGATGTGTGCTGCCGCATGAGCAATGAACCACCTGGATAAACAGCCCTTACCGATTTTTGAGTTTGGGACGACCTCTCCATGGTGAACGATTTTTACCATTCTTGAGGTCGCTTAAGGTCGCTGGTAAGTGTCACACGCTGCCATATTGTTAATGACGCCGGCTGTGCGTCACTAACAACTTGACCCCGATGACAAAACATTAACGATATCGTAGCGTGTAAAGCCCCCTTTACTGTTCGGCACTTATCTCCAGTGGAGCGGATTAGGAGACTTCCTAAAGTAGGACCCGTGCCATATGTACCTGCAATATAAGATTGAGATGTCCAAATTGGAATCGGCTGAAATATAAATGGCTGAGATGAAGAGCTTCAATTTCAATCTACTTTTTGTATTAAAATAGATTAAAATATTAATATCGCTTGGGAATATTCATAGCTTGGAAGCACCAGCTTCAGACTCAGTTTCGCGGAGGCAGCAGATTTACATCCTTTACATAAAGTGTCACATAATAATACAATATTTGGACATAACACTCCGGTAGGTGCTAAATAGTCATAATTTTTGCATGATGGAATTACAGGTTCTTAATTCACATTCAGTTCAGATAGTAACTGGATGGGAGGTTTTTCTTCTGTCTCTATCTTGACCCCAGTCATTAGTGTGACCATATCCTTTTAGGTTCAGGATGGTAATTTATGAAAGATGAACACTTCCTGACATTAGTTCTGTCGCTTGTCCATGTTATGTAAATAAAAGCTTATAACCTGACTTTAATTTCATCCATTGGTTTTATAAATTACTCCTTTGAAAGCTGAAACCCTCCAAAATTTGGTTTAGGTTATGAAAATAGAGTTGCTGCAAAGCTGAAATATCGATCATTTAATGAACACAGAAAGGTCAGATTTTGGCAAGACAAAAGTTTTGTCGCCCACAGAAAGTAATGTGAAATTCAAACAAGTAATGAACTTCTACAAAGATATGTTGCATAACATTGGTGAATGAAGTTGTGGTGCTATTAGAGCCATATTTCATATTTGGTGTGACTTCCATAAGCTTGAAGGACTGCATCCATGCGGTTCAACAATGATTCATACAATTTATTGATGAAGTCATCAGGAATAGCAGAGAATGCAGTCTTACATGCCTCCCAGAGTTCATCTAGAGTCTTTGGTTTTGTCTTCCAAGCTTCCTCTTTCATCCTACCCCAAACATGCTCAATGATGTTCATGTCTGGTGACTGGGCTGGCCACTCCTTGAGTACCTTGATCTTCTTTGCCAGGAGGAACTTTGTTGTAGAGATGGATGTATGAGATGGAGCACCATCCTGCTGCAGAATTTGACCCCTTTTGTGATTGGGAATGTAAGAGGTAGCTAATACTTCTTGTTATTTTAGGCTATTGATATTGACTTCCACCTTGTAAATGCTTAACACGTTTTTGGCATTTTGTCGGAGGTCAAGTTGCAGTTCAAGGGAAGGTCTGGGGTGCTGGGTTTCTTTTTATACACACCCACTAATTAACCGATCATTTAGTGAGCACAGGTGAGGATGTAAACTAGGAGTGGGTGCATTATATGATAAGGTGACAAAACTTTTGTCTTGCCAAAATCTGACCTTTCTGTGTTCATTAAATGATCAATATTTCAGCTTTGCAGCAACTTTTATTTTCATAACCTAAGCCAAATATGGGAGGGTTTCAGCTTTCAAAAGAGTAATTTATAAAATCAATGGAAGAATTTAAAGTCAGGTTATAAGCTTTTATTTACATAACATGGATAAGCGACATAACTTCTGTCAGGGAGTGTATTATTGTCATCCTGGTGACTAGGATGTGACTGGATAGGGAGCCCTAAGCTGGCCCTGAGACTCGGCAGAACCCTGAGCTGACCCTCAACCCAGAGGTACACTCGATGGTAGTGAGATCTGAGCCACCAGCGTGTACCTTTCTCCTGTCCAAGGCCCTGATGTTACACCCTCCGCACCCACCACCCAGGGGTCGCGCCAGGAAAGTAGTCACAAAACCCCATTGACAAGCAACACAGACTGGGGGGGACAACAAAACTCATGCACACCAAAAACAAACACCAGGGGGACTACAAGAAGGTGCAAATGGCGTAAATAAAGTAAGGCGAAAGTAACTAAACAACCGGGTAACTTCCACACCAAACAACAAAGGACAGCAGCAGCAAACACCTCCTTCCCGATCTAGACCAATCTTCAGAATGAAATCTGAATAACCGGCACCCTCTGTTGGGAGCAGAGGGTATATATCCAGGTTGGGAGTGCTTATCAGCAGAAACACCTCAGTAGGGGTAAGGGGATTGCTAATAGGAAGAAAACTGACATTAACCCTGTGCATGCCAAAAGGAATAGGAATAGTGTATAGTTTCAGATGGTATATCAGAGACTCCGAACCTGAGCCTATCACTAATCTTCAAGGGAGACGACCGTGACAATTATTGTCCTAATAAGTGAGAGTCATACAGGCCCATACCCATTAAATATGTCTGTAGATTCTTTGGTTATACCTTAAATCAGTTGTTTCACAATCGCATCCACCCTGACTCCTTCCCTTCAATTTCCAATAATGCCTTTGCAGAGGGGGCAAATCTCATCACTTTGCAATTGTCCTGCTCTGTCCTTCCTAAGAGCAGCCAATGTTAGATCAGTGACACAGAAGTAATGTCCCTGAGTCAAACTGCAGTCTGAGTTTATTAAGCAACTTCAGCTTGTATTGCTTCCTCCTGCTTGCAATAGGGTTCTTCATGTCAGCTCTTACAAGCTGGATGCAGGGAAGCAGAGTGAAGCTGCTTTTCACACAGATAGACTGTAGGCTTTGCACATAGCACTATCAACTAGCAAAAGTAGGCTGTTTAAGTGAGGGAATTCATCTACTACCGTGTTACCCCGAAAATAAGACCTACCCCGAAAATAAGGTCTAGCAGGAGTTTTCAGCAAGGCTTAAATATAAGACCTACCCTGAAAATAAGGTCTAGTTTTGGTTCAATAATGAAGTGTCCATGTTTGACGCCCCTGAGGCTTCAGTCGCCACAGGGTACTGCACCTCACTTAAGGTGCGGTACTCATCCTGGATCCAGAGGAGGTTGGTACCGGTTCCACAGCACACAACTCATACACACCAATAAGTTACCCTCCTCAATGGAAACTGGGCTATGGTTGGGTCTTAAGCTAGTCACCAAACACGGGGGGCTGCCACCCACTAGTGACAGGAAACCTGGGGAGGAGCAGCCACCAGGGGAAGTGAGAAGCTGACACAACAATTAGGGAGGCTCTGTTGGGATGCAGGAGTCAATACGATCGCCGAGGGGAGAGCTTAATTGCTCCCTCGGGACCGGCGCAGAGCAGGGTGCAGAGCCCTAGGGTGGAACAGACTTCAAGTTGGATCACCAGAATCTACAGGACAGAGGGATTGTATGTCCCTTTGGCCACTACAGTTCCCAGAGCACAGTGTTACATAGGGTCCAGAATCATGATCTAAGTCAGGCCCCACCACGGACCCCCGGCACCTGCTTACGGGACAGGAGCTAATTCTTCCAGAACCAGGGTCCCCAAGTAGATTCAGGCCATGTGGATCCATCTCTAAAGGCGCAAGGAGGAAGGGCCCACCGTCCACCGTACCGGTTCTGATACACCTCAGGGCCATGAAGTCGGGAAACCACCCGTGACATTCCCAGCGATGAGTAACAGTTAATCCCTTGCCCCATGGGTGTTACACATGCAGCAAAAAAGTTAAAGAATACAGCAGGACACTTCATTATAGAAAGCAGACACCCCCAAAACAAAGAAGAAAGAAGAGAAAAGACCCCGTGATCATACTTTCCAGATGCCAACCAGGAGCAGTGGAATGCATCAAGGACCGCAGCGGAATGCTCACCGACACAAATTAAATCACACACCCAAACATATGAGATCACACACACACACACTCACCACATCCAACGATATCGATTGCTTCTGGCTGGCATACGATAAGGACCTGGGATGCTGTGCAGTGGAGCTCCAAGACCTGCGGGTGAAACGCATGGAGGAACCAGTGGTGGAACGCATCATAGAGACAAGAGAGTAGAGAGTCCCCTGCTGGCTGTGAGCAAGTGGTATCACCAGATGTGATGAGTGTGTGCACGCGCAATTGTATGTGTGTGTGTTCGATCTGATGTGTGAGTGTCGGCCAGAAGGAGGGGAGCACAGTGTGCAGCATTCCGTCTGGGAGCGCCCGCTGAGGATGACTAGCCACGCAGACGCCCGGGGTATGGTAAGTATAACGATCCTGGGAAGGGAATATGAATTTTTTGGGGGGTAAACTTTCCCCCACCCATGCTTCGCCGAGAATAAGCCCTCCTCTGAAAATAAGACCTAGTACTGTTTTCGGGGCAAAAAAGAATATAAGACAGTGTTTTATTTTTGGGGAAACATGGTATGTCTCCGATCTCTGATAGGAGGCAGAAATCTTAGTGCTGCATGTGTGGAGCAACAAGGACGGTGGAGCTCAATGGAAATGGGTCTGGACTACTAGATTGCTTTTCTTTTTTCCTAAATATTTTTTAAAAAAAATCTGTAATGCTAATGTTAAAGGGTTATTCCCAAAATCATTTTATCCCTATCCCTTGAGGTCCAACCAATGGCACATCCAGTGACACAGAGAACAGGGCACCACCCACAGGAGTAGCGGTGTGTATGTGTCACGGACGGGGAAGGACGCCGCTGCGCTGCGCTCGGTAACGCTCGGGTCCGGCGCTGCTGCGATGGCTGCTCAGTGGCTCGAGCGGTGGGCTGGATCCGGGGACTCGAGCGGCGCTCCTCGCCCGTGAGTGAAAGGGGGTAGTTTGGTTTGGTTTGGGGATTTGGTCCGTGACACCACCCACGGGTTGTGGTGAGGTTGGGCACCACCGCTGCTGGTGACGGGGATCCCGGGAGCGATGGCAGAGAGCAGCTAGGATGTTGTCCCCTCTGTGGGTAGGGGTTGGTGGTCCCGGGGCCCGGTGAGATGACGGGGAGGCAGGGTTGGATGGGTGCAGGGTCGCTTGGACTGCGCAGCGCGGTGCCAGACGGCACGTTAGTACTCACTCAGCCACAAAGGTACGCAAAGTCTCTGGTAAACCAAACGGCTGGATGGACGGGTCCCGCAGCCGGCTGCTGTGGCTTCTCCTGGACGGTTAGTGGTGGCTGCCTTTCCCTGCACCTTTATGTATGTTCGGTCCCGATGGATTCCCACCAGTAACCCGCTCCCCAGCGTATATATGTGCCGGAGGAGCCCTTTTGCCCGCAGGCTCTGGCCCTTGGAACTCTAGCTGTGGCTGTAGCTGTATTTCCTTCTGTTGGTTGGACGGTTGCCTTCCATCAGGTCTTGGCTGTTAGGAAACCCCTGGGGTTCCGGTCACTGAAGGATTTGACCTCTAATGGCGACTCCAAGCCTGGTCGGGGTCCGTAGGTCCTGCCTGTGTGTGCTGGCTTCACTTCGCTCCCCGGTTCGGTACCGGCGGGCCACCGCCCGTCCCCGGTCCTACGGTTCCGCGTTGATCTGCCTCTCCTGCAGACGGCCACCACCATCTGCCAACCTTGCTCTTGGTGCCCGGGCCACACAGCCGGACACGGTCAGTGTGCTCCTCTGCTACCACTTCACTCCTTACTCCTTCACTCGCTGCTCTGAACTCAACTGACTTCCTTCTCCCGCCTCCAGGACTGTGAACTCCTCGGTGGGTGGGGCCAATCGCCTGGCTCCACCCCACCTGGTGTGGACATCAGCCCCTGGAGGGAGGCAACAAGGATTATGTGTCTGGCTGATGTGCCTGTCTCAGGGTGGGGGTGTATGTTGTAGTACCTGTGACAACCTGGCTAGTCCAGGGCGCCACATATGGTCATCCTCCACTCTGCAGATTCTGCAGCACATCCCGAAATCTGTCGGCAGATTTACGGTGGATTTTTCTGGCCTTTGTGAATGTACCCCAATACCGTCCCCTATGGGACGTTCAATTTAACCCTTTCTGCCTTTTAATATACATCCAGGAATTCAACATTCTTTTTTTAATTGGACATGTATTAGTTCCCCTCGTCCACTGCTGCATACATACTATTCAGCCCACCAGGGAATAAAGCTCCGGATCCGTAGACCCCTATATCCCCCATGCTCTCAGGCCTGCCTTTATAGGAGTTGTCCCTTTATTTTGGGATTATCTGGGAGAGTAGACGAGTATAATGCATGGAAAGAAAAAAATATTATAGGGATGTGGATTCTACTTTTTCATGTCTTTCTGTATTGACATCACCATGATCAGTGACCATGAAGAAGCCAATTACTATTTTGCCTGTTTTCATTTCCGACTTTTGACCATAAAAATAGAAAATCCCAGGCCCAGCACTTGGGTTTGCTCTTTTCCTCTTAATCTGTAGAGTGGATAGACTTGTGTCTTACAATGTTTTACTGCATTAGTTTGCACCACATCTGCTGGGAAGCAATTCAATGAATCGATCACTGTTTCTGTAAAGTAAAGCTGTGGAGCAATTTGTGGTTTACCTGTCAATTTGCAATATCTGTAAGCATATATAATAGTGAAGACGGACACAATGCAGCTTGCTATGTAATAATACTAAGGAAGGGATCTATCAAGGGTTTTTATGGTAAGGCAAAAATGAAAAATGTTGGCACATGCCACTTTAGTACACATCTTGTACTGTAGCAGCGGTAGATTCGATAGGGTTAAGTTGAAGTTAGAGGAGGAGTGACAGGTGGCAAGATGGTTGGCTAGTAGTTCAGGCCTCATAGGATGCCAGTTCTGGATAGAGTTCGAGTAAGAGAAGACGTAGCCATGGTGGCAGAGTCAGGTAACCTCGAGAGATCCGGAGCCAACGGCTCACCCCAGCGGGCTTAGAGAGTCGTGCAACTAGAGAGCCGTCAGGGCCCAGAAGTGGATGAAGGTGTGAGAAAGAGAAGGAATGGAGACACAGACCCGGCAGCTTGAGGACAAATTCCAAGATAGCGGTGGGATAGGTCAAGAAAGAGTACCCCAGAAATAGTAGAATCAGACCCGTGAGGAGGGAAGCCATGTCTGTGATAACAGAGTGAAGAATAAACTGATCAAGTTTGGTTGCCAAATGAACTCAGTTGTTACGAGGGTTACTATTTTGAAGACGAGGATCTACAGCGGGGTGATGGATACCAGCTTGAACAAACCAATACGTAGTGTCGTGCACCCATCCTAAGTCATACCCATACATGGAGTCTCCTTGGCGAAGGAGCCTTGCACCTGCATGTGAACCCGGCGTACGTTTGTTCTTTCACATGCATAAAAATCTATCTGGTTTTACAATCTCAATTCGTCACGCCATCGGCACTGCCATCCCAGGAATGCCGACGCTCCCCCCAGCTCACCTTCTCTGTCCGGCCCCGTGGCCTCCATGTCCCTCCTGTTCACCTGTCGGCACCCCTGCTCCCTGTGTGTGTCAGGGGTGTCTACATTTTCCTGCTGTCTCTGCCTGCTCCACGCTGCCTAGTCCATCCTCTGGCTCCCGAGTACCGCATATGTGCAGTAAAGCTATTGGGAGCGCGCTTAGGGTACGGCCATGCTGTACTCCCTTTTCTTAAAAGGCCAGCGCGACTTAACACGAAAGTGCCTCCTGGTGCCCGCCATTAGGCACAGTGTATTTAAGGCATCCTCCTCCATTGGGAGGTGCCTGTTCAATGTGTCCCCGTAGCTAGTCTGCCCGTGATAGCTGTCAGATCCCCGTGTTATAAACCACATTCCGTATTGCTTTGTGACTGTTTCTGTTCTGTCTAGTGGTGCCTGTTTACCCACCTGTGACCATCCTGTGTTCTCCAGTCCCTGTAAGCTCCTACCGCCTGCTTGTGACCACCAGTACTAGCCTATTCCGGACCACATCAGCCTCTTCCTCATTCACTCCGGTTCCTGATCTTAGTCCTGTGGCGCCAGCTGCCGAGGTATTGGGATCCCTCGGGGTTGCCTCTTGGTGGTCACTTATCCGTGTGTGTACCTGCTGCGACCTCCGGTGGTTGTAATAGCCTCGGTGGCCGCTCAATTCCGCTCATCCGGATCAGTGAACGGTACCTTGGACCAGTGGACCCACTTCCTTTTTTCCAGCTATCCAAGCATGACACCATTTAAATTAGCGGATCCATAAAAAAAGATAGAACAAGGACGCCATCAGTATATTCTCTGTGTGCTGTTAGTTTTTTACTTTTTACTAGGTAGGAGACGCTTGGAATTTTTTTCCTTTGCATAGAAAGAAAAATGGATGCCACACTGACGCTAAATATGGACACTAGAACCAAAAAGGGATAAAATCGGATTCGGCACACTGATAAAAAAAAATATCAATTTTTACTCTTATGAAAATGAAAATTGGACATCTGAATGATGATTTAGGGCTTATTCACACATTGAGTATTTGCAGCATTTTTTGTGTGCGTAAAACGCTGTGTTCTGCAGTATTGGCAAAATGAATGCAATTTCTAAAATCTCATTCACACTCTGCTTTTGTTTATCTTCAGGTCTTTTAACCATCAATGCTTTTTTTAATATCTGCAGGTTAAAAGCGTTCCAAACCTGCCCGTCACCAGCACTGAAAGCCCCGCTGCCGGGAGGAAAAAAACTTTAATCCTCCCGGCAGCGTTCAGGTTTAGGTCATTGAGACGGCGCTAATGTGGGTTCAGTCACGCTCTGTGTATATAGAGCGTCAGCTGTAACCATCCCCCGCACTGACTGACAGTTAGCTCCAATGCTGAGCGGCTGTCAGTCGGTGCGGGAAGCAGTTACAGCCGCTACTCTCCATACACAGAGTTGGGTCTAAGTTCCCGCCAGCGCCACCTCTGTGACTGAAATCCGAAATGCTGCAGGGAGGATTAAAGTTGTTTTCCTTCCGGTAGCGGGGCTTTCAGTGCCGGCGCCGGGCAGGTTCGAAACGCTATTAACCCACAGAATAATCCGATATCTGCAGATTAAAAGGGTGCCAAACCTGTCCAGCAGCACCAGTGCTGAGAGCCCCGCTGCCGGGAGGAAAAGAACTTTAATCCTCATGGCAGCATTCAGGTTTAGGTCATAGAGACAACTCTGGCATAGGTTTGGTCACTACTCTGTGTATGGAGAGCGTCCGCTGTAACCGCGCCCCTTCACTGACTGAAAGCTGGCTCTAATGCTGAAACTGCTGTCAGTCAGTGCTTAGGGCACAGTTACTGCCACCGCTCTCTCTACACAGAGCAGTGACTGAACCCGCACTAGCGCCATCTCTATGACTGAAACCATGCTGGAAGGATTAAAGGGAACCTGTCACCACTTTTTTGGCCTATAAGCTGTGGCCCCCACCACCACTGGGCTCTTATATACAGCATTCTAACATGCTATATATAAGAGCCCAGGCTGCTGTGACAACATAAAAAACACTTTATAATACTTACCTAACGGCCGCGCGGTTGGCCATATGGGTGTCTCCATTCGCTGGTGTCTGCACCGCCTCTTTTGGCCATCTTTGTTCTCCTTCTTCTCTAGCCATGGTGTATGACTTGTCTGACGTCATCCACACTGGCCGGCATTCAGGTCCTGAGCAGGGCGGATAAAAGTATTGTAGTGCGCCTGCGCAGGACCGGCAAGTGTGTATGACGTAGAGACCTGTCATGCACACAGGCTTCAGAAAGAGGACGAAGATGGCCGAAAGAGGAGGTGCCGGCACCGGATAGCGGAAACACCCATATGGCCCACCGCATGACCGTTAAGTAAGCATTATAAAGTGTTTTTTATGTTCTCATATACAGAATGCTGTATATAAGAGCCCGGTGTTGGTGGCCGCAGCTTATAGGCCGAAAAAGTGGTGACAGGTTCCCTTTAAAGTTCTTTTCCTCCTGGCTTTCAGTGCCAGTACCGGCCTGTTCGGAATGCTATTAACCTGCAGATTAACCCCACTATCTGCAGGTTAGTAGTGTTTTGTCACGTGACAGGTTCCCCTTTAAATTCTAAAAAAAGGAGAAAATATTGGTGCATGCCTCTTTTGTTCATTTTTCTATTGTATGTCTCTATAATCTGTGTTTGATATGGCATGATGCGATGCTATACAATGTGTGTTATTTTGTTTTTTTTTTTGTTATAACTGTTTTATTTACAATTTTTGAAAACCTAATAAAAATTATCGAATCACAAAATTAACAAAACCCAGGGTATGTCTTATGTGTAATGTTTTCCTGTTGACTCTTAACAAATATCGGACATTTTTTAGCTAAAAGAAAAAAGGAAAAACATTCATCTTTGCATCATGAGCATTGAATGATGAGCGGTGATCTATATGCTTTTATCGCGTTCTCATAGATGTCTGGCAGTGAGCCACATCAAGCATCTGCCCTACCAGAAGTGATTCATCTATCCCTGACATGATATTTTTTTGCTACAGGAGGGGAGTACATGCTTCCCGCAATGGAATGCTATTATCGAAACAATGATGGTAGCCATGTAGCTCACACAGGGCCTCAAACACAAGCGTGTTCTCCAAGGCGCCTCAGAAACATCTTAAAAAGTGTGTTAAAGGTTTTTCATTTCTAAATTACCTAAACTTTAATGTTAATTCTAATTGTTATTGAACTCACCTGAATCCAGTGATAGGGGCTGCATCCTTCTCTTGTCTCCATTTCTCTACTTGGGGTGCTATGGAGCACACCTCTGACATTATGCCCTGAAGTTACATAGATCAGTTTTCCACTGAGTATTCATGTAGTTGGCATATACATAACTATTGTAGACTGCTTTGTTGTTTCAAGATTTCTTGATCATTTGACAAACTCTGCTCTGCTACATCGCTGGGTACTCTGCTTAACTGCTGCCTAACTCTGCTGTACTCGACTCTGTGTCAAACCCAGCTGTACTAAATTACCTGTCTGTAGTGCCCTTAAGCCCTCAGGGTGCTACAATGTTCTGCATCCTCACCCTTAGGGACCCAGAACCCCAGTGCCAGTAACACCAAAAACCCAATTAATCCCACCTTCCCCAACAATCCCCCATACAATGGTACCTAGCTAGGGTGGGACCAATGGATGGCCGCCTAGAGGTGGAGTCACTCCAGTCCACTAGTTGACCAGGTGGGAGGGGCAGACTGTGGAGAGAAGTCAGTAGTCTGGAGGAGAACTGGAGTGACAGTGGAGAGGAGAGTTGAGCAGTGACTGTAAAAGTGTAAAGGTGTGACTGAGGAGGTGTCCTGATACGGGTTGACAGTGACTTGGTACCCAGGAGAGTGGTTGCCGGTGGAGTACGGTGGAGTACTCCCGTAACTACGCACCGACAAGGTACAGGACCCTAGGACAGAAAAGAGCTTCAAGCCGACCTGTTAACACCTGTACAGCAAAGGGGTCCATCAAGGACCTTGCTGACCCTAAAGAATCCAAAGACTCAGTAGCAAAGAGAGAACCGGGGACAGGACCAGAGACTCCAACCCCACAGGGTTCACGCTACCGTCAGGCGGACAGAAGGGGACAAACCACAGTCCGGGGACCCCCAGTGTTCCATACCACGGGGACCCACTTACCAGAGACAGGTGCAGGGGAAGAAGGTACCAGAGAACCAAACTGGCACTGGAATGAAGGGGACCTGGAGGAGAAACCAGCCGGCCTCGGGCAACCAGTTAACATCCAAAGTGAGTAAACCAGTTGCACTGAATACCTGTCTGGACTTCTTCCGACACCCACTGTACCATACACCCGCTGGGGAAAAACCCTACTTGCGGAGGGACTATCATACTAGCTGCCAACACCATCAGCCCCAGTAGAGATATTTTTCAGCGGCGGCTCCCTACATATAGCCGCAACACTGCAAGAGGCGTCACGAATAAACTTTATTCACTAATCCCCTGTAAATATCCCCATTACAAAAAGGGTCCAGGGCATAGAACCGGGTAACGGCCACAGCCGTGACATTCCAATAGAGACTCTGCCCGGAACCGAGTACCCCATATCCCTGGGTACTACAGGTCAATTCTGCTAAACTGAACTCTGTGACAAACTAAACTCTGTGAGTCAACTCAGCTCTACGACTGCCGGATCTTCTTTAGACTCCATGACATACTCTATTGGTGCGTCAACTCTACTGTACTCCTGTCAGCTCTGCATTGGACTCTGTGACAAAGTGAGCTCTTCTATATCACTTATTTAACTCTGCTATACCTCAGGTCCAGATATGCCATAGAACTGTCAGGAGTGTGTCACGGTTGACAGTCCTGTGGTGTCCGGCTGTAGAAGATCGCGGTGTTTAGCTACACAATCTGCTCCCTGACATTCTATTATTCCTACTGTGGTGTAAACAATGTCATATGTATTTTCTCTGCTTGGGGTTAATCCCTTTCCTTTTAGGACCCTGTGGACATCCTCACCTTACAGTTGTTAATCATCATCACTTCCCCTTGTGCCTTAAATGCTCACATTCCCCCTTGGTAGTTACTGGTGATAAAGTTATATTCCTGTACAGGCCATGAATGCAAGCAGTGAGCTTGTATTCATCTGAAGAAAGATTGTTGCTTGTTGCTGTTCCTCTCCCTGAGTCATCTTGGAGAGAAGCTATTTGTTTACTTTTCCCTGTGTGCATTCCCTGTGTGTTATTTAGAGCTTAGTGGGGGTTGACTAAAGGCCACGTCACACTAAGCAACATCGCTGCTAAGGAACAACTTTTGTGACGTAACAGCGATGTTGCTAGTGATGTTGCTGTGTGTGACATCCAGCAACAACCCGGCCCCTGCTGTGAGGTCGCCGGTTGTTGCTGAATGTCCTGGGCCATTTTTTAGTTGTTGCTCTCCCGCTTTAAGCGCACATCGCTTAACATCGGGTAACCAAGAAGCCCTTACCTTGGTCACCCGATATTTACCTTCGTTACCAGCGTCCGCCGCTCTCAGCTGTCAGTGCCGGCTCCCTGCTCCCTGCACACGTAGCCGGAGTACACATCGGGTAATTGACCCGATGTGTACTAAGGCTAGGAGTGCAGGGAGCAGGGAGCCGGCACTGGCAGTGTGAAAGCGGCGGACGCTGGTAACGAAGGTAAATATCGGGTAACCAAGGTAAGGGCTTCTTGGTTACCCGATGTTTACCGTGGTTACCAGCGTCCGGAGAAGCCGGCTCCTGCTGCCTGCACACGTAGCAGAGTACACATCGGGTAATTAACCCGATGGGTACTGTGGCTAGGTGTGCAGGGAGCCAGCGCTAAGCGGTGTGCGCTGGTAACCAAGGTAAATATCGGGTTGGTTACCTGATATTTACCTTAGTTACCAAGTGCAGCACCGCTTCCACGCGTCGCTGCTGGCTGGGGGCTGGTCACTGGTTGCTGGTGAGATCTGCCTGTGTGACAGCTCACCAGCAATCCGTGTAGCGACGCTCCAGCGATCCCTGCCAGGTCAGGTTGCTGGTGGGATCGCTGGAGCGTTGCTTAGTGTGACATCTCACCAGCGACCTCCTAGCAACTTACCAGCGATCCCTATCAGGTTGTATCATTGTTGGGATCGCTGGTAAGTTGTTTAGTGTGACTGGGCCTTAAGCGCTCATCCCATCCGTTCCCTACCTAGGGCCCAGTTCAGGGTCAGCCAGGGCAAGATATCCTGCTTGGCACATAGGTGCGTAACCTATCTAGGGTGGTCAGGAGAGCCAGGGGCCAGCAGAAGGTTTGGTCAGGGGGTCACCATCTCCCCCTTCTCTAGACACAGGGTTTCCCTTCCCTGTTGCTATACGCATGGTATTTTCCCATACCTAGCATGACAAGAACCTCATGTTTAACTGAGCTTGGCTACAACTGTTAATCATCACACAGTCTGCACTGCTTCTGTGGCGCCCTGGACAAGCCAGGTCATCACAGAACAACACCTACACACCCCACACTCCCGGTCAGGCACACCGAAGTCAGACACAAACCCTTGTTGCCTTCCTCCAGGGGCTGATGTTCACACCAGGGGGTGGGCCAGGCGGTTGGCCCCGCCCACCGAGGAGTACACAGTCCTGGAGGCGGGAAAAGTAAGGCAGAGGGAGAGATTAGTTTTGGAGGGGAAAGTGGAAGGAGGAAAGTGGCAGTTAAGGAGCCTGAAGTTGGTCCGGGTGTGTGGCCCGGACGGATCAGCAAGGTTGGCAGACGGTGGTGACCATCTGCAGGAGTGGCCTATTGGAGCTAACCGTAAGGACCGTGGACGGGCGGTGGCCCGGCGGTATCGGACCGGTACGCAAAGAGAAGCCAGCACCATCCGGCAGGGGCTTACGGACCCCGGCAAGGCTAGGAGTCGCCGTGAATTTGCCAAATCCGTTAGCGAAGGGAACCTCCTGGGTTTCCCAGCAGCCAAGTCCTGTCAGAAGGCAACAGTCCAACCGAGAGAGGGAAACACAGTCACCGCCAAGGCTAAAGTTCCCAGAGCCTGCGGGCAAAAGGGGCTCCTTCAGGACCCATCCAAGCTGGGGAGCGGGTTACCGGTGGGAACCCATTGGAACCGTTACACTACATAGGTGCAGGGAAAGGCAGTCACCATCAACCTGCCGGGAGGAGAAACACCGCAGCCGTCTGTGGGACCCGTCCATCCAGCCGTGTGTTTTACCGAGAACTGTGTCCTCATCATTGGCTGAGTGAGTACCACCGTGCCATGTGGCACAGCGCTGCCCCCGCGACCCTGCACCTCGCCAGGCCCCATAACCCGCCTGCCATCCATCCCTACCCCATCACCGGGCCCCGGGACAACCAACCCCCTACCCACGGAGATGAGAACTAACATCCAGGCTGCTCCCAGTCATCGCTCCCGGGATCCCCGTCCAGAGCAGCGGTGGTGTCACCAATATCACCACAACCGTGGGTGGCGTCACGGACAATAACCAAATCCCCACAATCCAATCCCCACCCTTTTCACTCACGGGCGAGGAGCGCCGCTCGAGTCCCCGGTATCCGGCCCACCGCTCGAGCCACCGCCGAGCAGCATCAGCCGCAGCGGCCGGACCCGAGCAGTGGGAGAGCGCAGCGTCCCCTCCTCCGCCCGCGACACTTCTTTGTGGACTATCATTCTGCCATGCCTGTTTCTGTTTCTTCCAACTCTGCTTTATCAGATGTAGCTTCTGTTTCCTCCTCTTGTTTTGTCACCACAGCTGCCATTGTTCCATCTAGACCTCTCTGCTGCACCGTCATCTGTCCATGGTGAAAAACTGCTGTTCATCCAGACTAAGGGCCTCACCAAGTGTTGTGTGACCAGAGAATGGTGCCTACCTGTGGTGCAAGCAGTATATTAAATATACATGTTGCTGATAGAATTGAAAGACGATATTGGAGAATTTAATTTTGCCTCAGCTTCTGTGTTATATAATGGGCCCTGGTCATTTAGGTGCTGTATGAGGGTAACTAGGCCTGGGTGCCCCTGCCCTGAAGACACCAATCGTCATGGTGTTATATACCAGCTCCCTCTCATTGAGGTGCTGTATGAGGGTGACTAGGCCTGGGTGCCCCTGCCCTGAAGACACCGAACATCATGGTGTTATATAATGGCTCCCGCTTATTGAGGTACTGCATGAGGGTGACTAGGCTCAGGTGCCCCTGCTCTGAAGACACCAATCGTCATGGTGTTATATACCAGCTCCCACCTCATTGAGGTGCTGTATGAGGGTGTCTAGGCCTGGGTGCCCCTGCCCTGAAGACACCAATCATCATGGTGTTATATACCGGCTCCGCTCATTGAGGTGCTGTATGAGGATGACTGGGCCCAGGTGCCCCTGCTCTGAATACACCGATCGTCATAGTGTTGCGGGCGGGGAGGACGCCACTGCGCTGCGCTCGCTAACGCTCGGGTCCGGCGCTGCTGCGATGGCTGCTCGGTGGGCCGGATCCGGGAACTCGAGCTGCGCTCCTCGCACGTGAGTGAAAGGGGTGGTTGGTTTGGGGGATTTTAGTCCGTGACGCCACCCACGGGTTGTGGTGAGGTTGGGCCCCACCGCTGCTGGTGATGGGGATCCCGGGAGCGATGGTAGGGAGCAGCTGGGATGTTGTTTTCCCCCCTCCGTGGGTAGGGGTTGGTGGTCCCGGGGCCCGGTGAGGTGACGGGGAGGCAGGGCTGGCAAGGTGCAGGGTCGCCTGGATTGCGCAGCGCGGTGCCGGATGGCACAATTGTACTCACTCAGCCACAAATGTACGCAAAGTCTCTGGTAACCAAACGGCTGGATTGAGGGTCCCGCAGACGGCTGCTGTGGTTTCTCCCGGACGTTTGGTGGTGGCTGCCTTTCCCTGCACCTTTGTGTATGTTCGGTCCCGATGGCTTCCCAACAGTAACCCGCTCCCCAGCGTGTATATGTGCCGGAGGAGCCCTTTTGCCCGCAAGCTCTGGCCCTTGGAACTCTAGGTGTGGCGGTAGCTGTATTTCCTTCTACTGGTCAGACGGTTGCCTTCAATCGGGTCTTGGATGTTAGGAAACCCCTGGGGTTCCGGTCACTAACAGATTTGACCTCTTTACGGCGACTCCAAGCCTGGTCGGGGTCCGCAGGCCCTGCCGGTGTGTGCTGGCTTCACTTCGCTCCCCGGTTCGGTACCGGCGGGCCACCGCCCGACCCCGGTCCTACGGTTCCGCGTTGATCTACCTCTCCTGCAGACGGCCACCACCGTCTGCCAACCTTGCTCTTAGTGCCCGGGCCACACACCCAGACATGGTCAGTTTTTCCTTCACCACTCCTCACTTCACTTGCACTTCCCTAACTGATCTCACTTCCTTTTCCCGCCTCCAGGACTGTGAACTCCTCAGTGGTTGGGGCCAACCGCCTGGCTCCACCCCACCTGGTGTGGACATCAGCCCCTGGAGGGAGGCAACAAGGATTTTGTGTCTGCCTGATGTGCCTGTCTCGGGGTGGGGGTGTGTGTTGTAGTACCTGTGACGACCTGGCTAGTCCAGGGCGCCACAATAGTGTTACATAATGGCTCCCGCTCATTGAGGTGCTGCATGAGGGTGACTAGGCCTGAGTGCCCCTGCCCTGAAGACACCAATCGTCATAGTGTTATATAATGGCTCCCACTCATTGAGGTGCTGCATGAGGGTGACTAGGCCTGGGTGCCCCTGCCCTGAAGACACCAATCGTCATAGTGTTATATAATGGCTCCCACTCATTGAGGTGCTGCATGAGGGTGACTAGGTCTGGGTGCCCCTGCCCTGAACACACCAATCGTCATAGTGTTATATAATGGCTCCCACTCATTGAGGTGCTGCATGAGGGTGACTAGGCCTGGATGCCCCTGCCCTGAAGACACCAATCGTCATAGTGTTATATAATGGCTCCCGCTCATTGAGGTGCTGCATGAGGGTGACTAGGCCTGGGTGCCCCTGCCCTGAAGACACCAATCGTCATAGTGTTATATAATGGCTCCCGCTCATTGAGGTGCTGCATGAGGGTGACTAGGCCTGGGTGCCCCTGCCCTGAAGACACCAATCGTCATAGTGTTATATAATGGCTCCCGCTCATTGAGGTGCTGCATGAGGGTGACTAGGCCTGGGTGCCCCTGCCCTGAAGACACCAATCGTCATAGTGTTATATAATGGCTCCCGCTCATTGAGGTGCTGCATGAGGGTGACTAGGCCTGGGTGCCCCTGCCCTGAAGACACCAATCGTCATAATGTTATATACCGTAATGGCTCCCGCTCATTGAGGTCCTGTATGAGGGTGACTAGGCCCGTGTGCCCCTGCCCTGAAGACACCAATCATCATGGTGGTATATAACGGCACCCACTCATTGAGGTGCTGCATTTCCTGAGTGGGGTGTCTTTCCCATAAACCTACACACAGAATCATAGTGATTACATTATTTTCCTGTGGTAAATACTTCAAGTGGGGTCCCAACACCTGGGTTTTCTAAACCTGTTTGGTAAATCTAAGACCAGATGGCATCTCAAGCCTGGATGTTACAGTCATTCCAGCGACAACTGTCTCCCAGGGAGCTGTATTGCAAGAAAACCTGCTGTATTGTCATGTAGCCCATCAATTATTTACTATGCCATCCTTTTGCAAGTGCATCAGATTTAAAGCATTTTTCACAAGTTTCTCTGACAAGGCTAATGATGTTTCATCGCTGCGTACGTGCTGCTGCGTAGCTTTATGGTATAGCACTAACATCGGAGAACCGTTTGTTAACTCATTCCCTCTCAGCGGCCGGCTACTTGCATGGACTTTGCAACAAGTACGTAAGAATGGCGGAGACTGCGCAACATTAATATATGGCGAGCGTTTCTGCATTGCTGGCCATCTCTGGCATCGGTGCATTTTTTTATGCGAAATGCATGGTGTAACAATTTTGTCAGGTTCATTTTGGGGATTTTGTGTGAAATTATGTCTAATTTGCTTTTTTTTCTGTTTTTTTTTTTTTGTGTATTGTTCCAATACACACAAAGGAAATAAACATTTTTTTGTATAACAAAACATGTACTTTTCTGGGAGAAATACTTCATTTTCTGGAACAATTTCAAGAGTCCCGACACTTTCAGTCATGACTGTATATCACTGTTGTTATGAAGCCATATACCACTGTTGCTATCAAGCAGTATACTACTGTTGCTATCAAGCTATATACCACAGTTGCTATGAAGCTATATACCACTGTTGCTATGAAGCTGTATACCACCATTGCTATGAAGCTTTATACCCTATTGCAATAAAGCTGTATACCACTGTTGCTATGAAGTCCTATACCACTGTTAAAAAGCCATATACCACTATTGCTATGAAGCCATATATTCCACTGTTGCTATAAAGCCGTATACCACTGTTGCTATGAAGCCATAGTCCACTGTTGCTGTAAAGCCGTATACCACTGTTGCTATGAAGCCTTATTTCACTGTTGCTATAAAACCGTATTCTACGGTTGCTATGAAGCCTATTCCACTGTTGCTATAAAGCCGTATACCACTGTTGCTATGAAGCTATATTCCACTGTTGCTATAAAGCCGTCTACCACTGTTGCTATGATGCTATATTCCACTGTTGCTATAAAGCCGTCTACCACTGTTATTATGAAGTCTATTTCACTGTTGCTATAAAGCCGTATTCTACGATTGCTATATAGTCGTATACCACTGTTGCTATAAAGCCGTATACAAGTGTTGCTATGAAGCTATATTTCACTGTTGCTATGAAGCCGTATACCACTGTTGCTATGAAGCCATATTCCACTGTTGCTATAAAGCCGTATTCCAGTGTTGCTATGAAGCCTTTTCCACTGCTGCTTTAAAGCCGTATACCACTGTTGCTATGAAGCCATATTCCACTGTTGCTATAAAGCCATATTCCAGTGTTGCTATGAAGCCTTTTCCACTGCTGCTATAAAGCCATATTCCACTGTTGCTATGAAGCCGTATTCCAGTGTTGCTATGAAGCCATATTACACTGTTGCTATAAAGCCTTTTCCACTGCTGCTATAAAGCCGTATACCATTGTTGCTATGAAGCTGTATACCACTGTTGCTATAAAGCCATAGCCCACTGTTGCTATGTCGCTGTGTACCACTGTTGCTATGAAGCCGTATAACACTGCTATTATGTTACTCATCCTATGATTGGTGAAGCTATACTGTTCATGTTTCTGTGCCTTCCAGGGGAGATGCCCCTTGTACATATTTACCATCTGCCCAAACTCTTAAAGTCTCCATTTTTGCCTAAACCCATTGTTTTCGGAGCCTACTCAAGTGGATTTTGCTGCTCATTTCCCTGAGAGCTTTAGCCTTATCTATAAAAAGAAATACATTTGAGAAAAATACTCACCTTTGCTCCCGAATACTAAGGCCCCAGTAGGGTTACCATGCCGTTTCATACCGGATCCTGTGTTTATATTTTGTCCCAAGGTCACATGGGTTAAAATGTCACTACAAGGAAACACTGCTGGGACATCAGAAATTGGCAACCAAGGTAGAAATCATGTTTGTTTGTTTGTTTTTATTTGCTATTTGACTTACCGTAGTTCTTATTTTCACAGACTTCACTGACTGTCATGGCGGCTTCGGGTTCTGTTCAGACTATAGATTCTGACACTCCGCCTGATAACTCCTCTGGTGTCTGTGATCTACCCAGGCAGACTAAGGTGTCAACCTGCTGAGTGCTAATTCAGAATATCTCTGCTAGTCTGCTTGTTAGTCTGCTTTGATCACATGCTGTGGGGGAGCCAATCACATCTGTCCCCCTCCTATATATGCTGGCTAGATCCTTCTACCTATGCCAGCTAAATTTAATCTAAGACTGCACATCCCCGATTAGGGTTCACATGTTTTGGCTGCATCCAAAACACAGCTTTGTACAGTACAAGAACAGTGAATGAGATTTCTAGAAATCCCATGCCCACTGTGCTTGCTTTTCCCGCAGTGTAAATTGACATGCAGTGTGGCTTCCCGAGCTGCATCATGTCAAATTATTGCTGAGTAGACATGAGTGTACTCTGCAGGGAGAACAAAGAGAAAGACCGCAGCGTCCCAAACCCTGATTGTAGGCACGAGCAGCTACGGTCTCCTGCGGACAACACTCACAGCCCCGCAGGAAAGGACATGCTGCGTCCAGGAGACGGCATGTCAGGATCGTGTGCATGTAGCCTTAGTTGGTGTGAGGCGGTGTGGTGATCCGGACTATTTGGTGTGATACCTGTTGGTGCATATGGCTGTGCAATTGACCTTTGCTGCCTTTTTGTTGTTACCCTCCTGCTCTTGTTTTTCTCCTGAGTCTCTCGTTGTCTATTCCTATGTGTGTGCAGTGTGTCAGAGATTTGGTTTAACCTTGTCTGTCCTTATCTGTTTACCATTTTACTCCTGCCCCTTCCGTCCCTGGTGGAAGGGGGTCTTAAAGTAGTATTTCTCAGTAGTATAGTAAGGCATGGGACTCCAGCGTCTCCACCATTCAGAGATGAGGTATAACCTAGGGTTCCCTAGCGTTAGAGACAGCATACGAACTCCCTATCCCTCACTATCCCAAAGTAACATCATGACACCAGGCTATATTACATCCCAACAACTCATCTACTGTAAGATCATAATACTATCACAACGACTTACCTTGGCTCATGATTCTGTTCCAACAACTCACCCAGACTCATAATGCTGTTCCAACCGTTCACCTGGTCTCATAATGCCATCCTAACAACTCACTTAGGCTAATAATGATAACCCTACATCTCACCTGGGCTCATAATTCCATCCCAACCATTCATCAAGGCTCATTATTGCAACTCAACCACTCACCCAGGCTCATACTACCATCTCAACTATTCATCCAAGCTCATAATTCCATCTCAACCACTCACTCAGTCTCATAATGTCACTCCACAAATTCACCTGGGCTAATAATGCCATCCCAACAACTCAACCGGGTTCATAATATGGTCACAACAACTTACCTTGACTTATAATACTGTTCCAACAACTCACCCAGGCTAATAATGCTGTCCCAAACACTCACCCAGGCTAATAATGCTGTCCCAAACACTCACCCAGGCTAATAATGCTGTCCCAAACACTCACCCAGGCTAATAATGCTGCCCCAACAACTCACAAAAGCTAATAATGCTGTCCCAACCACTCACCCAGACTAATAATGATATCCTAACCACTCACCTGGGCTCATAATACCATCCATATAACTCATTTAAGCTCATAATGCTATCGCAACTTACCTGGGCTCATGGTACAATGTCTACCACTCATCCAGGTTTATAATGGCATCCCAACCATTCATCCAGGCTCATAATTCCATCCCAACCACTCACCTGGGCTCATAATACCATCTCAAGAATTCATCCAGGCTCATAAACCATGCCAACCATTCATCCAGGGTCATAATACCATCCTAATCATTCATCCAGGCTCATAATTCCATCCCAACCACTCATCCAGACTCATAATGCCATCTCAACCATTAATTAATTCTCATAATTCCATCCTAACCACTCACCTAGCTCATAATACCATCCCAACTATTCATCTAGGCTCATAATTCCATCCCAACCACTCACTTAGGCTCATAATACCATACCAATTCTTCCAGGCTCATAATTCCATCACAGCCACTCACTTTGGTTCATAGTCTTCATAGCAACTCACCCAGGCTCATAATTCTATCCCAAACATCCATGCCGCCTTATAATTCCATCCTAACCACTCACCTGGGCTAGTAACACTATCACAACAACTCACCTGGGCTAATAATGTTGTCTTTCCTGCCAGCAGGATGGAAAGTCTGTCTGAAGACCATTGTGAATGCTCCAAATCACAGGATTGAAATCAATATGAATCCAATCTAAGCGTTCATACGCTATGGGGAATATATATGTATCTTATACTTATATCGAGGCTTAGTGGGCGCCCTTTGCGCATCATTATTAGAAGCCTTGAGGCCGCTTTACGCTCAACGACATCGCTAACGCAATGTCGTTGGGGTCACGGAATTCGTGACGCACATCCGTTCACGTTAGCGATGTCGTTGCGTGTGACACGTACGAGCGACCGCTAACAATCAAAAATACTCACCTTATCGTTGATCGTTGACACGCTGTTCAGTTCCCAAATATCGTTGCTGTTGCAGGATGTAGGTTGTTCGTCGTTCTTGCGGCAGAACACATCGCTATGTGTGACACCGCAGGAACGAAGAACCCCATCGTACCTGCGGCCGCCTGCAATGAGGAAGGAAGGAGGTGGGCGGGATGTTCGGCACGCTCATCTCCGCCCCTCTGCTTCTATTGGGCGGCCGCTTAGTGACGTCACTGTGACGCCGAACAAACCGCCCCCTTAGAAAGGAGGCGGTTCTCTGGTCACAGCGACGTCGCAGGGAATTTAAGTCCGTGTGACGGGTGTTAGCGATGTTGTGCGCCACGGGCAGCGGTACACTCGCTAGCGATATCGGTACCGATATCGCAGCGTGTAAAGTACCCTTTAGACTTTTTTCAGCTCTGTCTTGTAAGTGAAACCGCATAGTCTAGAACAGGTTGATTAAAAATATATGTGTCCTAATAGCTAAACTCATTGGCGCTTATAGGAGTCTAATGCTCCAAGTAGGAGAAGCAACCCGCCTTAATAAATGAGACTTCCTTGAGCGAGACTTGACCTGACCCAACACTGTGCAGACATTAAGTATTCATGATGTTAGTAATTTATACAGACCCTGTATTGCATTCTGGATATCACCAGGGTAATTGGACTTGTGCCATGCCGAGCGCCAATATAAAATATACAGTATATGTAATCATTTGCCCCTTTCAGTAGTCTGAGGCAATGTTTACACTATTTTTAGAGGATGGGTCATATATTTAAAGTATATACCCAATTTCCAAATTTGCAAAAAAAAATAGGGAACTAGTAAAATTAATAGAAACTCATAGTTCCTTGAGACTTGTGGCGCAGTTTAACTCATTAATGATGTGGCTAAGCTTTCTATTACAAACTTTGGATTGAGGTTATGGAGGTGATTCCTATAAATGTGACACTTCATTTATTCTGCAATTTAAACCGAACAAACACCTTTTTTCAGTAATTTATGTAGGGGTCAATTTCTGCTAGCCTGCTGGTTACCTCTTGGATCACATGTTGTGGGAGACCTATCATAGGTACTGCCCGCCTTTTTAAGATGGAGGAGTCTGTCTTCCTATGCCGATTATAGCTTTAGCTACACCAGTCTGTGTGCTGTCTTATCCTAGTCCTACTGATGATTGTATCGTGTTGTGCATGGAGTTGTGCTCTTGTTGTCTCATTGTTTCCTCACTACTCTTATTTTCCTTATCACTTGTTGTCTAATACCTCTGTGTGATCAAGTTTAGGTTTCCCCTGTTTGTCCTTATCTGTGGGTTCAACCACTTCTGTCCTGGTCTTCCCCTGGGGTGAGGGATATGTGTTACACCTCGTGGCTCTTCTGTGGCAAGGAATGAGACAGTCTCCTTGCCTGCCACGAGCACTCCTGCTCAACAGCGCCGAAGGTCTGCCAGACTGCGCAGAGTGCAGGAGAAACCTCCTCAGAGAGGCAGCACGAGAGTGACACCTAGTGGTACTCCTGTTGCAAGAGATGAGGCGGTCTCCCATTCCTTGCCTGCCGCAGCTCCTCCTGCTCAGCAGCCTCGAAGGTCTGTGAGGTTGCGCAATGTGCAGAGGTTTGCTGTTCAGGGAAGCAGTGAGACTCCCGTTATCTCTACACATTATGAGACCGAGGATCCCGCCTCTATTTCCCAGAGGCAGGAGGGTGAGCATGTGCTATGCTTGGTGGATCCTGATTCGCCCACTGACGTCACACGGCTTGATGACAAGGCTGGTGACGTGGTGAATCCTGACTGGCCAGGCTGGGATGTCGTGGATCCTGATTGGGTCAAGTCCGTCATCTCCGCCTCGCGCCCGCCCTTGGCTGGAGCTACACCTCCTTAAAAGCTCCTCCTGCCATCATGGCGGCGCGCGACCGTCCTTCTATGTTTGGATGTCTGGCAGCGTGCTGCCACGCCACTGCTCAGGCATTATCGTCTTCTGTGGGCTTGGCCCTTGCTGCTTAGGCAGCACCTGGTTTGCAGGCCGTGTCCCTGCCTTGCTGCTCCGGCAGTAGCTCCTTTGACAGGCCGTGTTCCTGTTCCAGGTGAGCTCCTCGAGTCTCCACCGGACTCACCTGGTTATTGAAAGCACACGTGCGTGGGCACCTCTGTGCTACCCTCGTGCCATATTCTCGTGACTTCCACTGGCACACGTGCGTGGGCACCTCTGTGCTTCCCCGTGCAACAGGTACACCGAGCCGTGTGATCCCTGCCATACAACCCTCACAGGTTAGGGCAGACCGGTGTACATAGATCGTCTGTGACATTCCAGACGATCGCTAGCAGCAACCCGCTCACTCTTCACCCACCATAGCAGCGGTCCCTTACACCGCACAGTGGACCTTGACCGGCGGAAGCTGTCCATTCCCCATCTTGGCACGCTTCCCCGGGTCCCCCTCGTAACATTACGGTCGCGCCAAAGGTCTGGCTATGGCTGAAGAGCAGCAGCAGTTGCTGCGTTATGTGCAGCAGTTGGAATCACGATTGGCAGCAGTGGAGCAGTCTTCCTCCGACAAGACTACTCTGACGACAGTCGCCACCCAGGCGGCTACCCAGGCTGTGATATTGGGCGGAAGGTCTCCTCGCCTTGCGCTTCCAGAGCGCTTTAGCGGGGACAGCTCCGAGTGCCGTGGCTTTATAAACCAGGTCACCACCTACTTAGAGCTGTCCGCGACTCTTTACGCTACCGAGAAGGCGAAGGTAGCCTTCGTCCAGTCCCTGCTCACAGGCAGAGCGCTGAAGTGGTCCACGCCGTTGTGGGAGCGCGGAGATCGGGTGGTGAATAACTTAGCAGCCTATCTTGGGGCCATGAGAATGGTGTTCCTCGGGCCTCAAGTCACCCACGACTCCGCGCTGCGCCTCCTACGACTTCGGCAAGGGTCCGCTTCAGTCGGGGACTTTGCCGTACACTTTAGGACACTTGCCGCAGAGCTGGACTGGCCGGATAAGGTCCTTGTCCCTGTATTCTGGGAGGGCCTGGCGGGGTTCGTCAAAGACGCACTGGCCACGCGTGAGGTGCCTGCTACTTTAGAGTCCTTGATTGTGGTTGCCTCTCGCATAGACATCCGCCAGGCGGAGCGGAGGCTCGAGGTCTCTTCAGTACCCACGTCCTCAAGGCCTAAAAAGCGTCTGGCTTCCGTTTTTCACCAGACAGGTCTCCCAGCCAGCTCTGTAGGCGACTCCGTGGAGTCAATGGAGGTGTCCAAAGCGGTCTCCTCTACCCCAGGTTCTCGGTCTGGTGTCATCTGCTTTTCCTGTGGGCAGAGGGGACACATAGCTACCCGATGTCCCAAACCGTCGGGAAAAGACAGCGTCTAGTTTCTATCAGAGGGGGGACTCTAGACGCTACCTCTCCCTCTAGGTTGACTATCAGCGCCCAGTTGCAGTTCGGCACTACTCTCTTCTCTGCCCTGGCTTGCTTGGACTCAGGCGCTGAAGGCAATTTTATCTCGACCTCCCTGGCAACCCGATACTCAGTTCCCCTGGTTCTGTTGCCCAAGCCACTCAGGGTCCGGGTAGTCGACGGGTCCATACTACTCGATCCTATCACCCAGATCACTATCCCTCTCAGGATGGATGTACCACCGGGACACCATGAGCAGGTGTCCTTCCTGGTGCTTCCAGGGGGGACGGATGAGATCCTACTGGGCCTTCCCTGGTTGAGACAGCATGCTCCTATACTCAACTGGGCAACAGGGGAGATCTCATCCTGGGCAGGATCCTGTAGAGAGCACCTCGTGACTACCGAACCACCCGCTACCATTAGGTCGGTTGGGTCCTCAGAGAATACAGGGGGGCCGGGTTTACCGACACCTTATGAGGCCTATAGGGATGTCTTTTCAAAAAGGGCCGCAGATACTCTTCCTCCCCACCGGCCATATGATTGCCGAATAGACCTGAAGCCAGGCTCCGAGCCCCCTAGGGGCAGAGTGTATCCACTCTCTGCTCCAGAGACGGAGGCTATGTCCAAATATATTCAGGACAGCCTGGCGAAGGGGTTCATTCGCAAGTCTATTTCACCGGCTGGTGCAGGGTTCTTTTTTGTGCAGAAGAAGGAAGGGGATCTGCGCCCTTGTATCGATTACAGGGGATTAAATGCAATCACGATCAAGAACAAATACCCTTTGCCCCTCATTACTGAGCTATTTGATCGATTCCGCGGGGCAAAGGTCTTCACAAAGCTGGATCTACGCGGGGCGTATAATCTAGTGCGAGTCCGAAAGGGCGATGAGTGGAAGACCGCCTTTAACACCAGGGACGGTCACTACGAGTATCTAGTAATGCCCTTCGGACTCTGCAATGCCCCCGCCGTATTTCAAGACTTTGTGAATGACATTTTCCGGGATTTGTATCTTTCCGTGGTTGCATACCTGGATGACATTCTTATCTTCTCACCCGATCTTACCACCCATCGGAGGGATGTCATCCGAGTACTTAAGAGGCTCCGCACCCATTCGCTATATGCTAAGCTGGAAAAGTGCGTTTTTGAACGGGAATCCTTGCCGTTCCTGGGGTACATCGTGTCCAGTCAGGGGTTAGCAATGGATCCGGGGAAGTTGGAGACAGTGATGAACTGGCCTGAGCCCCGCTCACTGAAGGCGATCCAGCGATTCTTGGGGTTTATCAATTATTATCGCCAGTTCATTCCCAACTTCTCGACGGTGGCAGCACCCATCATTGCCCTTACCCGCAAGGGCGCTAATCCCAAAGCATGGACACGAGAAACGGTAGCGGCATTTCACTCTCTCAAAACTCACTTCTCCAGAGCTCCCATCCTTCATCGTCCAGACATCTCCAAACCCTTCCTACTGGAGGTAGACGCCTCTTCGGTCGGTGCAGGTGCAGTCCTGTACCAGAAAAACGAACGAGGAAGGAAGCATCCTTGTTTCTTTTTCTCCAAGACCTTTTCTCCGGCCGAGAGGAACTACTCCATAGGGGATAGGGAGTTACTGGCGATGAAACTAGCATTCCAGGAATGGCGGCATCTCCTGGAGGGTGCGAAGCATCCATTTGAAGTATATTCTGACCACAAAAACCTCACATACCTCCAGACAGCACAACGCCTGAACCCAAGGCAGGCCCGTTGGTCTTTATTCTTCTCCCGGTTCCGCTTTATTATCCGCCACCTGGCCGGTGAGAAGAACGTACAGGCCGATGCCTTGTCACGTTGTATGGTTGTGTTGGAGGAGGACGAGGAGGAGCCTCGTCTTATACTACCCCCGGACAGCTTGAGGATGGTCACTCCCACTTCTTTGGACCAGGTGCCACCTGGCAAAACCCTCGTTCCCCCTGAACTACGGAACGAGGTGCTATCGTGGGCCCATGCCTCCAAGGTCGGGGGTCACTTTGGGGTCAAAAGGACCAGAGACCTGGTGACCAGGCATTATTGGTGGCCGAGACTACCCCAGGACGTACAGGAGTATGTGGGAGCCTGTATGTCGTGTGCTCGGAATAAGCCGTCTCGGCAGAGACCGGCAGGTCTTCTTCACCCACTGCCAGTGCCGGATCGTCCCTGGGAAGTGGTAGGGATGGACTTCCTGGGAGATCTGCCCAAGTCAGCAGGGCACAAGGTCGTATGGGTCATCACGGACCACTTCTCTAAAATGGTCCACTTGGTGCCTCTCCCACGACTCCCGACGTCACGTGCTCTCGCCACCTTGTTCATTCGGCATGTATTTAGGTTGCATGGCATGCCTGACAAGGTGGTGAGCGACCGGGGTCCCCAGTTCGCGTCTCGCTTCTGGAGAGAGCTCTGTAAGCTCCTGCAGATAGAGCTGAACATCTCCGCATACCATCCCGAGACCAATGGACTAGTGGAGAGGACTAATCAAACCTTGGTAACTTACCTCCGCCATTTTATCTCCGCGCATCACGACAACTGGGCTAACCTCCTTCCTTGGGCCGAATTTGCCATTAACAATTCGGTCCATGAATCCTCTGGCCAGACTCCGTTCCTACTCAATAACGGACAACATCCCAGAATCCCGGTTCCGATGCCCATTACGTCACCCGATACTAGAGTGGAGGATTGGGCGACCAAGGCCCGGGAGATCTGGGATGACACCCAAGAGGCTCTTAAGAGGGCTAAAGACCGGATGGTGACAACGGCTGATGTCCGCCGTCGCCCTGCACCATCCTTCGCCCCTGGTGACCTAGTATGGCTGTCCTCTAAGAATGTTAACCTACGGGTACAGGCAGCCAAATTCGCCCCTAGGTATCTGGGTCCGTTTAAGGTACTACAGAAGGTAAACCCGGTGGCATACCGACTCCAGCTCCCTCCACGCTGGGCTATAGCCAACACCTTTCACGTGTCCCTCCTGAAACCCGTACGACTTAATAAATTCTCGGGGTCCCTGCCGGCTCAAACAGACTCCCCGTCCGACGACCCTGAGGTGGCAAAAATTGTGGAGACAAAAGTCATACAGGGCAAGAGGTACTACCTCGTGGAGTGGGCCGGTCGTGGTCCGGAGCATAGATCCTGGGAGTTGGAGGATCATATCCGCACCCCGGGGTTGATAGCGGCCTTCGAGCACAGGCAGGGGGGGCCTAGACGGGGGGGTAATGTTACACCTCGTGGCTCTTCTGTGGCAAGGAATGAGACAGTCTCCTTGCCTGCCACGAGCGCTCCTGCTCAACAGCGCCGAAGGTCTGCCAGACTGCGCAGAGTGCAGGAGAAACCTCCTCAGAGAGGCAGCACGAGAGTGACACCTAGTGGTACACCTGTTGCAAGAGATGAGGCGGTCTCCCATTCCTTGCCTGACGCAGCTCCTCCTGCTCAGCAGCCTCGAAGGTCTGTGAGGTTGCGCAATGTGCAGAGGTTTGCTGTTCAGGGAAGCAGTGAGACTCCCGTTATCTCTACACATTATGAGACCGAGGATCCCGCCTCTATTTCCCAGAGGCAGGAGGGTGAGCATGTGCTATGCTTGGTGGATCCTGATTCGCCCACTGACGTCACACGGCTTGATGACAAGGCTGGTGACGTGGTGAATCCTGACTGGTCAGGCTGGGATGTCGTGGATCCTGATTGGGTCAAGTCCGTCATCTCCGCCTCGCGCCCGCCCTTGGCTGGAGCTACACCTCCTTAAAAGCTCCTCCTGCCATCATGGCGGCGCGCGACCGTCCTTCTATGTTTGGATGTCTGGCAGCGTGCTGCCACGCCACTGCTCAGGCATTATCGTCTTCTGTGGGCTTGGCCCTTGCTGCTTAGGCAGCACCTGGTTTGCAGGCCGTGTCCCTGCCTTGCTGCTCCGGCAGTAGCTCCTTTGACAGGCCGTGTTCCTGTTCCAGGTGAGCTCCTCGAGTCTCCACCGGACTCACCTGGTTATTGAAAGCACACGTGCGTGGGCACCTCTGTGCTACCCTCGTGCCATATTCTCGTGACTTCCACTGGCACACGTGCGTGGGCACCTCTGTGCTTCCCCGTGCAACAGGTACACCGAGCCGTGTGATCCCTGCCATACAACCCTCACGGGTTAGGGCAGACCGGTGTACATAGATCGTCTGTGACATTCCAGACGATCGCTAGCAGCAACCCGCTCACTCTTCACCCACCATAGCAGCGGTCCCTTACACCGCACAGTGGACCTTGACCGGCGGAAGCTGTCCATTCCCCATCTTGGCACGCTTCCCCGGGTCCCCCTCGTAACAGATATGGGGTCCTGGTCTTCCCCTGAGGAGAGGGATATTAGATTAGTCCTGTTCAGAAGCAGGGCAGGGAAGACAGCCCAGACATCGTCACCATTAGATGTATCTCTGGGATCAGGGACAGCTAGGGCTCCCCTAGCCTCAGGGCCAGTTTAGGAGCCCCGGTCCCTGGTTATCACATCATGTCCCATGATAATTTGATGCCTATTGCCGTGTATTTAATGGATTTAGTGTATTTCTTCCCTGCTCTTATTTCCCTCCTTATCACTTGTCAAATACCTCTGTGTGAGCAAGCTGTGTGATCAAGTATTGGTTTCTCGTTTGTACTTATCTGTGGATTCAACCACTCCTGTCCCGGTCCTCCCCTGGGGTGAGGGAGAGGGGGTATTAGATCAGTGCTGTTCAGGAGAAGGGCAGGGAAGGCGACCCAGACATCATCACCATCAGACGTACAGTATCTCTGGGATCGGGGACAGGTAGGTCTCCCCTAGCCTCAGGGCCAGTTTAGTAGCCCCGGTCCCTTGTTATCACATCACGTCACATGATAATTTGATTCCTATTGCTATATATTTAATGGATTTAGGGTATTTCCTCCCTGCTCTTATTTTCTTCCTTATCACTTGTTGTCTAAAACCTCTGTGTGAGCGTGCTGTGTGATCGAGTTTAGGTTTCCCCTGTGTGTCCTTTTCTGTGGGTTCAACCACTACTGTCCCGGTCCTCCCCTGGCGTGAGGGAGATGGGGTAGAAGATCAGGCCTTTTCAGGAGCAGGGCAAGGAAGGCGGTCCAAACATCTTCACCATCATACGTATCTCAGGGATCAGGGACAGCTAGGGCCCCCCTAGCCTGAGGGCCAGTTTAAGAGCCCCGGTTATCCCATCACACTCCATGATAATTTGATGCCTATCACCGTGTATTTAATGGATATTCTAGTTTATAAATCAAATACACACATACTGCAATTACATAGAATTTAATTCTGTGATACTTGTGTGATATCAGTGTATAAAACCAAATTTTGCAGACCGTCCAAAATATCTTTACCCAATTAGAAGCATTGTCTACTCCTGCTCTAGTATTTCCGCATCCACTGTCCATGATACTGCAGCCGATTACTAATAGTCCAGTCTTGCCCAGGTTCCTTAAACTGCGCACCTTTTATTTTGAAGTTCTGGCTCATTGGTTTTCTATAAATAAAGCAAAGGCTGGACGTCAAAAAATCCACAGTTAAATTGTTGTATCCCATTGATTGGAAACATTTTGGTCCTGAGAAGAGATCTTGGGAATCTGTGAAGAGCATCAATCCTCATCCCAAAAAATTACTAAATGACTTCTTCTCAAGTGAAAAAAGAGGGTATCTTAAGAAAGGTCATACTACACCTGTTACACCATCCGTGCCCCCGCACTCTGTTTGTCAGGGGCGCCAATGTTCTCACCCTGCCACCTCTCTGTCCTCCAGCCTACATGGTCCGTCCGCTGCTCCTGCGGCACTCCCGCATTCTTGGTGTCATGGGCGCCGGCGCATTCACCCTGCCAGCTCTCTGTCATCCAGTACCTGCTGTCCACCTGCTGCTTTTGCGGCACCCCCCGCACTCTCAGTGTCAGGGGAACTGACGCTCTCACCCTGCCCACTCTCTGTTCTCCAGTTCCCGTAGTCCACCTGTTACTTCTGCGGTGCCCACCGCACTCTTGGAGTCGGGGGTGCCGACGCTCCCTCTCTGCTCTCTCCCCGGCTTCTGGCTCTTGAGGCCTACACTTGATTGTAGCCAATTTCAATGGCCCTAGTCTATCTTAATACAATTCTTCGGGCAATAAGGTCCACATGCCCCCTGGTTTCTGCAATGGGGATTGTCTCTGTCCACATCTTCTTCCATGTCTACCTGTCTGCTGCCAATCCTGACTTCGCTTGATTGATTTAGAGGGGTTGTCCAGTCACAAGATAGTAATGAAGTATAATCAGGATAGCCACCCCCACCCCAAGTGATCCCCTGGTAGCATCTCTTGACTAGGAGTTGATCAGCAGCCATTACACATTGAATGGAGCTCCGGTAAATGTTTACATAAAGCCACCACTCGACCTGTTAGCACTTCATCAGTAGGGGTTTCGGACCCTAACATTTCTGATATTGATGACCAATCTATGGACTTTTTTATGCCTAATTCCCCATCTTCTGTCTGACTTTGATTCCTGCCTACTGTCTTAGTAGCATGACTTGGCACCTTTAGTCCATCTACGCTCCAGCCAGAACTAATGGATCATAGCAGCACCCTATGGGTCGGCAAAATCGAGGAAACCCCTCTCTATCACATCCATAAGGTCTAATATTTCATATTTGGTATATAGATAGGGGTGTCGTAATGAGACAGCTGGTTGAAGGGAAGCTTCATCAGTGCACAGGGGTGCATGTTGGCATTTTGTGTCTCGGATCTCTACAGGTGCTGTTTTCCGATATACTAGAAGATCTATATACATGTTTACAACGATTCCAACTGGTGTCAATTAGGCAAGGATTGGTTTTGCCAAATTTTAAGGCACCTGGACACTTGTTATTGATCATCTTATGGATCATTGCTGAAGAATAAATGATTGGAAAATATATGTAGATAATAGAAAGTCCAGCTCACCTGTTGGAAAAGTGCATGGATCCAAAATTCCAATAGATGCAAAAAAAGTCCAAAAAGAGGATCCGGCACCATAAAACCATCAACATTTATTTCATCCTCTTAAAAAAAACATTACATGAAATGGAAAGCCCATACACCGATACAACCTACCTTAGTCCTGGTTGACCAGGACTATGGTAGTCTTTATCGGTTTATGGATTTTCCATTTCATTTGTAAAATAAATATTGATGGTTTTACAGTTCTGGAAACCATTTTTGGACATTTTATGAAATAAATGATTGGACGTGATGGACCTGAGCCGTTCTATTTAACCATGCATGTAATTAACAAATAACTTCTATTAATTCTTAAATTAATATATTATCTCTACACGATACTTTTGACTCTTCTTTTGTAATGTTTATGTGCCGCCCCCGTGCCAGCAGCCGAGCTGCTCGGATCCAGATCCACGGTGGCTCGATGCTCTCCGAACCCGGGGGTCATGCGGCCACTCAAATAAAGGGGGGAGTATTTACAGGAGAATGTATTAGAGTTCGTGACACCATCCATGGTATGTGGTAATTAGGAGTACCACCGCTGCAGTTGGGAGTACCCGGGGATGATGGAATGAGGTTGCCAGGTGTTTTGACACTTCACGTGTAGGGGGGGATACCCCGGGACTCGGTGATGGTGGGGGAGTGCCGTTGGGTGCGAAGGGGTCAGTTGCGTACTCACTCAGTCCATTAAGCTGACACCGACAACTGGATAAACCAAAGTTCTGAATACCGCTGCCGCTGAGGGGAGATAGTTTGGGTCCCGTCCCCAATGGTGCTGCCTGGTGATCCGTGACCTGCCTCCTGGCACTAAGTTTACTTCTCTGTTGGTCCCGGTAGTATGAAACCTGCCGGGTCCTGCTCCCCACTATGGCTAAGTGTGGGAGCTTGCTCTCAGGGTTCACACGGGATTTTCTGGACCTTTTTGAGTGGAAAGTCCTATCCCCCTCGTTGCGCTAGTACCCAGATTTTGGAGCGGGTGGGAACGGCTCTTGAAGGCTCCGTTCTCCTCGGGTAAATTATCGGGTTGCCTGAAGCTACTCCCTGACCTAGGGTCCACATACCCCATCGTGCCTTGGTCCCAGCCCGGTGATGGTGCAAGGCCGCCGGCTGTCCTCCTCAACAGATCCGTGCCCCTTGCCACGATCCCCTACAACTGGGGATCCAGCTTCTCTAGGCCCAGACCACCGTCTGCCACCTAGATAGCTTCCCAGGAGCCCCGCTCCTGATCTCCTCTCTCTTTCACTTCCAGACCTGACTCCCTCTCCCTGACACTCCTGACCTCCCCTCTCCAACCCCCCAAGTGGACGACTCTATTCCACTCAGGCCGTCCATAATTGTGTCTGGTGGGTGTGGGGCAGAGTGTATCTAGGATTTGATTAGCTGATGTAGGGAACACCATCTAGTTAGGGACCCAAAACCAAGGAGGAGGTGGATACTGCACGGGAGGGCAGATTGTGCAATACCCTGTGACGACCTGATAGTCCAGGGGCGTCACATTTACATCATTGTGTTACATTTAATGTGTGTATATTGCCCTAGATTGGAAAGTTGGGTGACTCTGATTGCAGGATGCTCTTCAAGTAACCTTTTTTTTGTTGATAGCGTCTTCCCCGTTCTTTAAACTTCATTATAGTATCCCAGGATTAGATGTTCTAAAATTTCCTAACGTGAAATAGGATTAAAGCATAATCTGTCTCAGTGGACTCTCTTGTTATCTCCGTTCTCCTTCCCTTAGTCTAAAAACAGATAGGAATTCCCGGATCACCCTATAACTGACCTGCATATCGAGCCGATATATATTTTTCCAAGCGTAAAGTGGCTGATTGGCTGACGGTGACGTCATCCACCATTTTAAGGGAAGTTGTAATGTAAAATGTAAATGCATGAATAGTTTAGCTTTAGAGAATTGGCTTGCCGAGTGCGTCACGTACGCACAAAGGTTGACTACCAGAGAACCGTTAGGTAGACCAATACATTAATATTTCATGGGTTCCGAAAATCCAGCGGAAGAAAATTTGGATACAACCGTTCGACACTAAGGTTTCTTTGATATGGGATGATTTTCTAATAACCTTGTACAGTGCCTTGCAAAAGTATTCAGCCCCCTTGAATTTTTCAACCTTTTCCCACATTTCAGGCTTCAAACATAAAGATAAAAATGTTAATGTTCTGGTGAAGATTCAACAACAAGTGGACACAATTGTGAAGGTGAATGAAATTTATTGCTTATTTTAAACTTTTAGAGGAATACAGCAAATGTGTTCAATCCCACTTATGATATAAATATCAAAAAGCAAATAAGAGGCTAAAACATAACTTTTAATAAAAGTATGCAAAAGACCTAATACTTAGGCCAATATAACCATAAGCATCCCCGACTGCTATCAGGATATAAGGCGTAGACCACGCCACACAAGAGATAGCCCCTCAGGGATGCCACAAATATAACAAACTGAACAAACAAACAAAAAACAAAAAAAAGAAAAATATATACAGATTGTGTTTCCACGTGTTATCCGGACAGCGGTCCTATACACTGTGTACAGAATTATTAAGCAAGTTGTATTTTAGAGGATGTTTTTTTTATGTCCTCAATCAATCCAAAAAACTCATAAATATCAAAGCTTAATATTTTTGGAAGTTGGAGTGGGGTTTTTTTTAGATTTGGCTATCTTAGGAGGATATCTGTTTGTGCAGGTAACTATTACTGTGCAGAATTATTAGGCAACTTAATAAAAACCAAATGTATTCCCATCTCACTTGTTTATTTTCACCAGGTAAACCAATATAACTGCACAAAATTTAGAAATAAACATTTCTGACATGCAAAAACAAAACTTAAAAAAATTAGTGCCCAATATAGCCACCTTTCTTTATGATGACACTCAGCAGCCGACCATCCATAGATTCTGTCATTGCTTGATCTGTTTACGATCAACATTGTGTGCAGCCGCTACCACAGCCTCCAGACACTGCTCCGAGAGGTGTACTGTTTTCCCTCCCTGTAGATCTCACATTTTATGAGGGATCACAGGTTCTCTATGGGGTTCAGATCAGGTGAACAAGGGGGCCATGTCATTATTTTTTCATCTTTTAGACCTTTACTGGCCAGCCACGCTGTGGAGTAGTTGGATGTATGTGATGGAGCATTGTCCTCCATGAAAATCATGTTTTTCTTGAATGATACTAATTTCTTCCTGTACCACTGCTTGAAGAAGTTGTCTTCCAGAACCTGGCAGTAGGTCTGGGAGTTGAGCGTCACTCCATCCTCAACCCAAAAAGGTCCCACAAGTTCATCTTTGATGATACCAGCCCATACCAGTACCCCACCTCCACCTTGCTGGCGTCTGAGTCGGAGTGGAGCTCTCTGCCCTTTACTGATCCAGCCTCTGGCCCATCCATCTGGCCCATCAAGAGTCACTCTCATTTCATCAGTCCATAAAACCTTTGACAAATCAGTCTTAAGATATTTCTTGGTCCAGTCTTGATGTTTTATCTTATGTTTCTTGGTCAGAGGTGGTGGTTTTTCAGCCTTTCTTACCTTGGCCATGTCCCTGAGTATGGCACACCTTGTGCTTTTTGATACTCCAGTAACATTGCAGCTCTGAAATATGGCCAAACTGGTGGCAAATGGCATCTTGGCAGCTTCACGCTTGATTTTCCTCAATTCATGGGCAGTTATTTTGCGCCTTTTTTGCCCAACACGCTTCTTGCAACCCTATTGGCTATTTGCCATGAAACGCTTGATTGTTCGGTGATCATGCTTCAAAAGTTTGGCAATTTCAAGACTGTTGCATCCCTCTGCAAGATATCTTACAATTTTGGACTTTTCAGAGCCCGTCAAATCTCTCTTCTGACCCATTTTGCCAAAGGAAAGGAAGTTGCCTAATAATTAAGCACCCCTTATATAGGGTGTTGATGTCATTACACCGCACCCCTCCTCATTACAGAGATGCACATCACCTGATTTACTTCATTGGTAGTTGGCTCTCAGCCTATACAGCTTGGAGTAGGACGACATGTATAAAAAGTATCATGTGATCAAAATACTCATTTGCCTAATAATTTTACACACAGTATATACATAACAAACTTAATAGAAAAACACAAACTATATAAGTAATTTATATTGTTGACAGCGGTCAACAGTTCAAATGTACATAAAGCATTGATAGTACAGTTGATATAGAAAAGATTGGAATGGTCTCACCAATTAGGTGGTCTGCTGGGTAAATCAGTCTCTCCCTCCTAGGAGTCCTAGAGTTGCCTTGAGGTCACTAAGCCTAGTCCTGATGGGAGATATCCTCGACTGTTACCCCAGACTTCCGCCTTAACAAGGGCAGACCACAGATAGCTATAATGTAGACCTCTGTACTCACCCTAATGGCATCCCGATGCGTTTCGTCGATATAGACTCATCAGGGGATATCGTCTTACAGAGGGGCAGAGGTCCTGCATCCCAGCTCACAAACAATCTATGGACCCCTGACGAAGGTGATGCCGAAGTGTGCGTCGGGGTTGGCGTCACATGTACGTGCAGGTTCCACTCTGGTCAGGTAAACACCTTTTTCTATATGTACATTTAGGAGGATTTTTGTATATCTGACTGTTTCTATTGTGAACAGATTCGGCATATTGCGGATCGGATAGACAGATTGCTGGGTGGGGCTGGGGAAAACCCAGCGGTCATGGTACACATTGGTACTAATGACAAAGTTAGAGGCAGGTGGAAGGTCCTTAAAAATGATTACAGGGAACTAGGAGAGAAGCTGAAGTCCAGGACCTCCAAGGTGGTGTTTTCAGAAATACTACCGGTGCCACGAGCGTCACTAGAAAGACAGCGGGAGCTTAGGGAGATAAAATATGTGGCTTAGAAATTGGTGCAGGAATGAAGGGTTCGGGTTCATGGAGAACTGGGCCGACTTCTCAGTCGGCTACAGGCTCTACGGTAGGGACGGGCTGCACCTCAATGGGGAAGGTGCAGCTGTGCTGGGGGAGAAAATGGTCCGACGGATGGAGGAGCTTTTAAACTAGCATCGGGGGGGGAGGGAGGGTAGTGGAGCAAATAAGGGTATAGATAGAGCAGATAGAGACAGGGAGACGGTAGGGGTCAATGAAGGATTAGGCGGGGATGGGACATACAAGGAACTTAGGGAGGCTAGGAGTAATAAAAGTGTTAATAGGATTAAATGTCTACTGGCAAATGCAAGAAGTCTTGCAAACAAAATGAATGAATTGGAGACTCTTATGTCAACCATGGATTATGATGTGGTCGGCATTACGGAAACCTGGCTGGATGAAAGCCATGACTGGGTGACAAACATACAGGGTTATAGTACATTTAGGAGGGACAGGAAAGACAAAAAAGGTGGTGGGGTGTGTATATTTATCAAATCTAACCTAAAACCTGTGTTGAATGATGACATTGGGGGGAACTGCAACAATGTAGAGTCAGTATGGGTAAATGTACATGGGGAGGGGAATAATGGAAAAATGCTAATTGGAGTTTGCTATAAGCCTCCTAACATACCTGAACAAATAGAGGGTGAAATGCTGGAACAAATTGAAAAGGCAGCTAATAATAATGATCGGGTTCTTATTATGGGGGATTTCAACTATCCAGACATGCAGTGGGACATAGAATCTTCTGGTTCTGCTAAAAGCTGTAAGTTCTTATCTACCATTCAAGACAATTACCTCTCTCAGATGGTAGATGAACCGACGAGGGGAGATAATTTGCTAGATTTGGTCCTGTCAAATAGACCGGATACAATTTCAGATCTACAGGTCCGGGAGCACTTGGGCACCAGCGATCATAATATGGTAAGCTTCAACATAATATTCAATAAAACATTTCAAAGGGGAAATGCTAAAACCTGGAATTTTAGGAAAGCTGATTTCAACAAATTAAGGGAAGAGCTTAAATGTGTAGATTGGGACAAAGTCATGGTAACTGGGGATACTGAACATAAATGGGGAAAGTTTAAGGATATATTGCTAGAGTCCTGTAAAAAAGTTATACCCTCTGGTAATAAAACGTCCCGGAATAAAAAGAAACCACTATGGATAAATAAGACTGTACAAAGTATAATAAAACAAAAACAAAGGGCATTTAAAATCTTGAAGGCTGAGAATACAGAAATAGCATTTCAGGAGTATAAAGATATCAATAGGCAATGCAAAAAAGAAATCAAACAAGCAAAACTAGCTACTGAAACAAAAATCGCCCAATGACATTAAAATAAATCCCAAAATCTTTTATAAATACATTAATGCCAAAAGGAAAACTAAGGATAGTATTGGCCCCTTAAAATATAATAACAAGTTAGTTATAGAGGACAAACAAAAGACTGAGATATTAAATAGGCATTTCTCATCTGTGTTCACCAAGGAACTGACTGTAGCAGGCATCATTCAACAAGTGAAAAATCAAAGTTCACCACCCGATATAATTAATTTAACACAAGAAGAAGTACGCCTACGTCTGAGTAAATTAAACATTGACAAATCCCCAGGGCCAGATGGCATTCATCCACGAATATTGAGGGAATTGAGCTCCGTAATTGACAGACCGCTGTATCTCATCTTTTTAGACTCACTTGTAACAGGGTTGGTGCCTCAGGATTGGAGGATTGCTGATGTGGTACCGATATTTAAGAAAGGTAAGAGGGTAGATCCAGGCAACTACCGTCCAGTAAGCCTGACATCAGTAGTATACAAAGTTTTTGAGGGCATTTTAAGGGATGACATGCAAAAATATGTTGCAGAAAATAATATAATAATTGACAGACAGCATGGATTCATGAAAGATAAGTCGTGTCTAACCAACCTGTTGGGCTTCTATGAGGGGGTAAGTGCAAACCTGGATATTGGTAATGCAGCTGATGTGATTTATTTGGACTTTGCAAAGGCATTTGATACTGTACCACATAATAGCCTTATACTAAAGCTCCAGAAGCAAGGACTAGAGGAAACTATATGCAACTGGGTAAGGAATTGGCTAAAAGATAGGAAACAAAGAGTAGTCATAAATGGTACATTCTCTAAATGGGCTATAGTCAGCAGTGGGGTGCCGCAGGGATCTGTGCTAGGACCAATTCTTTTTAATCTCTTTATTAATGACCTTGTGGATGGGATTGATAGTAAAGTGTCAGTCTTTGCTGATGACACCAAACTATGTAGGATATTAAAAACTGACCTTGATAGTATAATATTACAAAAAGATCTGGATAAGATGTCAGAATGGGCAGATACTCGGCAAATGAGATTTAATGTTGATAAATGTAAAGTAATGCACCTACGACGGAGTAATCCTATAGCTGCGTATACATTAAATGGAAGTAAACTCGGGACTACAGAACAGGAGAAGGACTTGGGTATTCTCATTACAAATAATCTGAGCAGCAGCACTCAATGTCAGGCAGCAGCTGCTAAAGCAAACAAGATTCTAGGGTGTATAAAAATAGAGATTAGATCCCGTGATCCCAACGTATTGTTACCCCTCTATAAATCACTTGTAAGGCCACATCTGGAATACGGGATCCAGTTTTGGGCTCCACATTTTAAAAAGGACATTCAGAAGTTAGAGTCAGTTCAAAGGCGGCAACTAGATTATTACAAGGAATGGAAGGCCTCCCATATGATGACAGGTTGGAAAAGTGAGATATGTTTAGCTTAGAAAAAAGACGTCTCAGAGGAGATCTCATTTCTATGTATAAATACATGTGTGGTCAATATAAAGGACTGGCACATGACTTATTCCTTCCAAAGACAATACTAAGTACCAGGGGGCACTCACTGCGAGTGGAAGAAAAGCGATTCCGACACCTAAATAGGAAAGGGTTCTTTACAGTTAGAGCAGTCAGACTGTGGAATGCCGACCACAAGAGGTAGTAATGGCAGATACTATAACAGCTTTTAAAAAAGGGCTGGATGATTTCCTCACTACATAAAACATGGTTGGTTATAAATGACTTTGTGACCAAATGTAGAACTGGTGGAGGAAGGTTGAACTAGATGGACCTAGGCCTTTTTTCAACCTTAGTAACTATGTAACTATGTAACTACATACCTCCCAACCGTCCCTGATACAGCGGGACTATCACGCTTTGCATTGTTTGTCCCGTTGCCACGGGCGGAACGGCCGTCTCCCGGGCTCCGCCCACCCACTCTCTCCCCGCCTCCCTGCTTTTCCCTCCTACCATCCTAACACGTGACGTGGCATAACAGAGAGGAGCGCGCTGCCCGAAACTAGTCTCTGTCTGCTCTGTGCTGCTGCTAAGGTATGTAAACATAATCTCCCCAGCGCTGATTCCCCTCCCTCTTCCCCCCCCCCAGCCGGAGCCTCTCTGTGCGGTCGGCCGGCCGTCTCTCTGTGCGGTCGGCCGGCCGCCTGTCTCTGCGGGCGGCTGGCCACCTGTCTCTGCGGGAGGACGGCCGCCTGTCTCTGCGGGCAGACGGCCGCCTCTCTGTGTAGGCGGCCCGCTGCCTCTCTGTGCGGTCGGCCGGCCGCCTCTCTCTGCGGGCGGACGGCAGGCTCTCTCTGAGCAGCAGCACTCAATGTCAGGCAGCAGCTGCAAAAGCAAACACGATTCTAGGGTGTATAAAAAGAGAGATTAGATCCCGTGATCCCAACGTATTGTTACCCCTCTATAAATCACTTGTAAGGCCACATCTGGAATACGGGATCCAGTTTTGGGCTCCACATTTTAAAAAGGACATTCAGAAGTTAGAGTCAGTTCAAAGGCGGCAACTAGACTACTACAAGGAATGGAGGCCGCCCGTATGATGAGAGGTTGGAAAAGTGAGATATGTTTAGCTTAGAAAAAAGACGTCTCAGAGGAGATCTCATTTATATGTATAAATACATGTGTGGTCAATATAAAGGACTGGCACATGACTTATTTCTTCCAAAGACAATACTAAGGACCAGGGGGCACTCACTGTGAGTGGAAGAAAAGTGATTCCGGCAGCTAAATAGGAAAGGGTTCTTTACAGTTAGAGCAGCCTGTCTCTGCGGGCGGACGGCCGCCTGTCTCTGCGAGCGGACGGCCGCCTGTCTCTGCGGGCGGCCGGCCGCCTCTCTGTGCGGTCGGCCGCCTCTCTGTGCGGTCGGCCGGCCGCCTCTCTCTGCGGGCGGACGGCCGCCTGTCTCTGCGGGCGGACGGCTGCCTGTCTCTGCGGGCGGACGGCCGCCTGTCTCTGCGGGCGGACGGCCGCCTGTCTCTGCGGGCGGACGGCCGCCTGTCTCTGCGGGCGGACGACCGCCTCTCTGTGCGGGCGGCCCGCCGCCTCACTGTGTGGGTGGCCGGCCGCCGCCTGTGTGTGCGGGCGCCCCCCACCGCTTGTCTGTGCTGGCGGCCGGCCGCCTGTCTGTGAAGGCGGGCGGCCGGCCGCCTGTCTGTGAAGGCGGCCAGCCGCCTCACTGTGCGGGCGACCGGCCGCCTCACTGTGGCTGCCTGCGTCTCCGTGCTGGAGGACGCCGGCTGCCTGCGTCTCCGTGCTGGAGGCCCGCCGGCTGCCTGCGTCTCCGTGCTGGAAGCCCGCCGGCTGCCTGCGTCTCCGTGCTTGGGGGATGCCGGCTGGCTGCCGGCTGCCTGCCTCTCCGTGCTGGAGGCCCGCCGGCTGCCTGCGTGTCCATGCTGGAGGCCCGCCGGCGTGTCCATGCTGGAGGCCCGCCGGCGTGTCCATGCTGGAGGCCCGCCGGCGTGTCCATGCTGGAGGCCCGCCGGCGTGTCCATGCTGGAGGCCCGCCGGCGTGTCCATGCTGGAGGCCCGCCGGCGTGTCCATGCTGGAGGCCCGCCGGCTGCCTGCGTGTCCATGCTGGAGGCCCGCCGGCTGCCTGCGTGTCCATGCTGGAGGCCCGCCGGCTGCCTGCGTGTCCATGCTGGAGGCCCGCCGGCTGCCTGCGTGTCCATGCTGGAGGCCCGCCGGCTGCCTGCGTGTCCATGCTGGAGGCCCGCCGGCTGCCTGCGTGTCCATGCTGGAGGCCCGCCGGCTGCCTGCGTGTCCATGCTGGAGGCCCGCCGGCTGCCTGCGTGTCCATGCTGAATGGGTGTGGATGGGGAGTGGATATGGGCGTGACTGTGAAATGGGTGTGGTTAGGGGGCGTGGCCTAAAAATTTGCCACGGCCCGCTACGCGCGCCGCAAACTTTGTCCCTCTTTTCCTTCTTTAAAAGTTGGGAGGTATGTAACTATGTAACAGCACAAGCTGCAGTTTAAACACCTTTGCTATATTTGCATTACGGTTCTTTCTCTCCACTATGTATGATCTCTCACTATATTAGCTCTGTTCACATGAGCAGCATGCACCAAAAAACATAGATGCTGCATATACCAGTACATGCATTTGTAGCAATCACTGCAATAGTTTAACTACTTTTTGAGACATACTTCTGTATTTTTCATATTTCTTCATTTACTCCTCCCTCTGTGCTTTACAGTGACAATTTTTGGAACCAATACTGATTTTATAACTTTTTTTGTCACTATTTAATCCTATATATTTATATATAGCTAATGGATATAACAAAGTTGAGTATATATACACTAAAGGCTACTTTACACACTGCGATATCGGTCCCGATATCGCTAGTGTGGGTACCCGCCCCCATCTGTTGCGCGACACGGGCATATCGCTGCCCGTGCCGCACAACATCGCCCAGAGCCGTCACACATACTTACCTGTCCGGCGACGTCGCTGTGACCGGCAAACCGCCTCCTTTCTAAGGGGGCGGTCCGTGCGGCGTCACAGCGACGTCACTCAAACGTCACTGAACCGCCGCCCAATAGCAGCGGAGGGGCGGAGATGAGCGGGACGTAACATCCCGCCCACCTCCTTCCTTCCGCATAGCGGCCGGGAGGCTGGTAGGGAGAGCTTCCTCGCTCCTGCGGCGTCACACGCAGCGATGTGTGCTGCCGCAGGAGCGACGAACAACCTCGTTACTGCTGCAGTAACGATAATTGGGAATGGACCCCCGTGTCGCCGATTAGCGATTTTGCACGGTTTTGCAACGATGCAAAATCGCTAAACGATGTCACACGCAACGGCATCGCTAATGCGGCCGGATGTGCGTCACAAAATCCGTGACCCCAACGACTCCGCATTAGCGATGTCGTAGCGTGTAAAGCCTGCTTAAGGCTATGTGCGCACGTTGCGTACTGGCCCTGCAGAAATTTCTGCAGCGATTTGAACAGCACTCGTGCCCTTCAAATCGCTGCAGAAAGAGTCCGTAGTGAAAAAAAAAAGCTGATTCCATGCGCTCTGAGTGCAGCCCCTCCCATAGACAGAGCGGGGGGCTGCATGCAGAGCGCACGGAATAAGTGACATGTCACTTCTTAGAACGTGCGCTTCGGGCAGCAGCCGAAGCGCTGCGCTCTAAGACGCCACGTGCGCACGTCTCCTGCACAATATTCATAGATTGTGCTGGGGACGCAGGACGCATGCGGTTACGCTGCGGTGCAGATCGCAGTGTAACTGCATGCAAATACGCAACGTGCGCACATAGCCTTAATACCATTTCTATGACTTATTGGTCAGCTCTGCTTTGAACTTCTCAGGGCTCTAACCCCTTTCTTGACCTATCTTGGTCTTGTTTCTCCCAGTAATGTGTTTTTCCTCCTACATTTAATATTCATTACACCTTATATTTTTGCAGAATACCTGTGCATGATTTTCAATATACCCTTACATGTGATGCCCACGTCTCTAGTTATACTGCCAGTTGGCTGTCATTATTTTTAATCTTTAATAAAATTTGTTATATTTGACCCAATCAGTTCTCTTAGTAGTTTCTGCATATCATTGGTGCAGCATGGGACCCATCTCCTCCGAAGCAGAATTGTGCATTTTGATAAGCTTTTGGGATGCAAAGGGACCCTTATCTTTCTGTGTCCCCCAGTGGGTGAACATGTTCCTATATAGTTGGGAGGTGGACCCAGTGCCTTTGTGTCTGTCATGCTAGTCATGAGGATATACCGAGCGAACGGGAGGAAAGAGGAAAACCCTGTGTTTAGCAGAGGGGAAAGGTGGCCTCCTGATAAAACCTTCTGCTTGCCCCTGGCTCCCTTGACGTCCCTAGATAGGTTTCGCACCTATGCGCCAAGCAGGATACCTGTCCCTGGCTGACCCTGAACTGGGCCCTAGGTAATCAAGAGGGGGATGAGCGCTAGTCAACCCCCACTAAGTCCTAAAGAACACACAGGGAAAACAAACAGGGGAAAGCAAACAAACAACTTATCTCCAAGATAACTTAGGGAGAGGAACAGCAACATACAACGTTTCTCCAGATGATTACAAGCCAACTGTTTACAATCAGGACCTTATAGAGACATAATGCTATCACCAGCAACATACCAAGGGGAAATGCAGCTGTGTAAAGACACAGAGGGTGAGGGATAATGATTAGTAGCTAAAAGGAACAGATCTCCGCAGTGTCCTAAAGGGAAAAGAGTAAACCCTAACAGAGAAGACACACAAGACTCCATTCACACCACAAAGGAAAGGATGGAATATAAAGGACCAATTGTGCAGCCAAATGCAGCGATCTTCTGCAGTTGGACGCCACAGGGTTTGTCTGTCAACCATGACACACCCGTGACAGTATATGGGGAAGTATGTGTTAGGGAATCATTAAGTAAGCCATTAACTTTGACCTATACACCTTGAAAATAACCGTTTTGGCCTTCGGCACCATTAGCAAAAGAAAATACAAAAATTAATAATGGGCGGCAGCCCTAGATATTTTTTAGAAATTACCAAAAAACACATACTGTGCCCTATAATTATAAGAGATACTGTACCACTATAATAAAACAAAAATAAACCACTCACCTCACATTGGATGCTCCCATTTGGCTCTGTGTGCTGCCCTTTTTCATGCTCATTGCCCTGCCAGTATCGATTCCAGAGAAGATGTGACGGCATGATGCAGGAAGGAGACCCGCCTCCTCCCGCATCGTCACAGTACCTGCTGGTGCAACATTAAACCAACAGTCCTTTTTAGGGCTAATTCAAATGGATTCTATACTAATATTAATACCGCTCTTAGTCTGCTATTAGTATAGGGTGAGCTTCTGGAATAGGCATAGTGTATTAGAGATATGTAGGCAGGGATTCTAGCCTTATAAACCTTGCTGCTATGTACAATCAGCAGTCCTTTTTAGGGGTAATTCAAATAGATTCTATACTAATAATGCTCTTAGACTGCATTTAGAGTAGGGTTAGCTCCTGGAGTAGGGATAGTGTATTAGAGACATGTATGCAGGGATTCTAGCCTTACAGACCTTGGTGCTATGTACAACTAGCAGTCCTTTTTAGAGGTAATTCAAATAGATTCTATACTAATACTGCTCTTAGACTGCATTTCGTGTAGGGTTAGCTCCGGGAGTAGGGATAGTGTATTAGAGACATGTAAGCAGGGATTCTAGCCTTACAGACCTTGGTGCTATGTACAACCAACAGTCCTTTTTAGGGGTAATTCAAATAGATTCTATACTAATACTGCTCTTAGACTACAATTAGCGTAGGCTTAGCTTCTGGAGTAGGGATAGTGTATTAGAGACATGTAGGCAGGAATTCTAGTCTTACAGACCTTGCTGCTGCTGGTATGTAAAAAATGCATTTTAATAATGCAAAAGCAATTGAATAAATTATTCCCGGATTCCTGGCTATGCTGCATTCCCACCATTTTTTAACGAGATTATTGTGGCACACCTGTCTGGTTTCAATGGCACCCGAGTTGGAAAACACTATTTCAGAATGTCCTGTTGCTTGGATCTGCATGGATCAGCTGTAACCTATCTATGGAGGTACCCAGCAGCAAATGGTCAAATCATTTAAGCTGGGGCTACAAGCCAACTTTGGCCACCAAGCATGTCCAAAGATCACACTGTGCCGATACTACGTCATACCATAATGAACACAGTCGTGTTGTGACTAGCAACATATTTTTGTATAGTCACAGCTCGAGATCCGACAATGCTGCACCATTGTTGTCTGCTCTTGATAAACGGAATATATAAGAAAACTTTCCTTTTTTTCCCCGGGTCAATAAACCTTCACATTTATCCCAGAATCCTCCTCGGCCATTTTTTTTTTGCACTCAGCATTTTTCCATACTTGTCCCCTTTTCCCATTCTTCTCGGTTTTGCTCATGCTTTCCAGTAGTGTAATTCATTATCTTTCAACCCTGCTTCTCTGCAATTTTCCCCAGGGTCTCTGCACACGTGGAATGCCTAGAGAAGCACAAATGCTTCAGTGTTGTGTGGAAATGGCATCAGGCCTCCTGTCTCAAGGCATCAGCTAAGAAATGAACAATCAGGAAATGTTCTTAAAGGGGTAGAACGAGCCCATCCTAAGCCATTACTGGACTATTAAGACTAGAGGATATATTACTTTGCGCTGTTTGATTTACTGTGAAAGCTCCCATGGCGCAATCTTGTAACCTACGGAATGGCATTGAGTAGGTGATAGTGCGATATACGCCTGGGACTTGGTTATGGTCGTATTGAGAACATCAGACCCTGTATTGTAGCACTCAAAGACTTTATGGATATAGGTCCTATATGATGATTGCCAGGAATAGTTTTATAAGACCTTATTCCGACATCCTTTTTTTTTTAACCCAAGAAAGAACAGACTTTCCCGATTTTCATCCATATTTGGTCCTTTATTACCATCAGGGTGACATTCATTTTTTTCATATGCAAAGAAAGTTTCGAACTTCTCCAAACTACTGATGGTTGAGATTGCTCGGCACTGCTCGGTACCCAATCAAGCATTGGGGTACTTGAGATGCTCGATACACAATCGAGTATCCTGCTACTCGGGCGCCATACTCTAGTCCCCGCACCAAATGTTTTGCAGCTTTCTCAGCCATTAAACATGCAGGAATTGCCTGCCAATCACATTAATGTCGTAGCCACGTTGGTATTACTGTGATTCACTGGCCAAATAGTGTCATCGGGTCTATATAAGGCCTGGTGACGCCATGCTTGGATTGTTCCCGGAAATAGTGTAGGGACAGGTTCTGCTGGAGAAGGGACAGTGTGTTAAAGCGTCACAGTACCTGCTAGTGTAACATTACACCAACCATCCTTTTCAGGGCTAATTCAATTAGATTATATTCTATACTAATAGTGCTCTTAATTTGCAATTAGTGTAGGGTTAGCTTCTGGAGTAGGAATAGTATATTAGAGGCATGAGAGCAGGGATTCTAGCCTTACAGACCTTGCTGCTATGTACAACCAACAGTTCTTTTCAGGGATAATTTAAACACATTTTATTCTCTAATATTCTCTATTCTGCGCTTAAGGCTCCGTCACACATAACGAGATCGCTAACGAGATCATTGCTGAGTCACAGTTTCTGTGATGTAGCAACGATCTTGCCAGCGATCTTGTTATGTGTGACCCCTACCAGCGATCCGGCCCCTGCTGCGAGATCGCTAGTTGTTGCCGAATGGTCCGGACTATTTTCTTCAAAGGCGATGTCCTGCTGTGTTTGACACCTACCAACGACCTACTAACGACCTCGAGGTCTGAATCGTCACACTAGCTGCTGTGTGACAGGGTCCCAATGACCGCCAAGATTGTCATACAAGTCGCTCATCGTTACTGCATCGTTGGTAAGGTCTGACTGTGTGACATCTCACCAGCAACCTTCCAACGACTTACCAGCGATCCTTATCAGGTCGTATCGTTGTCGGGATCGCTGGTAAGTCGTTGTGTGTGACTGGGCCTTTAGTCTGCAATTAATGTAGGGTTAGCTTCTGGAGTAGGGATAGTATATTAGAGGCCTGTGGGCAGGGATTCTAGACTCACAGACCTTGCTACTGCTACTTAAAAAAATCTCTTCTATTCTATAATAATACCGCTCTTATCTGCATTTAGTGTATGGCAGGCTGCTGGAGAAGGCATAGTTTATTAGAAGCATGTAGGCAGGGATTCAGGCCTTGCAGAACTTGCTGCTCTTACGTTAGCTCAAAAATCCTTTACAGGGCTAATTCTAACTTATTCTATTCTATAATAATACCATTCTTAGCTGCAATTAGTTTAGGGCTACCTGTTAAAGAACGGATAGTGTATTAGAGGCATGTAGTCAAGGATTGTAGCCTTACAGACTTTTCTGCCGCTACGTAAAAAATCTAGTATATTCTATAATAATACCATACTTATCTGCATTTAGTGTGGGACAAGCTGCTGGAGAAGGCATAGTTTATTAGAAGCATGTAGGCAGGGATTCAGGCCTTGTAGACCTTGCTGCTGCTACGTTAGCCCAAAAGTCCTTTTCAGGGCTAATTCAAAACTATTCTATTCTCTAATGCTACTACTACATAAAAATTGTATTCCATTCTATTCTATAGTAATACCACCCTTATCTGCATTTAGCATAGGGAAAACTGCTGGAGAATGGACAGTGTATTAAAGGCCTCTAGGAAGGGATTCTAGTCTTACAGCCTTGCTGCTGCTATGTAAAAATTCTATTCTAATACCATTCTTATTTGCATTAAGTGTAGGGGGACAGTGTATTAGAGGCATATAGGCAGGGATTTTAGCGTTACAGATATGGCTGCTTACTACGTAAAAATTCTATTCTATTCTAATATCGCTGTTAGATGCTTTTAGTGTAGGGTAAGGTGCTGGAGAATGGACAGTGTATTAGAGGCCTGTAGACAGGGATTTTAGCTTTACAGACATTGCTACTGCTATGTAAAAATTCTGTTCTATTCTAATACCGCTCTTATTTGCATATACTGTAGGGTATGCTGCTGGAGAAGGGATAGTGTATTAGAGGCATGTAAGCAGGGATTCTAGCCTTACAGGCCTTGCTGCTACGTAAAATATATATATTCTTCAGGGTCTCCAGTTTCCTCCCACACTCCAAACATATACTGATAGGGAATTTAGATTGTGAGCCCCAATGGGGACAGTAATGATCATATCTGTAAAGCGAATTCTCTTATTGTCAGTCTGTTTAGGTGGCATAACACTCTGACAACATTGTTCCGAGAAGTGACCTGGGAGTCAGAGATGTATCCAGATGTCTTACCCATGCTGTTCCCATTCCATTTGAGCACTTTTACTGTCCCCCAGACCTTTTAGGAGGGTCTGATGGAAAAATGCTCGAGTTTCCCATTGACATCCATTATACTCGAAAGTCAAGAGGAGCACTCGAGCCTTCCAATTTGCTTGATTCGAATACTGAGCACCTGAGCATTTTAGCCCTGACTCATCACTGCTCCTGACCAATTGAACAGTAAAAAATTAACAACAACCGTGGATGACCCTTTGATTTGAAACCAGGAACAAAAACAGACATGACTACTTTTTTATTTTTGCGGAAACGTAATCTGCAGAAAAACATGGACATGGGAACATTGTAAACAACTCCATAGACTATAATCAGTATGTGTTTGTCAAAGTTGTGTCACGGGTGACAGACAGTCATGTGGTTTCTGGCAATAGAAGGTCACAGCATTTGGCTGCACAAAATGCTCCCTGACTTTCTATTGTTCCTCCTGTTAGTATTCATTGTATTAGGTAGTTCCTCTGCTGGGTTTTCATCTCTCCCCGTTTTGGACCCATCGAAGCTCTTCTTCAATCCAACTACTGATTAAAAGCATTCTCCATGTGCTTAAATACTCCCAGCTTCCCTGGACTGGTGCTGGTGATATCTTTCAGTTCATTCTAGCTCTGGTTGCAAGCAGGTGGCTTGTACTCAGCTGTGGTGTTGTTGCTGTTACTTTGCTGAACTTCTACCTGTGTCATCTGTAGATAAGTACTTCATGCATTTACCCCCTGTGTGTCCTCCTTGTTGTCTTCTATAGTGGGGTTGACGAAGAGCTCATCCAACCCGTTCCCTATTTAGCGTCTAGTACTAGGAATATCTAGGGTCAGGTATCTGGCTAAGCGCATATGTGTGTAACCTATCTAGAAAGGTGAGAGACCCCAGGGCCCAGCGTTAGGCTTGGTCAGGGGTCACTATTTCCCACTTCCCTAGACACAGAGTTTCCCTTCCCTTTCCCCATACCTAGCGTGGCAGTGCTCTACAAAATGAACGCATAGATGAAAAACATACATTGGATGAGGCCTTATTTGGCTAGTTTAATTCAATTACGATTGGGACACTGGTTTATACAAAATGTGGTCTTGGACAACCAGAAAAGTTGCAGACCGAGAAGTTGTTTGAGCAATGCATGCCTGGAAGTGAGTTAAAGCTTTTTCCAACACATATAGTGCTGGCAGAATACCGATGACACAGTACCACCAAAACTCCACAAAAGTGTGAAAGGCAAATGACAGAGGATGAAAACAGTAGGCTGGTATGTTCACCAATAGTTGTTTTAGCTTGTGAGAGATGGCCATATATATATATATATATACAGTACAGACCAAAAGTTTGGACACACCTCCTCATTCAGAGTTTTCTTTATTTTCAGGACTCTGAAAATTGTAGATTCACATTGAAGGCATCAAAACTATGAATTAAAACATGTGGAATGAAATACTTAAAGTGTGAAACAACTAAAAATATGTCTTATATTCTAGGTTCTTCAAAGTAGCCACCTTTTGCTTTGATTACTACTTTGCACACTCTTGGCATTCTCTTGATGAGCTTCAAGAGGTAGTCACCGGAAATGGTTTTCCAACAGTCTTGAAGGAGTTCCCAGAGATGCTTAGCACTTGTTGGCCCTTTTGCCTTCACTCTGCGGTCCAGCTCACCCCAAACCATCTCGATTGGGTTCAGGTCTGGTGACTGTGGAGGCCAGGTCATCTGGCGTAGCACCCTATCACTCTCCTTCTAAGTCAAATAGCCCTTACACAGCCTGGAAGTGTTTGGGGTCATTGTCCTGTTGAAAAATAAAAGATGGTCCAACTAAACGCAAACCGGATGGAATAGCACGCCGCTGCAAGATGCTGTGGTAGCCATGCTGGTTCTGTATGCCTTCAATTTTGAATAAATCCCCAACAGTGTCACCAGCAAAGCCCCCCACACCATCACACCTCCTCCTCCATGCTTCACGGTGGGAACCAGGCATGTAGAGTCCATCCGTTCACCTTTTCTACAAAGACACGGTGGTTGAATCCAAAGATCTCAAATTTGGACTCATCAGACCAAAGCACAGATTTCCACTGGTCTAATGTCCATTCCTTGAGTTCTTTAGCCCAAACAAGTCTCCTCTGCTTGTTGCCTGTCCTTAGCAGTGGTTTCCTAGCAGCTATTTTACCATGAAGGCCTGCTGCACAAAGTCTCCTCTTAATAGTTGTTCTAGAGATGAAAAGGTGTGTCCAAACTTTTGGTCTGTACTGTATATTTATATCCATATATACAGTGTGTGTATATATATATATATATTTATATATATATATATATATATATATATATATAGTTGCCGTGGGCGGGGAGGGCGCCGCCGCTGCTGCGCACTCGCTAACGCTCGGGTCCGGTGCTGGTGCGGCTGCTGCTGCTCGGTGGCTCGAGCGGTGGGCCGGATCCGGGGACTCGAGCGGCGCTCCTCGCCCGTGAGTGAAAGGGGTGGTTGGTTTGGGGGATTTAGTCCGTGACGCCACCCACGGGTCGTGGTGAAGATGGGCACCACCGCTGCTGGTGACGGAGATCCCGGGAGCGATGGTAGGGAGCAGCTGGGATGTTGTTTTCCCCCTCCGTGGGTAGGGGTCGGTGGTCCCGGGGCCCGGTGATGATACGGGGAGGCTGGATGGCTGGGGTGCAGGGTTGCAGGGACAGTGCGGCGCGGTGCCGGATGGCACTGGTGTACTCACTCAGGCAGTCAATGACAGAGTCTCTGGTAAACCAAACGGCTGGATGGACGGGTCCCGCATCCGGCTGCAGTGTCTCCCCCCGGACAGGTGATGGTGGCTGTCTTTCCCTGCACCTTGATGTACTCAGTTGACTACTATGGATCCCCAACGGTAATCCGCTCCCTGGTGTATGGATGCCGGAGGAGCCCGTTTGCTCGCAGGCGCTGGCCCTTGGGTCTCTAGCCTTAGGCCGAAGCTGTATACCCTCATGGTGTGGGAGGTTGCCTTCTATCGGGTCTTTGGTTGTTAGGAAACCCCTGGGGTTCCGGTCACATTCGGATTTGACTATTGTCGGCGGCTCCAAGCCTGGTCGGGGTCCGATGGCCCTGCCTGTGTGTGCTGGCTTCACTTCGCTCCCCGGTTGGTACCGGTGGGCCAACGCCCGACCCCGGTCCTACGGTTCCGCATTGCTTCACCACTCCTACAGACGGCCACCACCGTCTGCCAACCTTGCTGTCAGTGCCTGGGCCACAAACCCAGACACCCAAGTGCTTACTCCTCTCACTTCAAACTCCAAACTCTATCTGTCACTTTTCCCGCCTCCGGGCCTGTGAACTCCTCGGTGGGTGGGGCCAACCGCTTGGCTCCGCCCCACCTGGTGTGGACATCAGACACTGGAGGGAGGCAACAAGGGTTTTTGTTTGGCTGATGTCACTGTCTAATGGAGGTGGGGGTGTTTGAGTGTTATCTGTGACGACCTGGCTAGTCCAGGGCGCCACATTCCCCCTTGGTGAAATGCAGACCGTCCGCGGGCTGCCCGTCCATCACCGGTTTTATTTTTTTCAAAAATTGTAGAAATATAAATAACATGTAAACATTTTAAACATATAAGCATTTTTTTTTTGTTAGGACACTTAACAGTTGCACATATAAACAAAAACATTTTTAATACTGACGGAGGGACGGATGTCTTCCGCTCTCCCACCCAAGCAACCTAGCCCTGATGCCGCCCCTAAGAAGTGGGCAGCACCCCTTGACCCCAGTCCAGGTTCAGGCTGCCCGAGCGGGAACGGGTATGGTAACTCGCACCCACCCGGCTGTCACTTCAGGGGACCCCACGTCCTTGGGGGACCCCTGACCCCCGGAGGATGGCCACCGGTCCTGGTGGTGGCTGGTGAAATGCAGGCAGCTCGATTTCTTCGAGATCATCGCCCTCCGGCCCCTCATCCGATAGGTGGGGCATCCGTGATAGCGCGTCCGCGTTGGTGTTCTTGCGGCCGGCTCGGTACTTGATCGTGAAGTCATAATTAGACAGCCTGGCCACCCACCGCTGCTCCAACGCGCCCAGCTTGGCCGTGTCCAGATGGGTTAATGGATTATTGTCCGTATAGGCGGTGAACTTAGCAGCTGCGAGGTAATGGCGGAATCGCTCAGTAACGGCCCACACCAGGGCTAGGAACTCAAGCTTGAAGGAGCTGTAATTCTCAGGGTTCTTCTCCGTGGGCCGGAGTTTTCTGCTGGCATAGGTGATTACTTTTTCCCTTCCGTCCTGGACCTGGGACAGGACGGCTCCCAAGCCTACATTACTGGCATCGGTGTAGAGGATGAATGGGAGATTATAGTCGGGATACGCCAGGATTTCTTCCCCTGTCAAGGCCGTCTTCAGCTGGCGGAAGGACTCTTCGTGCTTCGCTTCCCATGCCAACGGGGTTCCAGAGGGCCTGCCACCCTTGGTCTGTCCCACGAGGAGGTCTTGCATGGGGGCGGCCATCTTCGTATACCCCTTAATGAAGCGACGATAGTAGCCCACCAGGCCCAGGAACTGTCTCACCTCTCTCACCGTGGTCGGTCTCGGCCAGTCCTGAATGGCAGTGATCTTCTCGGGATCTGGGGCGACGCCTTCTGCGCCCACCACGTGTCCGAGGTACTGCACCCTGGGTTTCAGTAGGTGGCACTTAGAGGGCTTCAATTTCATCCCATATTTGGCTAGGGACGCAAACACTTCAGCCAGATGTTCCAGATGGGCCTCGTACGTCTGGGAGTACACGATCACATCGTCCAGGTACAGTAGGACCGTTTCGAAGTTGAGATGTCCCAAGCAGCACTCCATTAGCCGTTGAAAGGTTCCAGGGGCATTGCACAGCCCGAACGGCATGCTGTTAAACTCACAGAGTCCCATGGGAGTGGCAAATGCTGTCTTCTCTCGGTTCTCTGGCGCGACCGCCACCTGCCAGTACCCGCTAGTGAGGTCGAGGGTAGAGAAGAAGTTAGCAGTTCTCAGTTCAGCCAGCGACTCTTCGATACGGGGGAGAGGATAGGCATCTTTATGCGTGATCTGGTTGATCTTCCGGTAATCCACACACATTCTCATGGTGCCGTCCTTCTTCTTTACCAGCACCAATGGGGCTGCCCAGGGACTTCAACTATCCCGAATGACCCCCGCCTCCTTCATGTTCCTCAACATGTCTTTAGCGCATTGATAGTGTGCTGGCGGAATGGGCCTATACCTCTCTTTGATGGGTGGGTGTAGGCCTGTAGGGATATGGTGTTGAATCCCCTTAATCCTCCCGAAATCTAATGGGTGCTTGCTGAAAACCTGCTCATACTCTTGCACTACCCAGTATACCCCCTCTTTGTGATGCGTGGGTGTGGTTTCGGTACCTACGTGTAGTTCCTGGCACCACCCCTCTAACTGTGCAGAGGGTATATGGTTACTGGCAGGGGATGCCGAGGTAGGAGGGACAGCTTCGTGAATGGTGTGAGGGTCTAAGGTGAGCAACTTGGCGAGGGTAGCATAACGGGGGAGCCTGACTTCCTCCTCTCCACAAGTCAGCACTCTTACAGGCACTCTCCCCTTTTTAACGTCAACCACCCCTCTGGCCGCCATCACCGTGGGCCAGTGTTCAGAAGGCGTGGGTTCCACCATCGCCGGGTAGTCGCGCCCCTGGGGGCCTACTGCTGCCCTGCACCAGATCATCATTTCACTTAGGGGTGGCACTACCAAGGGGGCCACATCCATCACCCTCACTCCACCAATCTCTCCGCCAGTCGAGCTCACTTGCTGCCGATACAGAAGGGCCCGGATCTCGCGCTGCACAGCCCTCTGCCGGCCTCCTCCTGCTGTGGTGGCCAACTGCTGCAACAGGTTCAGCACCTCACTCATACAATGTTCCATCACGTTGGTCCCGGGGTGTGATCACTGGGTTCCTTCATTACCACAATCATCCCTTGATTCTTTAACTCCGCACGTCCCACAGTCAGGATCACTTGCTTGTAGCCCACCTGGGTTAGTGGGAGTGCATTAGCTGCGATCAGGGTCAGGCTATCATCAGAGGGGGAAAGTTCGTCAGTACCCCAATACTGCTGGTACAGTGTATATGCATACAAATCAGAGTGAAGAGGGGGTTAATGCCGCGCATCAGCCAAAATGAAGATGTAGCACGTTGATGTTATAAACGTATTCTTTTATTCCATCGGTCTACGCGTTTCGAGGATATACCTCTTCTTCAGAACCAGTGCATCAACATAGTGGAGGGAGGCAACAAGGGTTTTTGTTAAGCACTCAAACACCCCCACCCCCACTCTTCAACCCCCTGCAGATTTAGCAGGTTTGATAAGATGCAAATAAGTTAGAGCCTGCAAACTTCAAACAAGAGCAGGATTTATTAACAGATGCATAAATCTTACAAACCAACAAGTTATGTTGCTCAGTTAAATTTTAATAAATTTTCAACATAAAAGTGTGGGTCAATTATTATTCAACCCCTAGGTTTAATATTTTGTGGAATAACCCTTGTTTGCAATTACAGCTAATAATCGTCTTTTATAAGACCTGATCAGGCCGGCACATGTCTCTGGAGTTATCTTGGCCCACTCCTCCATGCAGATCTTCTCCAAGTTATCTAGGTTCTTTGGGTGTCTCATGTGGACTTTAATCTTGAGCTCCTTCCACAAGTTTTCAATTGGGTTAAGGTCAGGAGACTGACTAGGCCACTGCAACACCTTGATTTTTTCCCTCTTGAACCAGGCCTTGGTTTTCTTGGCTGTGTGCTTTGGGTCGTTGTCTTGTTGGAAGATGAAATGACGACCCATCTTAAGATCCTTGATGGAGGAACGGAGGTTCTTGGCCAAAATCTCCAGGTAGGCCGTGCTATCCATCTTCCCATGGATGCGGACCAGATGGCCAGGCCCCTTGGCTGAGAAACAACCCCACAGCATGATGCTGCCACCACCATGCTTGACTGTAGGGATGGTATTCTTGGGGTCGTATGCAGTGCCATCCAGTCTCCAAACGTCACGTGTGTGGTTGGCACCAAAGATCTCGATCTTGGTCTCATCAGACCAGAGAACCTTGAACCAGTCTGTCTCAGAGTCCTCCAAGTGATCATGAGCAAACTGTAGACGAGCCTTGACATGACGCTTTGAAAGTAAAGGTACCTTACGGGCTCGTCTGGAACGGAGACCATTGCGGTGGAGTACGTTACTTATGGTATTGACTGAAACCAAGGTCCCCACTGCCATGAGATCTTCCCGCAGCTCCTTCCTTGTTGTCCTTGGGTTAGCCTTGACTCTTTGGACAAGCCTGGCCTCGGCACGGGTGGAAACTTTCAAAGGCTGTCCAGGCCGTGGAAGTCTAACAGTAGTTCCATAAGCCTTCCACTTCCGGATGATGCTACCAACAGTGGAGACAGGTAGGCCCAACTCCTTGGAAAGGGTTTTGTACCCCTTGCCAGCCTTGTGACCCTCCACGATCTTGCCTCTGATGGCCTTGGAATGCTCCTTTGTCTTTCCCATGTTGACCAAGTATGAGTGCTGTTCACAAGTTTGGGGAGGGTCTTAATTAGTCAGAAAAGGCTGGAAAAAGAGATAATTAATCCAAACATGTGAAGCTCATTGTTCTTTGTGCCTGAAATACTTCTTAATACTTTAGGGGAACCAAACAGAATTCTTGTGGTTTGAGGGGTTGAATAATAAATGACCCTCTGAATAAACTTTTCACAATTTAAAAAAAAGATAAAAAAAGAAATAACATTCTTTTTTGCTGCATTTCACACTTCCAGGCTGATCTACAGTCCAAATGTCACAATGCCAAGTTATTCCGAATGTGTAAACCTGCTAAATCTGCAGGGGTTGAATACTACTTGTAGGCACTGTATATATTTTGCATCCAGTTTTGAGAAGTGTAGTTGACTCCATGTATAAAGGCCTCAACTGTTTCTATAACTCTCAGGAAGTGGATATACAAAGGTACACTTCTGTGCCGCCATCTCTTCACTCATTCTTCTCCTGAATATGGCAGCCTACGGGTGTCTTGCCATGCTGGATTGGTCCCATTCGTATGATAGGTCGATATCTATGAGACATTTGTGGCATATCCTGTTGATAACGTTGTAACAGAACGCTACATGTGCTGTAATATTTTAGATGTATTAACATGAAGCTATAGAAAGACCCCTTTAAGGCTCCATTTCAGCTGCGCAGATGAATGCAGCTGACACTTGGCGTAACAGAGGCACTGCGAGGTGCTCTGGGATTGCAGCCTGAATAGTGATGACATGTCAGCCAGAAAGAAATGACTGGGCTCCAATGTTTAGCAGTCTGGGAATATTTTTCAGTACTAAACAACATATTTAGAAGAGAAGAGAGAATATTTTCGAATTCAAATTCGCCAACTTGCCAAATTTTTCCCCCAAAATTCAACTTGCGCGGCAAATCGATTCACCGTGAATCGAAAATACTGTAGGTTGTGGGTCTTCTCTGTGACCTATGCAGGGAGGAAGAGGTGCTGAGCAGTGTCCATTATCTATTGACAATGAGCCTACTACACTTACTGTGACACAGAGGCTTTCTCAGACTTCATCCACTGTCATGGCGGAGGTGGGTTCTGTTCAGACTACAGATTCTAACTCTCCGCCTGATAACTCTTCTTGTGTCTGTGATTTATGCAGCCAGACTCAGGTGTCGCCCTGTTGAGTGCTAATTCAGAGGCAGGCTAGCAGGAGTTAACCGCTGCTAATCTACCTGTTTGTCTCCTTTGATCACATGTTGTGGGAAGCCAATCACATCTGTTCCCCTCCTATATATGCTGTCTGGATCCTTCCACCTATGCAGCTATAGTTGATCTTAGTTAGTCTGGGGAGGTGTGGTGATCCAGACTATCTGATGTGATACCTGTTGTTGTGTGCGGTTAAGGAGTTAGGAAGGTAACAACAAAAAGACAAGGGTTACATAGTTATATGTAACTATGTACCCCTTATTGCCTTTTCGTTGCTATCATCCTGCTCTTGTTTTTCTCCTGAGTCTCTCTTTGTCTAGTCCTGTGTGTGTGCAGCGTGTCAGAGTTTTGGTTTTCCCTTGTCTGTCTTTATGTATTTACCAGCTTAGTCCTGCCCTGTCCCTCTCTGGGATGAGGGGGTATTAGAGTAGTATTTCTCAGGAGTATCGAATGGCATCGGACTCCGTCATCTCCACCATTAGGAGTAATCTGAAGGTGAGGGATACCATAGGCTCCTCTAGCGTAAAGGACAGTATAGGAGCCACCTGTCCCTGTGGTATTAGAGTAGTATTTCTCAGGAGTATAGGAAGGCACGTGACTCTGGCGTATCACCATTAGAAGTCATCTGAAGGTAAGGGATAGCCTCGGGTCCTCTACTGTAAGGCATCGCAAAGGAACCTCCTACCCTCGATATCTCGAAGTAACATTGTGACACTTGCACAGTTTAAACAAGGACCCCTTGCATTACATGTGGCTTAAACCTAGAAAATCCATATTTTCAAAAGTCTAAATCTTTTTTTTCTATGTCTTTGGTCTGTGACTTGTGCCACCTCCTTCCTTCCTCATTGCCGGCGGCCGCAGGTACGAGGTTGTTCATCATTCCCGGGGTGTCACACAGCGATGTGTGCTGCCGGAGGAACGACGAACAACCTGCGTCCTGCAACAGCAACGATATTTGGGAAATGGACAGCATGTCAACGATCAACGATAAGGTGAGTATTTTTGATCATTAGCGGTCGCTCGTACGTGTCACACACAGCAATGTCGCTAACGAGAATGGATGTGCGTCACGAATTCCGTGACCCCAACGACATCTCATTAGCAATGTCGTTGCGTGTAAAGCGGCCTTTAGGCTGTGGTCAGCACCCCAAAGAGACTGCGAGAAACCCCTATTTCTCTGGAGAAGGACTGCTGGAGGATTGTGACTGAACTCCGGGACATTTATGCCATTTCTGGACTATTTTTACCTTCCGTGTGGTGGATTATTTGATGGACATTCTGTTTTGCTTGGAATAAATGTTTTTTTGGATGGTTCAACTATCTCTCGCTCTGTTGATTGTGTGATATCGGAGAAGGACCCTGTCACACCTTTATGCAGCTTCCATGTGAATAAGAAGCTATCCAGCTATGTTTGGCTATGTTTGCTCCTCATTGTATCTCTGTCATCGATTAACAATCGGCACCATGTGTATCATGCACTGGTCGGAGTACCAAAGTCTCATTCATAAGTTGATACTGACCTGGACGAGCTCCCGCTCTTCAATTGCTTAGCATAAAGCAAGAACATGAGTATTTGACGAGAATGTTGGGTATTTATTTGACATGCTTATGTAGCACCATTAATTTCCATAGTGCTTTACAGGAATCATCACTGTACCCATTGGGGCTCACAATCTAATTCCCCTATCAGTAAGGCGGGCTTCACATCAGCGGTATTCTGCCTCAATGCGAGATCCGTCAAAAATGTGGTACAGTTCAATACAGTTCAATGAATCACGACAAGATAAGTTCACATGCGGTCACATGCTGCTCCTCATTCTGAACCTTCATTGATCATCTAGAGGACTCTTTCTCGAGGATGGTGTGGCCGTAAATGCTCAGTTCCAAAGTTGATATTGATTTGAATGGGAGGTGGATGTGCAGTGCTCGTCTGTGGCCGCTATCAGTTGACGGGGCAGCTCTGGAACTGAACATTTACGGCCACACTGTCCTCAAGAAAGAGTCCTCTAGATGATCAATGAAGGTTCAGAATGAGGGTCAGCTTCGGAACTAAGCATTTATGGCCACACTATCCTTAAGAAAGAGTCCTCTAGATTATCGGTGAAGGTTCAGAATGAGGGATAGCTTCAGAGCTAAACATTTTTGGCCACACTGTCCTCAAGAAAGAGTCCTCTAGATGATCAATGAAGGTTTAGAATGAGGGGCCGCTTCAGAACTGAGCATTTATGGCCACACTGTCCTCAAGAAAGAGTCCTCTAGATGATCAATGAAGGTTCAGAATGAGGGTCAGCTTCGGAACTGAGCATTTATGGCCACATTATCCTTAAGAATGAGTCCTCTAGATGATCGATGAAAGTTCAGAATGAGGGGCAGTTTCGGAACTGAGCATTTATGGCCAAAATTTCCTCAAGAAAGAGTCCTCCTCTAGATGATCAATGAAAGTTTAGAATGAGGGGCAGCTTCGGAACTGAGCATTTATGGCCACACTACCCTTAAGAAAGAGTCCTCTAGATTAACGGTGAAAGTTCAGAATGAGGGACTGCTTCGGAACTGAGCATTTATGGTTACACAGTCCTCAAGAAAGAGTCCTCTAGATGATTAATGAAAGTTCAGAATGAGGGGCAGCTTCAGAACTGAGCATTTATGGCCACACTGTCCTCAAGAAAGAGTTGTCTAGATGATCGATGAAAGTTCAGAATGAGGGGCAGCTTCAGAACTGAGCATTTATGGCCACATTATCTTTAAGAAAGAGTCCTCTAGATGATCGATGAAGGTTCAGAATGAGGGGCAGTTTTGGAACAGCCAAAACTTCCTCAAGAAAGAGTCCTCCTCTAGATGATCAATCAAAGTTCAGAATGAGGGGCAGCTTCGGAACTGAAAATGTATGGCTGCCACCGTCTTCAAGAAAGAGTCCTCTAGATGATCGATGAAAGTTCAGAATGAGGGGCAGCTTCAGAACTGAGCATTTATGGCCACACTATCCTTAAGAAAGAGTCCTCTAGATTATCGGTGAAGGTTCAGAATGAGGGATAGTTTCGGAACTAAGCATTTATGGCCAAAACTTCCTCAAGAAAGAGTCCTCCTCTAGATAATCAATGAAAGTTTAGAATGCTTTGGAACTGAGCATTTACTATCACAAAATCCTCAAGAAAGAGACCTCTGGAAGATCAATGAAGGTTCAGAATGAGTGGTCTTCTGATTATTATGTCGTTTTGGGAAATTTGGCTGACAAATAATGTTGGTAGAGCTAAAATCGGGATTTTGGAAAGAGAAGTGTTGCCTGAAATGGTAGCCATTTTCCTAGTTTCCAGGAACAGATAATCTCTTTATATTCCATTTAGTATTGTGTTCATCCATTCTATGATGGGATTTATTTGGTTTCATACCGTAGAGGGGTGAATATAGGAATATTCTTCCCCCTGTTAAATCATATAGAATTAAACATTGCGTGACTGTTTTGATGATGAAAGAGAGCGATTGAGACATTTCCCTTGGCACTTGTATGTAGCATGAAAAAATGTATGCCCCAAAGTAAGAACAGGCTTTAAATTCCCTTTACATCTTGTTGATATTCCCTGGGCTATGTGAGATGCACACAGCTACGGCTTCTGCACAGAAAGGAAACAGATGTGTTAATCATTTCGTAAATACGCTTTTTGTAGCTTTTTTTTCCTCCCATTTATTTTCCTTGCTTCAGTTGTAAATGTTTTAACAAAACTACAAAAGGAATGTGCGAATCACGATGATTACAATTGGTATGATGGCCGACTCGCAGATTTTCTGGACTATGGGGGTGGGGGGGGGGATGGTTAAGAGCTTGTTAATTGACCATCCAATGTCCAGCCCATGTTGGAATGTGATCAGTGATGTCATCTCTCATTACTATCTTCCCTGTGATGTCACCTCATAATATGTGATGTCATCTGTTATTATGTGATGTCACCTTGATTACCATATTACCAATGATGGTATCTATTATTATGGGATGTCACCTTGATTACCATATTATCAGTGATGTCATCTATTATTATGGGATGTCATCTTGATTACCATATAACCAGTGATGTCATCTATTATTATGGGATGTGATCTTGATTACCATATTACCAGTGATGTCATCTATTATTATGGGATGTCATCTTGATTACCATATAACCAGTGATGTCATCTATTATTATGAGATGTCACCTTGATTATCATATTATCAGTGATGTCATCTATTATTATGAGATGTCACCTTGATTATCATATTATCAGTGATGTCATCTATTATTATGGGATGTCATCTTGATTACCATATAACCAGTGATGTCATCTATTATTATATGATGTCTTCTTGATTTCCATATTACCTGTGATGTCATCAATTATTGTGTGATGTCACCTTGATTACCATATTATCAGTGATGTCATCTATTATTATTAGATGTCATCTTGATTACCATATAACCAATGATGTCATCTATTATTATGGGATGTCATCTTGATTTCCATATTACCAGTGATGTCATGTATTATTATGTGATGTCATCTTGATTACCATATTATCAGTGATGTCATCTATTATTATGGGATGTCATCTTGATTTCCATATTACCAGTGATGTCATGTATTATTATGTGATGTCATCTTGATTACCATATTATCAGTGATGTCATCTATTATTATGGGATGTCTCCTTGATTACCATATTACCAATGATGTCATCTATTATTATGTGATATCACCTTGATTAATATATTACCAGTGATGTCATCACCAGTTACAATATTAACAATGATGTCATCCCTCCCATTACCATTTGTGACATCGGTTTTGTCGCCTGTTTTCCTTAGTTCCTTTTTCAATGGACACCACCATGCCGCACCAGTGTGGGTGACAATGCGGAGGTTCTGCGTATTCTCTGAGACTTTTGGTGCTGTCCGTCCAAGGAGCTTGGGGGTAAACGTCTATCATCTCCCTACCAATTCACACAGGAAAGGTGTACTACTATGTAGATTGCTGTCTCCCTGTTCCACTTCCGCCAGTTATTGACCTGGTCCACATCCCTGCACTCTGCTGCTGTGGTGCTATTTTGATTATCTACTGGTACTTTCTTACCTCAGCTTGCTTTTTGATTCTGTCCTTGACGACCACATGACAACCCTTCTTGCCGCCATTTTGCTTCACCGGCCAGCAGCCTATCCTATGGCTATAATCAAAAGGCCCCTATGTAAGTCCAGATTCCTGTACAGTAATTAAAGGGTTAATGGACAGGGCCCGGCCACCTGAGATCTGATAGATGGTGTGGATAGTGCTAATCCTGTCTGTGGAAGCCCTTTTAAGAGTTGCCAAGCTACCATGACCAGTGCCTTTCTGCCACCATTTGACCAGTGATGTCATATTTCCTAATAATATGGCATGATCTTCAATTACTATATTTCCAGTGATGTCATCTCCTGTAACCATATTAGTATTGATGTCTTCCATTGTCAAGTTATGAGTGATGTCATCTTCATTTACCATATTACCAGGAACATCATTCCCCATGATCATTGCCATTTTACTAGTTATGTTATTCTTATTACCAGTAATGCTGTTTCCATTTATCTGCCCACCAGTGTTGTCATCGACAATTACCATGTGATAGATTTTGTCTCCGGCGTCGATCTGCTGTGTGCTCAGTCATAGTAAGACTAGCGGCAGGTAATCTCTGCTAGTCTGCTTGTTAGTCTCCTTTGATCACATGTTGTGAGCAAGTCAATCATATCTGCTCTTCTCATATTTAAGCTGGATGAAATCGTATACCCATGCCAGCTATAGGTTTTTCTGTGTTGGTCTGTGAGGTGTGGTGTCCCAGATTCTCTGGTGAAAATTGTGCTATTTGTTTGTTGCAGTTGTTTAGTTTGCTCCTGTTGCTTTGTAGCTTACTTCCGGCTCTTATTTTCTTCCTGAATTTCTTATTGTCTTATCCTGAGTTTTGGTGTTCCCTTGTCTGTCTTTATCTGCGATTCTCATTACACTCCAATCCCGTTCCTCCCCAGGGGGAAAAGGAGGAGGAATCAGATCTGGACTCGTCAGGAGCAGGGCCAGGAAGAAGACTCAGGCATCTCCACCATTAGGAGTATTCCAAAGCTAAGGGATAGCATAGGGCCCCCTAGCTTGAGGAACAGGTTAGGACCCCGGTTCCCTGCTATCCCAAAGTCATTGTGACAACCGATATCTTCTTTACCAATCTTATGAAATCAACTGAAGTGATGTCATCTCCTGTTTCCGTACTACAGTGATATAAATCTTCCATTGTCATCTTATCAGTGATTTCATCTTCATTTTCCATGTTACCAGGGATGTAATTTTCTATAATGAACTTACCAGTAAAGTCATCTCTAATTTTTCTCATTATTATGTGACCTATGATGTCATCTCCTAATATGTGATGTCATCTCATGCGAAAATGTTGCATTTGATGTTATTTCCCATTACCTTTTTTTCCAATTATAACCTTCCCTTGGGTTATCACTACTCATTTTTAGTTGCCTAATATGGCCATCATCATGTGGTCATATTACCCAGTCATTTCATTATATCAAAACTAAAGGAGGCAGCCCAATCAGTGAATCATTTCTGGAATCAAGGTCTCTGCCCATACATAATGCTGCTCTCAGATTACATAGAAAAAAATTATGATAAAATCTGACACACGGAGTTTTGCACAAACTTCGCCGACAGTCATGGCGGCATCAGGCTTTGTTCACATTGCAGATTCTGACACTCTGCCCAATAGTCTCACTGGTGTCTGCAAACAACACAGGCAGACACAGGCATCAACCTGCTGTGTGCTGATTCGTAGGTAGGCTAGCAAGACTTAATCTTTGCTAGTCTGCTTGTTAGGCTCCTGTGATCACATTTGGTGGGGAAGCCAATCACATCTGCTCTACTCCTAGTTATGCTGGATGAAATCTTCTACCCATTCCAGCTACAGTATAGGTTATTTTTTGTTGGTCTGTGATCTTTTGTGTCCTAGACTTTCTGGTGAAAGTGTTGCTTTGTGGAGTTTACCCCTGTTGTCTTGTTGCTTCCTTCCTGCTCTTGTTTTCCTCCTAATCTCTTATTCTCTTATACCTCTGTGTGTGTGCTGAGTAACAGAGTTTTGTATTCCCCTGTCTGTCTATTTCTGTGGTTTTCAACACACTCCTGTCATTCCCTGGGAGAGAGGGAGAGGGAATAAGGACTGGTCAGGAGCAGGGCTAGGAAGGAGACTCAGGCCTCTCCACCATTAGGAGTATCCTTGAGGTTAGGGAAAGCTTGAGGGTCAGCTTAGGAGCCCTCCAATCTACAAGTCCAAAGAAATTTGTTCTTCAATTCCCTATCATATTGTGAAATTGCTACTTATCCACTTGCAGAATTAATTATTGCAGGTTAGTATCAGTTTGCTCGGCTCACATGTATGGTGCATCCTAAACTTTTATTACAGAATTAATGCCTGTAATGTTTGGGAAATAGAGACAAGCGTGATATTAGCTACATTTTGACATCCTCATCCAACTTCCCTTTGATGTGTTAATTTCCTCGTCACCAGCAAATCTGCACAGAAAGTGCGAGATGAAAGTGCATCTAAAATAAAATAGAAGATTAGTTTTACGTAATTGTTACATGATCTCTCCCTGAGTGATGACACGAAGCGAGCGGACTGCATTTTAATGTATATATTATCAGAGTGGATAACAAAGGACTGACAGGGGAGCATTTCAGGGAGGACAAATGGGCAGTTGGACTAGGGTCTCCACTATTTTAGCCACCCAAAACCCAACAATTATCCAATATTCCGTCCTATTTCTTGTATTTTTCACTCTTTTTTTTATTCTTTTAGGCACGCAACACCATACCCATAGATGTTATTTGAGCACCATATCCATGAAGAGTCAAAACACCTACCTTAGCCAGTCTAGCTCACCAAAACATGGACATGATCATCGACAAACCAAGTGTTCTTAGGATAGCGCAGCAGTCTAAACAGATTGCCGATTATCGGTGTGAGCGAAATACACTCCTATGCCAAATTGATAAGATTCGTTTTGCAAGCGCTTGGGAAATCAATACAGCACACACGCTCTGTGGTGTGCTGAAAGTTTCTGCTTTATTACATCATGTGACCAGTTCATGTAGTATCCCAAACAAAGAAATGACTATGCACCAATAAGAGTTGCAGGGATATTTGTAGAAATATGAAACTTCCCCACCCAACAGTGTTAGCTGAGCCCTTTAACATCATTCAGTTATAAGACAAGATGGTTTCTATAAGAGCAAAATTGCTTGTGTTCTCTCACAGTTGAGGAGCGGCAGTGTTTTTAACTAACCATCTTTTGGAAAACTCTCACTTTCCTATTTCGTTGGGTTATCTCCAATTTAGAAGGTGATTTTCTACTGTGAGAATACAATATATATTTTTCTATGTGCTTTTTCTATAACTAAGCTTATTTTTTTCTATATGAGTAACAAGAGCCTGTAAGTATGTCTACGCCAAGGTCACCAGCTGATATCGTGAAACAAGAGAACACAATGAAAATGTTGATAATGATGACTGTCTGTATCAGGCCCCCTTCACACATCCGTGTCTCCGGTACGTGCTAGGTCCGTGCCCATATGTACATGAAACACGGGCACACCTATACCCATTAAAATTAATGGGTATATGTGCACGCACGTGTTCTGCCAGTGGCCCGTGCCTCCATGTGGAACAGACGTGTTCCATGTGCTCCACACGGATGCATGTCCGTTTTTCTCCGGCAGCACAGGCCCGCACACGTACCACACGGGTGTAGTGTGGATGCGGGTGCACGTGACACGCGCCGGAGAAACACACATGGCATTGTAAAAAATAAAAAAACACATACTCACCTCCACCATACCATCAGTCTCTGTCACGGCTGTCACCTGCATCTGTCCCCCAGTGAATTTGATCAACGCGTCTCCTTCACTGGGGGCCAGAAGCAGCGTCAGCGGGGCGTGGCCTGTGACGGACGCTGTCATTCAGCACCACAGACAGCTCCGGAAGAAAAAGGTAAGGCGGGACTTTCCGTTCTCCGTGTGTTATTACGTATAACACACGGTGAACAGGAATGTGCCACAAACACAGCACACGGGGAGCAAACCACCCCTTTAACACGTACGTGAAAAAACGGATCATTTTTTTCACGGACGTGTGAAAGGGGCCTCAGAGTAAGTTTGGATCTGTTCCTAGTTTTCTACGTGATAAGGACTTTGCGAGCTATGGGTGAAGAGGAAATGAAATTCCAAAAAATGGACAAACGTCACAGGTTTTCTGCATATGCTTTTAATATAGCCAATGGCATACCTAGAATTTTACTAAAAGATTAACCCATTACCGTTCTATAGCAAAGGCTTGTAAAAAATAAAGCAGATGACATGGGCACCTTCACTGAGAAGGAATTCATACCAGATGTTATCTGGATTTCTCCGCCAGCTCTCAGCGACCTTCAATTTGAGATTACAGCAGACATTCATGGTTAAAAAGGAGATTTCCCAAAAATTATAGAATTTCTCCTAGACAGTTGGGTTCTCTCCAATTCAGAAGGTTCTAGGATTCAGTTTACAGCTGGTGAGAACATAAGAAATACACAAGGCTTCTGATTTCTAACAATCTCCAATGGGTTTCTGGAGTGTTCGTATGTTTTATACCCATCAAGAATGTATGTAAATATATATATATATATATATATATATATATATATATATTATATATACACACAGTATATATATATATATATATATATATATATATATATATACACACACACACACACCCAAACATCAAAGAAATAACTTCTCAGAATTATGCACCAATAAGAGCCACAGGGGTGTGTAGAGCACTCGTTCGTCAGGTGAAATGATCTTTTGAGCTGCACAAATGATCATTATTCTCGGAAGCATATCGCTCCGTGTAAACTGTACCTGCACTGCCACGAAGAGTGGCAGCATAGGTGCACAGAAAGATCTAGTGCAGGTGATTTAGGGTGCATCTGAAACAGGATCGGCTTGTGAAAACAGGAGGAGAGGGGGAGGTAAACGTCAGGTCTGTTGGATCTATGTTAATTGAAGTGGTGCACCAATTTTTGGAGCTGGCATCCGTGAATGTAGGAGCAGTAAGGTGAGGAATCTGGCACTTCTGTCAAATCTACTTCATTCAAACATCATAAAAGTGATGTAAAAACACACAATGATCATGAGCTTGTTAGAGCCCCTGGCTTACGCGTTTCGGACATATGTCCTAATATGATCATACTATGCCTATGAGTAAGGATGTATGACCGAAACGCGTAAGCCGGGGCCTCGAACCAGCCCATGATAATTGTGTGATTTTATATCACTTTTATGAAGTTTCAATAAAGTAGATTTTATAGAAGTGCCAGATCTAGCACGTTATTGTTTGTGGAAACAGGTTACTAAATGACCACCGACGGTAAACTTGTTGGTTGGAGATTTGACAATGCCGAGTGTAAATGGACCCTTAGACTAGGTTCTCATTTAACTTGTGCTCTACATTAATCATGAAGTCAGGGTTTTGGCCTAATTTCCCTAAGAATGATTGCTCGGAGAAGAAAAGCTGGGCGCTACTTGAGACCTGTGCCATGCCAACAGTGAAAACAGAAAAGGTCCCCTGGTCAAGAACAATATATGGGCCCTTTATAATTCAATAACTCATCATAATGCACAATTGCAGCTGATTTGGAAGTGGAAATGGGCCCCCAACCTCTTGGGCCCCTGTGCAGTTGCACAGGCTGCACCAATGATATGACCACCCCTGAGTGAAGCATCCTAACCACTGGCAGACACAGATAGAAGAGGGACCCTGTGAAACAACAGTTATATTGGCCCTTTGCAATGCAATAGTTCATAACAATTCACATTTTTTTGAGGTATAGGTGGCCTCCTTACCTTTTGTAGCTGCACAAGTTGTTCCAGCGGTATGTTCACTCCTGATCCTGAGACCATTCATGTTGCTTATCTTCCATGGAGTTGACAATGTATACTACCAGGAATAAAGAATGGTATCTAAACATCCTCTCAGAGCAACTTCTCTTAACGGTCCTGTCACATGGAGTTTTGCACAAAATTGTCAACGGTCATAGAGCCATTGGTCTCTGTTCAGATTGTAGATTCTGACACGCCGCCAGAGGGTTTCTCTGGTGTCTGGGATCAACACAGGCAGACTTAGGCATATACCTGCTGTGTGGTGATTCATAGGCAGGCTAGCAAGAGTTAATCTCGTAGTCTGCTTGATCCTTTAATCAAATGTTGTGGGGGAACCTATCCCATCTGCTCCCCTCTTATTTATGCTGGTGGAATCCTTCCACCCATGCCAGCTATAGTTTATGCTATGTTGGTCTGTGAGATGTGGTGTCCCAGACTTACTGGTGAAAGCTGTGCACTTTGCTTGGTGTGGTTGTTGAGTTTCCCAAGTTATATTGTAGCTTGCTTCCTGCTCATGTTTATCCTTCTATTGTCTTTACCTTTGTGTGTGTGCAGTGTGACAGAGTTTTGGTTTTCTCCTGCCTGTCTTCATCTGTATTTCATGACACTCCTGCCCTGTCCCTCCCCGGGGGAAGAGGGAATCAGATCAGAATTGGTCAGGAAGGAGGACTCTGGAATCCACACCATTAGGGGTATCTCTGAGAATAGGAATAGCATAGGGCCCTTTAGCTTGAGGGACAACCTAGGAGTACTGGTTCCCCGCTATTCCATAGTTACCATGACAGATCCAGGAGCAATTTGGTGATCTATCATGGTGGAAACCATGTCGCAAGGCTACAACTGTAGTCACCAGGGTAAAGACTAGCAGTCTGTGATTTCCGCAGTGAATATAGTAGACACGAGCCAACATGAGGGTAGGTAGAAGACTTATAATTTGCACATGGCTGAGGCTTGTTGGATAAGATTTAGTTTGTCTGCTGGAGTGAAATTGGTTAGTTGGAATCTTCAAAGTTTTCTTTTGTCTTGGAAATGATGATTTATACTGTGTATTATGGAAATCAGTTCAGCAGTGATTCTTGGAATTATGTACAAAATGCATATATGCATAGGATGATTTCAAGGATTAATAGCTCCCTGCTCAATAAATTACTCTCCATAACGTACAGTGGCTTAATGGGATCGGCAAGCTTGTGATGAAATCTTCGTTATAAAACACCGTAAATTGGTGTAAAAAAAAGAACACATTTTCCCCACATAAAAAAAAGCCGTTTGCAACCTTATATGAGTATGGAAAAAAACATAAATAATTATATATACTGTATATATATATATATATATATATGTATATGTGATGTAATACTAGTAACTGATATAAGAACCAGACTCAGGAGCTGAGCTGCAGTACCCAGGAACGTCCACTACAAGATGATTGCTTCATTCATTTTTTTTACTTAAATGCATGTGGTTTGGCTAAAAAATTATTTTTGCAGCTGGGTTTCATTAAAAACTTTGTATCCTTTGGCATTCATAGCTTCTTTGTTTACCTGCACATGTAAATTTGATGATTTGTAGTCACAAATCAGCTGAGAATAGCTCAGAAAAAGGTAAACTAAACAGTTACAAAGTCTCCTGTCGAGACAGAACTAGCTCACTGATGGATTCTTTGTTAACTCATTCTACAGTCAGTACGGAGGCAACAGAAAACTATGCAAAAAAGTTTATGAAAACCAATTGCAAAAATGATTTTTTTGTCCCCAAAATATATACATTTAAGAAAAAAAAAATATTGTCCTCAACGGTGGACAATAACTTTGAAAGGGTTCTCCAAGAGTGTAATAAATTGGCTCCCATCACATAATTCAAACAGAAGCCCATCCTAGTCACATGTTGGGATGGACTGCAGTTTGAAGAAGCACAGTTCCCGAGACCTGTGTCTCAACTGAGAGAGGAGCTATATTGTAAGCCCATCCATCTGTGTAACACAAGCAGAAATGCTGTGATATCTTCTCGGATGACTAAATGCACATGGAAGACTGAGGCTGAAAAAATAATCCTTTGTTTTCACTCAGCCGGGAAAATGTATTTCTTCTTATGTCACAGCCCTTCTCATTGGCTCACAGATGTATGTGTGTTTACAATACAGCTCCTCTGTCAGTTGAGACACAGGTTTCAGGAGCTGTGCTTCTTCAAACTGCAGCCTGTCCTGACACATGACTAGGATGGGCTGCTGCCTGAATTATGTGACAGCGGCTTTTTTATTACATTCTTGGAGAACCCATTAAAAGCCAAGTTCAGACGTCCACCTATCATGGTCCAAGTACGGACTAGCTGCAGGTTTTCTAGACAGCGTCATATAATGCCCATGATGTAGTCAAGTTCAGAGATATCTATGTGTACAATACAGCTCCTCTGTCAGTTGAGACACAGGTTTCAGGAGCTGTGTTTCTTCAGACTGCAGCCTGTCCTGACACATGACTAGGATGGGCTGCCGTTTGAATTATATGACAGCACCTGTTTATTACATTTTTGGAGAACCCATTAAAAGCAGAGTTCAGAAGTCCACCTATCATGGTCCAAGTACAGACTGGTTGCGGGTTTTATAGGCAGCCTCATATGAAGCCCATGATGCAGTCAAATTCAGAGATATCTGTGTTCACAATTTAGCTCCTCTGTCAGTTGAGACACAGGTTTCAGGAGCTGTGTTTCTTCAGACTGCAGCCTGTCCTGAGACATGACTAGGATGGGCTGCTGTTTGAATTCTGTGACAGCAGCCGTTTTATTACATTCTTGGAGAACCCATTAAAAGCTGAGTTCAGACGTCCACCTATCATGGTCCAAGTATGGACTGGCTGCGGGTTTTATAGTCAGCCTCATATGATGCAGTCAAGTTCAGGGATATCTGTGTGTACAATACAGCTCCTCTGTCAGTTGAGACACAGGTTTCAGGAGCTGTGTTTCTTCAGACTGCAGCCTGTCCTGTGACATGACTAGGATGGGCTGCTGTTTGAATTCTGTGACAGCAGCCGTTTTATTACATTCTTGGAGAACCCATTAAAAGCTGAATTCAGACATCATAGTCTGAGTACGGACTGGCCGCGAGTCATCTACACAGTCTCATATATGCCTGTGATGCAGTCAAGTTCAGATTAGGAGTCCTGCGGCCGATCCATACATTGTGGTCCAAACTCAGACCATGATGTATGGATGCTTGAATTCGGCTTGACTCTCACAAAATAATTTAAAAGGTGTAAAACAAATAAAAGAGAGTGGGAGAAAAAATAATTAGCTGTATGTTATGGGTGTATGGTTTATCTCCTGACTTCTGCTTTCCATGTCTGGGATTATGGTAAGATTTGTGTAACTAATGCTCAGGGAATAGCCATTTGTTAAGTGGTGAGTCACTGTGGGATCATTACAGCAGAGAGCCTTGCTTGGCAGGACATCCATAATTCAGAGGGAAGACCTAGTGAACGCTGCCATTATGACATCACTGCGTTCAGGTGTCCTCGTGCTAAGAAAAGCCTTTCTTGTTACTGATCAGCGGAGCTGGCAGACACTTCTACAGTAGATTAACGCTCTATGTGCTTCTCTTTATCACTGCAGAAGACATGAACCTTCATGCATACAATGTTTAAACCATCGAATGTTCATATACACATTTCAATCATCACCTTCCCGACCAGGTGAGTTTCATTCAGCTAGGATGGAATATCACGGCTGCAGCCAATCAATGGCTGCTGATTAGCTGCAGCGGTCCCGTGATATCCCTTTAAACAAGGCAAAGCAAGGAGACTTATGAAGTCTTTTTTTGACAACTTTGCTTACCCTGATGTTTTCGATATTTCCTTGAAATATGACTTTTTCCATATGTAGCATTTTTTGAGGTACAGCTCACTCCAGTCCCTGCCTGGAGTAATGTTTACTAGCAGATTTTTAATTTTGGCGCAGTCAAAGTTTATCGTGCAACATTTATAAATCATCATGTGTCACGGGTATTTCATGCTTTACAGACAGTCCTGTAGTGCCCGGCTGTAGAAGGTTGCGGTGTTTGGCTGCACAAACTGCTCCATGATATTTCATTCTTTCTTTCTTGGTGTGAATAGTTTTATGTATTTTCTCTGTTTAGGTTAACTCTCTCCGTTTTGGACCCTGCAGATATCTTGGCACTTCAGCAGCATGTCCTTATCTCCTCTCCCTGTGTCCATATATTTCTGCATTCCCCCTTGGTTTGTTGCCAGTTATAGAGTTACCTCTAAGCTGTCCAGATTGAAAGCAGTTGACTTGTAATTTCCGATGGAAACACGTTGTTGTATATTGCTATCTTTTCCCCCAAATCATCTTGGAGATAAGTGTTCACTTTGCATTCCCTTGTTTGTCTTCCTTGTGTGTTCTTTAGGACTTAGAGGGGTTGACTAGTGTAGCCCCCCTGAGACTGGGTGCTACAGGGTATTGTATTGTATGTATTTTATAATGTCCGTCCACCCTGGGCAGGCGTAGGTTAAAAGCTTGGTAAGTTCCGTTTCCTGCTTCACACTGCCTCACATACACAGATACAGGGAACATTCCTTAGGTGGGGCCATGTGCTGGGAGGGACTTGTAAAACAGACAGTTTAGTTTCAGTTTACCTCAGAATGCTTGGGAGACCAGAGAGAGTGGATGCAGTGACCAGCTCCCTTGTCTCTCTCAGGGAGGCAGAGCAGAGGAACTACCAGTTCCAGACGGGTTCATACACCCTTTCCTTACCTTGGACAGGGCAAGTAGATGGCTGAGGACCCCTAAGCTGAGAGAGGTGCTAGTTAGAAGGCTCCAAGTCCATTAGCCGGCAGAGACTTGGAATGGGAGAGGTGGCTAGCCGGGAAGGAGTTGAGAGCCTGGGACCGGTAGTCGTGTGACATGGAGAAAAATAGGGTTACAGTGCCATGCAGCTTCGAGTGGCATAGTAGCAGGTCCCAAGAGCTCCAGAGACAAGGAGGGGACCACCACATGAGAGCACAGAAGCAGAAAGCCCACAGGCTGCCCTACCAGACTTTGACCTCTACCCTGCCTGGGAACAACCGGAGTCAGCACAGTAAAGACCAGCATCTTGGGTGCGACACGAAGACTTGTGAGTAAATAAATCTGAAACCATGAACTGAGTGATTCTGACTCTGTTTGTCATCGCCCTGTGATCCGGCGATTCCCAGTTCCCCGTTCTCCCTCCCATGGACTGCTCCGCCTGTGGGGAGCGATATCAACTCGGCTGCACCGCAACATCTTCCTCGGCGAGGTACCCTGCAACGGCGGCCTTTTTCCTGGCCCCAAACCACAGGTGGCGTGGTCGACATCATCCGTTCCACTCCTGGAGGGGGGAAAGGTCAGAGGAAGGGTCTGCAGTGGAGGAGGCCGGGACCCCTGTCACCACTGTAACCGGTGATGACCTCTCCAGGGACAATCCTTGCTAACCCCCTTTTACTGTGCACCACGGGGCCACGGAACCGGGTCAGGGCACGACTTCTACAAACCACTGGCCCGGCGACGGATATACAAGGTATGGAGGTAAGCTCCTATCTTCTGCTCCGTGGGGTGTCACACTAGTGCTTATCACAACCTAGGTGGGATGAGCATTACCTACCTGCCTACCACGGTGGCTCAGTGGTTAGCACTGCAGTCTTGCAGCACTGGGGTCCTGGGTTCAAATCCCACCAAGCACAACATCTGAAAGGAGTTTGTATGTTCTCCCCGTGTTTGCGTGGGTTTCCTCCCACACTCCAAAGACATACAGAAAGGGACCATAGATTGTGAGCCCCAATGGGGACAGTGTTGCCAATGTATGTGAAACGCTGTGGAATCAATAGATCTATAAAACTGAATAAATATTACCTACCTACTTATTTTATGGCCAGCTAGGGCCTAGGTATCCTGATTGGCGCATAGGTGTGAAACCTATCTAGGTATGTCTTGGGAGCCCTTGGCTAGTGGTAGGCTTTCACCAGGGGTCTCCATCTTCCATTTCCCCAGTGATAGGGTTTTCCACTTGCCCCCTCCTTTTGCCATCTATAGTAAGCGTGACTGTGGTGCAGCCACTACTTACTGAGAGTATGGGCGGAGGAGTAGTCAGGAAAGGGAAAGTAGTCTGTTAACAGGAAGACACGTATGAGCACAAGGAGTAAACAGAGGCGTAGTCAGGTCAATATCCGAGGGTCAGAAATCCAGGAGAGCACGTAATAAGTTCAGGTAGAAAACAGAGACATGGTCAAGTCATGGTCCGAGGTGAAAAGAGCAGGAGGTCACGACAGGAACAGGGAGCTGATAGAGAGGAGTCAAATAACAGTATGGGGTCAGAGAACAAAGATCAGAACACTAATAAAGACACAAGCCAACAGCACAACTGCAGAACCAAAAAATACAACTGGTGACGTTCTGAGCGAGCATGCTCAGGGAGGTGGAACACCTGAGTAGTAGCACCAATATGGAATCCAGTGCTTTCAATGAAACTGCTAGCTAAGTAACTCAGGAAAACGCAGCAGAGCATCTCCAAAGTCAAGATGCTCTGCACAGAGGAATCGTGACAATGGATATTTGCTTTAAAAAAAATCTCAAAAAATGGTTAAAGGCAAAAAAACCAACCTTTTTTTCTCATTTTACATCTGCATGCATTATTTTGATGAAATTGGAGAAAAGAAAAAAAATGTCACCAAGCAAAAAGCATCAATGCCACAAAACAAGAAAAAAAGGAAATATAACTTAAAAAAAATTGCAAATAATAGTTTCTTTAAACTACAAATAAGATCTTGCTCCGTTGGAGATTTTTTTTCTTCCAAAGCTCTCAATCCGGTGATTCTCACTAGGAACCTAGAAATCTTTTGGCTTGGTTGTGTCGCAGTTCAGGTGACATAGTCCTGAGCCGTCCACGCATTTTATCCCGGTTGTTATACACCTTGCAATGGTGTTATACATTGAGGTTAGTATAACTGCATGTTAAATTAAGTGGGACAAAATTCTGCATCACAGCAAATTACTGTACATACAACCTAAGTAATTATGGTCCCAGAGGGGCAAAAAATCCAATAGACTTGGTAAAAGGGTTGCATCAAAGTTCATTGGGTCTGACAGTAATAATAGCGTGCACTACAGCTGAGTCAAGCGTAAAGCCGCTTCCGTAGTTTAAAGGTGTTTAAAAGGGGATCGATCCGCTGTGCCGCCTGATAAAAAGATGAGAGTTCTTAATCAGAGTCTCATGGCTATAGTTATATAATACTTTCCAATAATACTTTTTAACTGTCCTTGATTTTCCAAGACAATTGAGGGTCTCAGTTAAAAAAAAATAAAAAAAATTAAAAAAAAAATTAAAAAAAAAAATTAAAAAAAAAATATATATATATATATAGTACAGACCAAAAGTTTGGACACACCTTCTCATTCAAAGACTTTCATGACTGTAATAATTGTAGATTCACATTGAAGACATCAAAACTGTGAATTAAAAATGTGGAATGAAATACTTAAAAAAGTGTGAAGCAACAGAAAATATGTCTTATATTATAGTTTCTTCAAAGTAGCCACCTTTTGCTTTGATTACTGCTTTGCACACTCTTGGCATTCTCTTGATGAGCTTCAAGAGGTAGTCACCGGAAATGGTTTTCCAACAGTCTTGAAGGAGTTCCCAGAGATGCTTAGCACTTATTGGCCCTTTTGCCTTCACTCTGCGGTCCAGCTCACCCCAAACCATCTCGATTGGGTTCAGGTCTGGTGACTGTGGAGGCCAGGTCATCTGGCGTAGCACCCCATCACTCTCCTTCTTAGTCAAATAGCCCTTTCACAGCCTGGAGGTGTGTTTGGGGTCATTGTCCTGTTGAAAAATAAATGATGGTCCAACTAAACGCAAACCGGATGGAATAGCACGCCGCTGCAAGATGCTGTGGTAGCCATGCTGGTTCAGTATGCCTTCAATTTTGAATAAATTCCCAACAGTGTCACCAGCAAAGCACCCCCACACCATCACACCTCCTCCTCCATGCTTCACGGTGGGAACCAGGCATGTAGAGTCCATCCGTTAACCTTTTCTACAAAGACACGGTGGTTGGATCCAAAGATCTCAAATTTGGACTCATCAGACCAAAGCACAGATTTCCACTGGTCTAATGTCCATTCCTTGTGTTCTTTAGCCCAAACAAGTCTCTTCTGCTTGTTGCCTGTCCTTAGCAGTGGTTTCCTAGCAGCTATTTTACCATGAAGGCCAGCTGCACAAAGTCTCCTCTTAATAGTTGTTCTAGAGATGAGAAGGTGTGTCCAAACTTTTGGTCTGTACTGTATATATATCTATATATATGAAAACGTCTTCCATATTTGGATTATACATTGCTTAAAGTGGTTGTCCATTACTCAGCCAAAAGCCCAATTACTATATCTCCCCACGTAAAGTAAAAAAGCAGCCTTTACTCATCTCTGGTGCTGCCACCGTTCTGGCGATATCGGCGCCTGGGCTCACGATCATTGCCACTATTGGTTTGCTTCTTTCTCACTTCCGGAAGAAGTGAGAACTGCTGAATATGACGTCCAGGATGGTAAAAACATTGATGTTCTCGGAGTCAGTATAATGTTTTCTTTTTATTTGGGGTGTTTGCAAATTGACTAGTCCCTTTATCAGGACCATGCTTGAAAAAAGGTCTAGTTCGGTCCCAAAACGCGTTAGTTTTCAAACAGCCTCATAAAGATAAAATGTTATATTGACTCGATTCATTAACTTCACTGATGATGACCGTGACGACATGGACTCTGTGAGTGCCTAGCATGAGTTAAGTTTATGAAGGTACCTTCACAGTTAGCAAGATCGCTTGCGAGATCTCGGCTGAGTCACAGATTCTGTGACGCAACAATGACCTCGCCAGCAATCTCGCTACATTTGACACGTTGCAGCGACTAGGCCCCCTGCTGTGAGATCGCTGGTAGTGTCGGAATGGTATGGACCATTTTTTGATCGTCGAGATTGCATTGGTGTGTTTGACGCCTTACCAACGACCTTCGTTGATGACTCAGAGCTCACACGAACAGCCACGTAGGCGTGCAACGACCACCGAGATCATTATACAGGTCGCTACGCTCGCTGTATCGTTGCGGCGTCGTTGGGAAGATCTGACTGTTTGACATCTCACCAGCGACCACGTAGCGACTTACCAGCGATCCTTATCAGGTCGTATCGTTGTCGGGATCGCTGGAAAGTCGGTAAATGTGATGGGGCTTAACATTCAGCCGGACATGAAGATATTTTGTTTATGAACTGGGGATAAGCCCTCATTGTTTCTGACTCAGGAGTCTATTGTTAACGTTCTTGTTGACTTGTGTAATTACCTAGGCCAGAGAGGATCAGATACCTAGACAAATCAATTGTGTGAACCTCTGTTTCTCCCCCATCTCTGTCAGAGACCATTACTGCTGGGGATATTTTGCATACGGCTTGAGATCTAGCCATCAAGAACCCAGTCTTATCCACCAGTCGTGAAGACCCTGGTGGTCTGTATAGAGAGCTCAGGGGTATAAGAAGGAGGACTGTCCATTGCCTGGGTAAACTCATGCTACATGCTACCAATCTAGGACCTGCGGATCTGATTGGCAAGCCATAACCAAACCTGGATAATAACACTATATGGACTTCAGCATCGAATGCAAGGATTCGGCTGAGATATCAAAAACTACCTAAGGAAGGAATCCAGCTTGGGACAATCCAGTCACCTGACTACAGGCTTTGCGGACCTCAGACAGCTTCCTAAATCTAGCGTTATTCCATTCTTGGTGGGTGCCCACCGAAAGCGGAGTGCTGCTGGTTTGGAGTAAGTAGCCCTGGAAGCTCTGAGGCACGGACATTCTAATCCCTGGTGAGCCAGCGGAAGGGTGAGAAACTGTTGCTGGTTACATTTTGTGGGTTTTTTTTGGTTATGTGCTATGTGCCATTAATTGTTTGGGGATCCAATAAAGTCTTAATATTGTGATTGTCCAGGAAGCAGGAATCTACAGCAGACACCATCCAATTTTCAAAAGTGCTTTATTCCAATATCATGTGCAGTTAAAAGTAGCGGGTAGAGAGCCAGGTGCAGGTCCCCTAATGGACGACGGCCGTTTTGCACGTCCTTTTGCTTCTACGGGTCCATAGACCCGTAGAAGCACAAGGACGTGCGAAACGGCCGTAACTGCACATGATATTGGAATAAAGCACTTTGGAAAATTGGATGGTGTCTGCCGTAGATTCCTGCTTCCTGGACATTGGCTTGGATCTTCTTTCCTCTGTCTACGTGCACCCATGACCATTGTTTATATAAGGAGGACTGAAGCTGACCTATGAACCCGGTTATAAGGTATTGCACGGTTTGGTGCAGAAACCGCCTCTGCATAGTATACTCAATATTGTGATTTCCTCACCCTGTGTTGTCTGAATAGTGTTCCACCCACGATTAAGGAGGTGGGGCGTTCAGTTGGGATGAGCCCTGGGCCATGCTGTCTTTCTAAAGGCGTCCGGGCCAGCGGACGAGAGCACCCACTGACCCCCGTGTCTCCACAATGACCTCCTTTTTTTCCCCATCCCTGTTACGGTTTTTTCCATCTTCTTCATTTGTGAAAAAATCAGATCACACTCTGATCAAACTCTGATCAGAGTGTGACTAGCATAATTAGACCAATTTTATCGGATGAAAGAAAATTTGTGTGACCCTAGCCTAATACTGGCCATGATGGTTTGATAAATGCCTGCACATATTCTGCACATTTAAAAGTGGAGCAAAAGGCAGCAACTAATAGCGTGGTATTTAACAAACAGGCAAAATTCTACATCTGGGAAAGAAAAATGAAAAGGACATCTACAAAAAAGGAGAAATATAACTAGGCAACAATACGTGAGAAAAAGACTGCTATACTAATAGAACACAGACTTCACAGGAGTCAACAGTGTGTTGCAGCAGCAAAAAAAGGCAAATAGGAGGAATAGAACTAAGCAACAGCACATGTGAAAAAGACTTGGTTATAGTAATAGATAACAGACTTCACAGGAGTCAACAGTGTGATGCAGCAGCAAAAAAGGCAAACAGTTCAAGAATGTATTAACAGAAGCATAGAAGCTAGATCACGTGAAGTAATTATCTCCCTCTACTACTCTTTGGTTAGACCTTATCTGCGATACTGTGTCCAGTTCTGAACATGACACTTTAAAAAAGATGGAGAAATACTGAAGCAAGTTCAGAAAAGAGCTACCAGGATGGTGCACTGACTGCAAACTATGTCCTACAAGGAACAGTGAAAAAATCTGGGAATGTTTAGCTTGGAAAAAAGAAGGTTGGCTAGTTTCACACATCCGGCTTTTTGCTAGATTGCCAAGTTCGGCGCACTCCAGTACAGTGTGATACAGTACAATAGTTTAGTTTAGTTAGTATGCACTTTTTGTCTGAGAACCCTGCCCCACCCATAGCCATTTGTTTCACTTCACATATATAGCTTGGTCCTTTGCTTCCCATACAGAGCAAGTTTTTTAACTGCAGGTGAGGTTACATATAGGCTAGGGACCCCAAAAATAGAGATTACCTTGGCGTTGGTTTTGGGGCTCTTTTGCATTGATCAATACAATGGCTACACATCTCTTATATTCCTATTATTCATAGCAGTTATGCATATTCCATTTTCATGTTTTTCACTTTTTCAGATAGTTCATTGTATTTTTCAGTCTAGTATTCCCATACCAGTTTTGCTTTTCATCATTGCCATATACATTGTGACTTGTGTGCAACTCTTTATTCTATTGTATAGTTATGTTTTTGAGTCTTGCACCATTTTCACACCATTGGTGTTCCAGACATACATTATTTAGTTGATACAGTACAATGTCAGCGTGGCAACGTTCGGGTCACATGCTCCGGCCACATGACAGCATGCCATTGTACTGTATACACTGTACTGGAGTGCGCTGAATCCAGCAATCCGGCGAAAAGCTGGATGTGTGAAACGGCCCTAAGAGGAGACTTAATAGCAGTCTTCAAACATCTGATGGGATGTAACACTGTAGAGGGATAATCCAAATTCTCAATAGAACTAAGCAACAGTACGTGTGAAAAAAACTTGGTTATAGTAATAGATCACAGATTGCACAGGAGTCAACAGTGTGATGCAGCAGCAAAAAAGGCAAACAGTGCTAGGATGTATTAACAGAGACATAGAGTCTATATCACGTGAAGTAATTATCGCCATCTAATCCTCTTTGGTGAGCTCTCATCTGGAATACTTTGTCCAGTTCTAAGCACCATATCTTAAAAAAAACATCGAAAAACTGGAAGAAGTTCAGAGAAGAGCTACCAGGATGGTGAGCGGACTGCAAACTAGGGTATGTTCTACGAGGAATAGTTAAACATCTGGCAAAGTTTAGCTTGCAAAACAGAAGGATAAAAGGAGACTTAATAGCTGTCTCCAAATATCTTAAGGGCTGTCACATTGTAGAAGGATCAGCCCTATTCTCATTTGCACATGGAAACACTAGAAGCAATGGGATGAAACTGAAAGGGAGAAGATACAGATTAGATATTAGAAAAAACATAAGGGTGATCAATAAGTGGATCAGGCTGCCTCGAGAGGTGGTGGGTTCTCTTTTAATGGAAGTCTTCAAACAGAGACTGTCCGAGATGGTTTAGTGACTCCAGCATTGAGCAGGGGTTGGACACGATGACTCTGGAGGTCCCTTCCATCTCTAACAATCTATTATTCTATGAAAGTGGGCATTATAACAGAAGGGGGCCTCCATGTATAAGTATTCTACAATGCCGATGGAGTTGCCATATGAGGGTCTCCTATAGATAAGGTTCCTGAGCAGGAGGTCACTCTGTTACCTTAGACAACCACAGGTAACCTCTCCCATTTGAGGATTTGGGGTAATTGCCCAGAAACCCTGCGCTCATACATGTTTTGATAAAAGAAGTCAAAAGCGTCATGAAAAGCCAATAAAATCTAAAGTGACTGATAAAATTGGAGAGTGATTGAGAGGAAATCCAGAGCACTCTGACACAGACAACCACATCACAATTTTGCTTTCTTGAAGACTTCCAGACTCGTATAAGGATTTAATGCATTTAAAGACAGACCTTAATTAGAACCCACTTTAGAGTTTGTTAAAGGCAAATTAATTGATGGATTTAACCAGATACAGTAAACAGATGGCGAAAGCTAAAGGATTAGATGAAAACATGATAAAGAGAGACAAAAAAGGGAGTTACGGAGGAAAGAATACAGGATACAATCAGGAATGTGATGATTTTCTAAAACAGAAAAATATAAATATTTATGTAAATGTATAAAAATCATGTTCTGAATGGTGATCCAGTCGATCGACTGTTGGGATCAGAGCAAACTGGTTTCTAACGTCATGTTCAGGCAAGAAAACTCCCGACGCATGGCGCAACACAGAAGTTACAATGAAGCTGGAAAGGGAGAGGAAGACCCTAACGATAGGGAGCTGGGGTCGGGTCACCTCCTGACACTAACCTGTTTCTGACCCCTGAGCTCCTCTAACATCCCTGTACGAGTCCTTCCCCTCATCTTAATCACGTGCCTAGTGCCTAACTGTCCCGCCACTCACCCTGTATAGTTCCAAGGCTGGTGAGTGGACTAGATGTCACCACTACTGTAATAAAACACAGTGGAAGGAAGACAGACAGGGGAACACAGGCAAAAGGATATGCACCAACAATTGCTGCCAAACACCAGGGCTGCAGAGGCTAGAGGTCGGCAATATAACTGCTACAGCCAATAACCAGGGCTGCAGGAAACATGGCTCCAACAGCTTCCACAGATTTCCTCCTCCAACTGTTGTCAGTTCAGAATGCTTTCTGTAACCAGCCTCAGGTGATGGGACATGTGACTATTTAAAGGGAAGGGAAGTGGTCACAAGCCGACTGCACCTGAGATGAACTAACAAGGAACTACTAGCAAGGAAAGATTCCTTAGCCCTTGCTGCACTAAAACAAAGCAAAAACGTATAATATCCTAAACCTGTCACTCGTCTCCCAAAAACCGGAGACCCTCATGACACATGCATTACAGATGTACCTGTCCCCTGTCCTTTTATTCATTATCCTCTCCCATTCCCTGGATAAACTTTTTTAATGAGTAGAAAAAAATTAGTGAACTGCATAAAGAGCAGTTTGAAAACATTTTACAGCTAGTTATAGCTTGCACCCTGCAGTCAGTGCAACCTTACTGAAGGGGTTTACGGAAGAAAGGGGCAAATAGAGTTAGGAGGAGGAGCACTAACCTGTTATAGTCTAAAGGGGTAGTGGATAACATGCTGCCATTTAGCCAGTTTCATGGCATAGGATGCTGACGTTAAAATTTTCAGATCACTTGCTGCAGTTTGCAGCATAATTTTAATTCACGTATTTCTTCTGTGGGAGTGTCCGACCTGTAATATAGGTTGGATGGGAGCTCTAAGGGTATCCAGGAAGCTGCTGCCTTTATTAGCTCATTAGCTATATCATAACAGTTCCAGAACTGCACTTTTTTTTCTCTCTTTGCTCTACTGGATTGATCCTACCCAAATTTTTCTTTATTTCTCCAATATTTAAGTAAAATTTTTATAATATCACAGTAGACTGTAATTAGTTATATGCGGTGTTTTTGTCTCACAGTGTTTTGCTCTAAACTTGCCGAGTGTCATCCCAGCATCAGACGGTGTTCAGACCACAGACTCTAACACTCCACACTATACTTTCTCTGGTGCTTCTGAGTTGCACAGGTAGACTCTGGCATCGACCAGCTATGTGCTCAATAGTGATCGGACTAGCAGGAGTTAATTTCTGCTAGCCACCTTTTTGGTCACATGTTACGGAAGACCTATCACAGGTACACCCCACCTTTTTAAGATGGAGGAATTTGTCTTCCTATGCCGACTATAGGTTTATGCTAAACTGGTCTGTGTGCTGTTGTTTTCCAGTCTGGTGATTTACTGTATGTTGTTTGGTATGCAGTGGAATTCCTTTTGTCATCTGGTTATTTCCTTCTCGGTGCTTCACGGAATTTTATAACGTTGATCTGTGGAAATGAGAAAACACATTTTTTTTCCACAAAAATGTTGCTTTGGTCCTAAATTTTTAGATTTTCACAAGGGTAACATGGATGAATGAACCATATAATTTGTTGTGCAATTTCTTCTAAATACATGAGTACCCCATATATGGTGGAAAACTATTGTTTGGGTGCACAGCAGGGCTTGGCAGGGAGGAAGCACCATTTTACTTTTAACACTAGAAGTCCCAGAAATTTCGAGCTCCCCGCTGAAGTCCCGAAAGAGGGTCAAATGATCCTTAGTCCAAACTGAATAGAACTAACTAGAAACTAAATGGCTAAACTCAATGGAAAACAACCACCTCCTGTGGTGTGACAGTAATGGCCTTAATTACAGAACAAAAGACTGTGATTATAGGATGTTAGCTAAAATCCTTCAGGTCATTCGACCCGTCTCTGGGTTCCAAAGGTAAAAATGTTAAATGACCCCTCTCTGGGACTTTTAGTGTTAAAGTGCAAAATTGCCTGAAATAGAGCACAGACACCATGTCATGTTTGCAGAGCCCCTCATGTGCCTAAACAGTAGAAACCTCCCACAAGTCACCTCATTTTGGAAACTTCATCCCTCAAGGAATTTTTCTAGCGGTGTGGTGAGCAGCACCTTGACCTACAGGTGTTTCACAGTATTTTATGACAATTTAAGGTGAAAATAAAAAAAATGAATTATTCCTACAAAAATGTAGCTTTAGCCCCAAATTATTCCTTTTTACAAGGTTAACTGGAGAAAATGTTGTGCAATTTCTCCTGAGTACACTGATGCCCCATATGTGGGGAGAAAACTACTGTTTGGGCGCATGGCAGGGCTCGGAAGGAAAGGAGCACTTGAATTTTGTAGCGCCAAAAGACAGTTGTCGTCACTAGCTAGTGCCGCTGCATAGCTGTACTTTATTGCTATTCACAGTCACTGCAGCTGCATTTAGGGAACGTGGACTACAATGGAACTTTGTGGTAACATTTTTTCCAATAAGTTGGTAAACGAGGGATCGTGTGGGAAAGTCTATTCAAATATACTATATTTTCTGTGTTTTTTTAATTACTGGGTTAGTAATGGTGGTGTCTGATATATGCCTCTCCATTACTAACCTCTGGGCTTGATGCCAGCTGACATTACACAGATAAGGAATAACGTTTGGAACACCATTCTAAGTCTGAACTGGGTGCAAAAACCTAAAAAAACATCACTATGGGGAGATAAGGTATGCACACCAGTGACTATGTAAGGGGAATACATGAAATAGCAGAAACTGCTGTGTGAATACTGACTTGAAAAATCCAATAGCTATATGTAAGAGTGAATATGTGAAACATGGAATCTGCATTACCGCCATGAACATATGTATCAAGAGCTAAATTTCTCTTGATTCATATGTTCATGGCAGTAATGCAGATTCCATTTTTCACATTTTCACTCTTACATATAGCTATTGGATTTTTCAAGTCAGTATTCACACAGCAGTTTCTGCTATTTCATGTATTCCCCTTACATAGTCACTGGTGTGCATACCTTATCTCCCCATAGAGACATTACACAGATGACATCAACCCAAAAAATATAGCCACCACACCAGGGAAATAGGAAGAGCTGAGGCGAAGCCCCAGAATTGGCACGTCTAATTTGATGCACCAATTCAGGGGAAGCTGCGGGCTGGTATTTTTAGGCTGGGAAGAGCCAAATAACCATGGACCTTCCTAGCCTGATAATACCAGCCCCCAACTGTCCGCTTTACCCTGACTGGTTATCAAAAATGAAGGGGACCCTAAGTCATTTATTAAAAAATATAGATTTATTTTTCAGCAGCAACCTAGGAGACAAAGATGTGGACTCAAAGTAATTTTTTTAATTTATTTATTTATTTATTTAGTTCACAGCAGTGACCTGGGAGTCAGAGATGCTGTTCCCTATGCTGCTCCCATTCCTTTTGAGCGTTGTTTACATCCACTTCAGCCATTTTCCTGCCTCTCGAGCCCTACTGTTAGGGTCTTCTGGCAAAATGCTTGAGTTTCCCATTGACTTACCTTGTACTCGGTACTTGCATTGAGCCCATCCGAGCGTTCAACCTGCTTGAATCGAGTACCAAGCACTGTAGCATTTTCATGCTCGCTGATCATCACTAGTGCCCAGTACATTGTAGTGCCCATATGTTGTGCCCAGCTTTTGCTTCTGGAGACATGTTCCTAGTAATTAAATGGCGTCTCCTCGCTACTGTACTGAGCGATTTAGGCACATTGTGAGGCTCAGAAATGAGGGGGACAGATTTGGCTGGATTTCTTTGTGGGGAAGGGTTGGCAAAAGATGAGCAATGGCACGTCTCCATGTAATTTTTTTATGTTTTGACGGTTTTTACACAATAAAAACAATTTTATAGAAAAAAAAAATGTTTTTGTATCAATCTGCTGTATCCTTTATATTTTTTGCCGATGAAGTTGTTTGGTAGCTTGTTCTTGCGGGACAAGATGAAGTTTCCAGCAATACCATTTTTATTTACATTCAATTTTTTAATCACATTTTATTTCACGTTTTTGGTGGTATGATGAAATGGTATTGGTTTTTGCCACTTTTTTGAGGGGTTAAATAGTGTGACAGTTGTATAGATCGAGTGGTTCTAGGCGTGGTGATAGCAAATATGTGTACTTTTTTTGTTCATTTTTGTTTTTACATAAATACACGTATTTTTTGGTGTAATATTTTTTTCTGATTTTTTTTAAATATATTTTTATATTTTTTTATTTACTTTATTACTTATTCCCTCTATGGGACTTTGTTAGTCTGATCGCTGGTATTATGCATTGCAAAAAATTATATACAGAAGCAGAAGCATGGCAATGCATTACACCTGTTCATGTCACCCTAACAGATTGCCTGTTAGACAATGCTTCTGGCTGGGTCTAAAGCGGGCTTTACATGAGGCGATATGTCGTCGGGGTCACGGTTTTCGTGACGCACATCCGGCATACCGGACGACGTCGTCTCATGTGACACCTCCTAGCGACGCAGTAACGCTCACAAATCGTGAGTCGTGTACTCGTCGCTAGGTTTCATAAAATTGTTTAATTAAAATGGCGGCAGTTGTTCATCGTTTCCGTGGCATCACACGTTGCTCCATGTGACACCATGGGAACGATGAACAGCAGCTTTACCTGCCTCCCGCTGCACCCGCCGGCTATGTGGAAGGAAGGAGGTGGGTGGGATGTAAACATGTTTACATCCCGCTCATCTCCGCCCCTCCGCTTCTATTGGCCGCCTGCCGTGTGACGTCGCTGTGACGCCGAACGTCCCGCCCACTCCAGGAACTGGACGTTGGTTGCCCACAGCGAGGTCGTCCGGAAGGTAAGTATGTGTGACGGGGGGTAAATGAGTTTGTGCGCCATGGGCAACTAATTGCCCGTGACGCAAAAACGACGGGGGCGGGTACGATCGATTGTGCTATCGCACAATCTATCGTCTCATGTAAAGCAGGCTTAACAGGCCACAACTTATGATTAAGGACTAGTTTTTTGTTTTTAAATTTATGAAGTCCGAAACGCGTAAAGTGCTATGTCCCATACTCCTCACTATGGTCTTCATATAAGAATTTTTTAACCATGTATTAATAAAGAAGTTTGATTTTTAACATATTTTTGGAATTGGTGCTTTGTCCGATCTTCCCTTTCCAATTTTAACAGGCCACATTACCTGGCAGACCGGGAAGTCATCATTTGAACTCCGGCTACCATGAAAACCCTCGGCTCCCTCGTGATCAAATCTTGGGTGTGCCGGACAAAAGAGAGAAGAAGCCCACACCATCTCACGAGTGAGAGAAGAAGCCCACTCTATCTCACAAACTTCTAAATGCCACTATTAGTATTGAACGTGGCAATAAAAGATAGCACAGGGTTCCCGATGATGTCGCCGGTCAACACTAGCGTTCCAGCACTTGTGGGACTCTGCACGTCCTGATCTCAGTCTGATCGCCAACCGTAGAGAAACGTCGGTCCTGCACAAAGCCCAGCAAGCACCGATGTTTATCTATAGTGGACGGTGGCAAACAGATTAAAGTATAAGACAACTTTACATCTCAAGACGTGAATATTTTTGCATATGCCATGTGACATTTATTTTGAATACTTTATAGAGTACTAGTAAATGTTTTGTATTTTAAATGTTTAGTCTTTGTTTAGACATGTTTAATGTTGCATATTCCTCACCTGGATTTCAGACGATCTCAATCTTCTAGTTTCTGAAATGGGACCATGAAGTTCTTGCAGCAGTTGAGAAGACTTGTTGTTCATTTATGACATAAGTTGTCCAGGTGCTCACTCAAGAAAACTCTCTGCTCCCATTATTAAATTCTATCTATCGATATACAGTGATGAAAATAAGTATTTGATATCTTTTGTCGAGAGGTCTTTAATTTTTATAATAGGGGACTACAACTGTGACAGACAGAATAAAGAAAAATCTAGAAAATCCCATTGCATAGTTATTAAATAAATAATTTGTATTTTATTGCATGAAATAAGTATTTGATCACCGACCAACCAGCAAGAATTCTGGCTCTCATAGACCTGTTATTTTTTCTCTAAGGGGAATTTTGCACACTACAACATCGCAAGCCGATGCTTGCAATGCCGACCGCGATAGTCCCTGCCCCCGTCGCAGCTGCGATATCATGGTGATAGCTGCTTCACATGCACTCACCTGCCCTGCGACGTCGCTCTGGCCAGCGAACCGCCTCCTTATTAAGGGGGCGGGTCGTGCGGCGTCATAGCGACGTCACACGGCAGGCGGCCAATAGAAGCGGAGGGGCGGAGCTGAGCAGAACGTAAACATCCCGCTCACCTCCGTCCTTCCGCATAGCCGACGTGAGCCGCAGGACGCAGGTAAGGTGATGTTCCTCGCTCCTGCGGCTTCACACACAGCGAAGTGTGCTGCCGCAGGAACGAGGAACAACATCGTAACATCGGTCCTTCCGAAATTATTGAAATGACCGACGCTACACCGATGATACGATTTGGACGATTTTGCGATCCTTAATCGTATCAAAAAGGATTTACACACTAAGAAATCGCCTGCGACGCCGGATGTGCGTCACTTTCGATTTGACCCCACCGACATTGCACCTGCGATATCGTAGTGTGCAAAGTGCCCCTTACTCTGCACTTATTACATGTATTAATTGCTCCTGTTTGAATGCATTACCTGTATAAAAGACACCTGTTCACACACTGAATGAATCACACTCCAACCTTTCCACTATAGCCAAGACAAAAGAGCTCTCTAAGGCCCGTTTCACACGTCAGTGAAAAACAGTGACGTTTTTCACTGGCGTGTAAAACACGCACATGTCCCTGCGTGGCCCGTGATTGCACTTAGAAATCAACTCACCTGTGCCCGCTCCCGCTCTCCATGGTGCTGATCGCTCCCGCGGTGCAGCATCCGGCCGCCGCTGACTCCCGCAGCAGCTGCTTCCGGGTCGGCTGTGTCGCGCATAATGAATATGCGCGACAGTAATCAGCCGGCTTAGAAGCAGCAGGGAGAACGGGCTGCAGAGAGCACGGCTGAAGCCGGGTGAGTTAAAATGTTTATTATTTTAAATGCACGTTTTTTCTGGCACGTGTTTCACGGACCACACCACTGCGTGGTCTGTGGAACATCAGTGATGCCAGAAAAAAATGGACATGTCTCCGTGCAGCAATCACGCACATGCGGGTACACTGCACGGAGACACGTGCAGTGAAAAATCACTGACGTGTGAGCAGACCCATTCATTATAATGGGTCTGCGTATGTCAGTGATTCTGGTACGTTTAAAAAAAAGCACAAACGTACCAGAATCACTGACGTGTGAAAGGGGCCTAAGGACACCAGGGATAAAATTGTAGATCTGTACAAAGCTGGGATGGACTACAGGACAATTGGCAAGCAGCTTGGTGAGAAGGCAACAACTGTTGGCACAGTTAGAAAATGCAAGAAAGACAACATGAATGTCAATCTTACTCGGTCTGGGGTTCCATGCAAGATCTCACCTCATTGGTTAAGGATGATTCTGAGAAAGGTCTGGAATCAGCCCAGAACCACACAGGAGGACCTGGTGAATAACCTGAAGAGAGCTGGGACCACAATCTCAAAGATTATTGTTAGTAACACACTACGCCATCATGAATTAAAATCCTGCAGGGCATGCAAGGTTTCCCTGCTCACTCCAGCACATGGCCAGGCTAATTTGAAGTTCACCAATGACCATCTGGATGATCCAGAGGAGGCATGGGAGAAGATCATGTGGTCAGATGAGACCAAAATAGAACTTTTTGTATCAACTCCACTCATCGTGTTTGGAGGAAGAAGAGGATAAGTACAACCTTAAGAACACTGTTTTAACTATGAAACATAGAGGGAAGTTGACAATATTTTAGGGGTGCTTTTCTGCAAAGCGGACAGATCTGGAGAAGATCTGTATGGAGGAGTGACCTGAACGATCTGGAGAAGGTCTGTATGGAGGAGTGACCTGAGAGATCTGGAGAAGGTCTGTATGGAGGAGTGACCTGAACGATCTGGAGAAGGTCTGTATGGAGGAGTGACCTGAACGATCTGGAGAAGGTCTGTATGGAGGAGTGACCTGAGAGATCTGGAGAAGATTGTAAATATTTTATTATATATTTTATGTTTCTGTGATACAATGTACAGTAGTCAGTGTGCTGATTGAATAACAGTGTAAATTTGGTGTCCTCTAAATAACTCAACACACAGCCATTAATGTCTAAACCACTGGCAACAAAAGTGAGTACACACCTAAGTAAAAATGTTTAAATTGTGCCCAATTAGCCATTTTCCCTCCCCGGTGTCATGTGACTCATTAGTGTTACTGGGTCTCAGGTGTGAATGGGGAGCAAGGGTGTTACATTTGGTGTTATCGCTCACACACTCTCTCATACTGGTCACTGGAAGGTCAGCATGGCTCCTCATGGCAAAGAATTCACTGAGGATCTGAAAAAAAAAAGAATTGGTGCTTTACATAAAGACGGCCGAGGCTATAGGAAGATTGTCACCACCCTGACACGGGGCTGCAGCATTGTGGTCAAGACCATACAACGGTATAACAAGAGAGGATACACTCAGAACAGGCCTCGTTATGGCTGACCACAGAAGCTGAGTGCATGTGTTCAGCATCATATCCAGAGGTTGTCTTCTCATATAGATGTATGAGTCCTGCCAGCAGTGCTGCAGACATTACAGGGATGGGGGGGTCCGGCTGTCAGTGCTCAGATCCTACACCACACACTGCAGAGGTTACAGGGATGGTGGTGGGTGGGTCAGTGTCTGTCAGTGCTCAGACTATACCTCACACACTGCATCACATTGGTCTGTATGGCTGTCGTCCCAGAAGGAGGCCTCTTCTAAAGATGATGCACAAGAAAACTCATAACCAGTTTGCTGAAGACAAGAAGACTAAGGACATGGATTACTTGAACCGTCCTATGGTCTGATGAGACCAAAATAAACTTATTTGGTTCAGATGATGTCAAGCATGTGTGGTGGCAACCAGGTGAGGAGCCCAAAGATGTGTGTCCTGCCTACAGTCAAGCATGGTGGGGGAGTGTCATGGTTTGGCACTGCCGGCTGGGGAGCTACAGTTCACTGAAGGAACCATGAATGCCAATGTGTACCATGACATACTGAGGCAGAGCATGATCCCCTCCATTTGTATTCAAATATGATAAAACCCCAAACACCTCCAAAACCACCACTGTCTTGCTAAAGAAACTGAGAGTAAAGGTATGGAACTGGCTGAGTGTCTCCAGACCTAAACCTCATGGAACATCTGTGGTGCCTCCTTAAATAGAAGATGGAGGAGCGCAAGGTCTCTAACATGTCCCAGCTCTGTGATGTTGTCATGGAGGATGGAAGAGAATCCTGCGGCTTCTGTAAAGCTCTGTAGACCTCCAGGCCCAAGAGAGTTAAAAATAATGGTTGCCACACAAAATATTGACACTTGGTCTATTTTCACTTAGGGGTGTACTGACTTTTGTTGACATTAATGGCTGTGTGTGGTGTTATTTAGAAGGCACCAAATTTACTCACTTTTGTGATATACTGTATATGGTGTTTGCTGATCTTTGTTTAGTCATTTTAGAAAAAGCATATGGCGTGTAATCATGCCCTTGAGAAATCAGAGGGAGAAATGACGACACAGACACGTCAGGTAAAGGTTTCAATTAAAAAAAGAAAAGTTTATTTCATGCTGTAACTCCCTGCATGTCAATTTCATGCACACGTTTCCTGCAATTCTAAACTTCAACATTTGTATTCAGATGACATACAAGTAACAGGAAGAACAAGCCTTGCAGAAATAAACATCGTACATCGGGACAAAAATAAAAACCCATAATAAATAAAAGCATTAAAATTTCCAGGAGCGGTCCATCTCCCAGCCCTCAAACCAAAGCAAAACATGGACTTTATTGAGGAAATGCAGAAATCAACCATTTTAATTTTTTATTTTTTTTACATTGGGCAATTTATACAATGGTATCAAACTTGTTAAACCCGTGAGGTATTAAATCTAACTTCTGTTGCCGACCTACTGCGATATGTAATCCAGAGAGGTAAGAATCGAAGTTCTGAGATGTCAATTAGCACCATCCGTATAAGCCTAAAAAGAAATAAAAATCTTAAAAATGTGTGAAGATATCTGAGTAGATGAGATATTGGTCATGGATAGGGTTGCGGAATTTACGAAATATATCAGTTTGATTCCGACAGTCAATGGGGAAGGGTTTTAAAAAGTCATGTCTGGGACAACCCAAAAACAGCAGCTTCTTCTTTGATCACCCCTTACCCTACCAAACAATATTGTATGGCTCTGATGTTACCCAAAAAAGTCTAGCTGCTGGTGCTACATTTGTATAAGTCAACCCAACTCAAGATGTAGACTTACGAGAAACGGGCAAATTTCTTGGGCTGGAAAATTTAGTGTAGACCATTGGTTTTTTATGATTATATTCAGTTTATATTCATGCTATTTGAGTACTATGATTGCCAAATTGTATCTATTATAAATTTAGGTTGTAAAGTATAAAATATGGTCCCATGCTAAGACGAGTATGTAGTAAGCCATGGGGAAAGGTAGACAATACCTCTCGAGTTACCAAAATTTAGGACTGACCATAATTCTCCCATCAGCTTAAAATATATTGATGGTGTTTATGAGTTTTGGAAGAACGTACTATAACATTTTTATCTTACTCGTACTTTTCGGACATGTTAAGCTAAGAGTAAGCAGTAGGTACGGTTGTGAAGTTCCTTGGCTGTCTTTAGGTGGTAAAACATATAAAATGGTCCCATGTCAAGGGGAGTATGTAGTAAGTCATGGTGGTAGGAAAGAGAAAATCCCTCAAGTTACTAAAATTTAGGACTTACCAAAATTCTCCCATCAGCTTAAAATATATGGATTGTGTTTACAGGTTTTGGAAGAATATACTACAACATTTTTATCTTACTCCATACTTTTCGGACATTTTAAACTAAGAATAAGTTGTAGCCACGGTTGTGAAGTTACTTGATGGTACATAAGTTGGGAAGTAGAAATAAGCCACCGATTTGCTCTTTCGTGTCATTGAATGAAACTTACAAAATAATTTATAGTTTGGATACTAGGGTCTGGTTATCCAATTTTTTGCAAAGCCACCGATTTGCCCTTTCGTGTCATTGAATGCAACTTACAAATTATTTTATAGCTTGGATCCTAGGGTTTGGATAGACAACTTTTTGCAAAGCCACCAATTTGCCCTTTCGTGCCATGGAATTCAACATACAAATTCATTATAGTTTTGATTTTAGGGTCTGGTTAGTCAACTTTTACTGAAATTTCTCAGAGGGAAGGTCCTGGGTTGTGTTGTGAGGACTGATTACTAGAAGACATAAGTATCAGTGACACCCCCTTCCATTTTTGGCCACAATTTGGAAAATCAGCTTGACACGAAGATGAAACATTAATCATGGAAAATATCTTAAAATATTTGTAGCTTTGTGTGTAAATAAATAAACAAAAATACACAATTAACAATATGTTTCGACTGAGTTTTAGCAAGATTACCTCTCTCCGATCGCACACGTTTCGGCTTGTCAACAGAAGTTGGGTTTCTAAGAGTTTGCACGTATACAAAATTGAAATAAAGGGGGGAATAAATTTGCAGAAGAGAGAAAAAACATGCCCAGCTGGTCTCTTGTCCCCGACAAGAATAGAGCATTATCGTAGATACAGCATATACAACATACCCCATCCCCCCACACCCACCCAAGCTTGGTTTAGCCCTTGCAGCTCCTGTACCAAAATGTGGAACAGCCAAGAATCATAATCATATGACATTTGCAAGCGCATCTCCTGTCATTGTCGATAACTCAAATGAAACATGTAAAACACCTTGGGTATAAAATACAAGTATGATCGTCTTGATTTGTGTTGAAGTCTGCATTGTATGTACAAGACGCATCAGAAAAACAGTCACTTAGATTCCTGTTAACCTCTCCTCCCTGCAGTTACCGCGCTGCCATTGCATTAATCACATCAGTATTGAAATCACCTGCATCCCCATGGATAGGTTTTACTTAACAGATAAGGAACATTACAGGTTAAGGCTAAATAAGCATGACACTGCCTACTACATGAACTTAGCACAAGTCTCGAATGGCAGGCAGTCAATAGCAAATGACAAAACGACAGTTCTAGTATAACTAACGGTTCTGAATGAGTCCACCCATACATAGTACATCGTATAGAAAATAGTTTCATTATTTGCACATACACTTTGAAAATAGTTGTATTTTTTATATTTTTTTATATAATCACATTTTTTTTAGTTTTAGTAAAAAAAGCATCAATTCTGGTATTAATAGCAGTTTTTTTAACTGGTAGTGCACCGAGTCCCAAACCTCATCATACTCATCCCGGGTAGAGCTGTATTCGTTGGCATGACAAGCTCAGAGCACATTTACAGTAAAATGACCACAAAAAAATGACATAAAAAGTGAAATTGACCTCTACCGGCTCTTACGCAACCAACCAGTTGGGTGTCTTTTTGGGTTACGGCAATGCTCAATGTTGCAAATTTGGCATGGCAAAATGCTTATTCTTTTCAAAGCCCCATTGTGCAACCTTGACCATTTTGCCATGATCTACTTCAAAAATATGCCATCGATAGATCTGAAAATTTAAGGTCTACGTGAAACCCAACTTTGGTGTAAGATTTGGCTAAAATTAGCTCTTGAGAAAATGACTATGTGAGAGTCCAATTGAGTTACCGTTCATATAATTATATCCTAACTGCTTCAAAAATGTCTCGTCGATAGAGCTGAAAATTTAAGGTCTCCGTCCAACCCAACTTTGGTGGAAGGTTTGGCTAAAATTAGCTCTTGAGATATTGAAAATGTGAGAGTCCAATTGAATTTCTGTTCATATAATTATATCCTAATCACTTCAAAAATATCTCGTCGATAGATCTGGAAATTTAAGGTCTTCGTCCAACCCAACTTTGGTGGAAGGTTTGGCCAAAATTAGTTCTTAAGACATTGACTTTGTGAGAGCCAATTGAATTACCGTCCATATAACTATATCCTAACACTTCAAAAATGTGTCTCAGATCGATCTGGAAATTTAAAGACTACGTCCAGCCCAACTTTGGTCAAATGTCTGGCTAAAACTAGCTCTCGAGATATTGACTACGTGAGAGTCCAATTGAATTACCATCCATATAATTATATCCTAATGCTTCAAAAATGTGTCTCAGATCGATCTGGAAATTTAATGTCTACGTCGAACCCAACTTTGGTGGAAGGTATGGCCAAAATTAGCTCTTGTGTCATTGGATCGATCTGGAAATTTAAGGTCTACGTCCAACCCGACTTTGGTGACAGGCTTGGCTAAAATTAGGTCTGGAGATATTGAATATACAAGCGTCCAATTGAATTATCGTCCATACAATTATATCCTAACTGTATGGAATGACTGATAAATGTACCGGGAAAAGGAAAAATGTAAGATTCCAAACTGGTCGTCGTGTAAGAGGTAGCAGAAGAACAATGAAATGATGATACCTGGGAGATCCTAATGACAATAAAAGGCATCAGCTATGAGTTTTAGAGGCCTGTACATGCACATATTTGACATACCCCCTGTGCTTGGCCCTTACCCACAATTTTCTATGAAAAGGAAGGAATATTTAGTCATGTGATGTTAGCAAACACATTGTATTGCATATCAATAACCTATTGCTACTGTATCAGTCAACTTTTTTTAAATTTTTTTTTATTAATTTTTACCATAGTCAGTGCATCCCATAAAAAGTAGTAGAAGGATCAATAGAAAGTAATAAGCTTGCAAAATGCATAGGAGAAGACATGCAGCATGAGCAGGGTGAATTTTACAGAATCGTCCCTGTGGAGGTCAAACTGAAAAAAAAAAATGGGAGTCACATATACAAAATTGAGGCGCTGACCAATCAGTTTCTGTTAGTTTGCAAGGAGAAGTTGGAAAATAGAGGAAAGCCTTTAGTTGAATGCATCACCGCTATTTTTTTTTTACATATATATATTTTTATTATTTTTTTTATTCTTTTTAGTTTTGCAAATTTTTTTTATTTTTTTTTGTTATACACGACCCCCATATTTTCATAAGTTATGTGTAAAATATACAAATGTCTGAACAAGTCCTCCATGGAGGATGACCTGAGAGGTTTAAAAAAAATATGACTATTATATAAATTTACCACCATCCCCCCCTCCCCACCTTCAATTTTTTTTTATTTATTTCAGTAGGCTAATAGTGAATAATACATTTATCTCCCCAAATATTGTTTTTATTAAGCTTGAAGATCTCAAGTTTTACATAGTTAATTTGTTTTATCATAGAAATTCATAGAAATGGAACTTTATAAAAAAAAAGAATGGATAATTTTGAAATTACATTTTAAATTTACATTGTTAATTATATATCTATTTTTTCAGTAACGTTAGATGTATAATAGTCTCTAACGTTTTCATATATGTTTCATTTTTTGTCCAGTTTATGAATATTAAAATAAATTCTGCACAGAAGTGTACCTGCCACACTGGCTATATATATATTTTTTTAATTTTTATTTATTTTTTTTTTACACGCCTGTATTTTTGGTTCATGTTACATCTGTATATATTTCTTTCCAAAATTTGTGATGAATCTCATCAAAGAATACTAATTTTTCCTTTACGTGCAAATGCCCATTAAGTCCTTGGCTACATAGGTCACTTTGCTTATATGCGGTTCTTTGATAAATCACAAGGATAGAAATGCCGGTATTAAACAATTAACCAAGGGCGAGGGGGGGAGAAGTTCTTCTACGACAGTGATCTCCAACCTCCGGCTCTCCAGCTGTTAAGGGACTAGAACTCCTGTAGTTTTGCAACAACTGGAGAGACACAAATTGGAGACTATTTTTCCGTGACATCGTCTATGCATACTGCAGATACCCAGTGACACAAGATAAAAATGCTCACGACACACGATTTTCAAACTCAGTCACACATGATAAATTTCAGACATGGCTCAATGTCATCGGTGAGGATGTTGATTATTTGCCTGTGATATGTCTACTTGAGCTTGGATTAGTGCAATGAATAAATGTTATACCTTAAGCCTTACCAACATTTTTTAGCTTTTTGCCAAATTTTGGGTCTTTTTATACAATTGAGCCTCCAGACAATGGGGTAGGAATGTTGACTATAACATATGCAAAACAATACGTTTCATAAATTGGCATGCTCTGATAGTCAAAGACAACCGGTTGCCCCAATGAAAGTCCACTGCCCAGAATATTAAAATTTTATATTGCTAATGATATAGATGCTACATAGTTTTATTTGAGGCTTCATATTGCTGTCTCAGTAATTTACCACCATTGGCGCTAAGTACGGTAAGAACAATGTGATTACCTGTAATGGTTGGGAGAAGAAATAACTAAATATTGAAAATCAAAGGTTCAACAACAGTTCGGCCAACAACTATTCCTCAGGACCCCGCTATATACATGGACGCTCGGCTCGTAAGAATGGAGTAAGCCAGTGCCAGAGAACTCTGGTGGCATCTTATCTTCCCTGTGAGATACAAGGTGCCCTAGCCTCCACATTCATAAGTGTTATCCAGTCCTGCTGACATTGATCAAATGTGTTGACTCCCAAAGGAACTAAAATACAATAACAGGCATACATGGCTTATAGCCTATTGTGCCACTTTGGACTTCCTAACCCCATGTCAAACAAGAGTCCTGGCACAATCTGCCAAGTCCAAATAGATTAGTAATAGATTTCTTCTGATGAATGGACTGATGTCTGGCAGGAAGTGATGGCTGACGATTGGCAGCTCAAATACCATTTCCTGTTGGCGGAGTAGAAAGTAGAACCAGAGGGGCACTGTGCTTAGTACATATAGTTTAAGTTTATTTTAATATTTTTGTAGCAATATGAAATCTATAATAATAGCTACGGAACAATTTGATGGCATCATCATTTTATTTGAATGGCAAGGTAATGGGTAATTAGGGGTGGGGGGATCAGTGGAGTTAGCAATTCCATGTAGATTCTAAGCATGTTGGTACTGTACTATTATCTGGCTTTCGCTTCTGTTTGGACACCATAGTGGGCAATATCTACAAGGTGGCACCTCTGTGTAATTTACTACGTCATCTGTGATCACTACTCTTTGGAGCAGGGTTCCTTCATCCTTTCTTACCACGAGAGCCACATTCAACTCTTAGAAATGGTCGCATACCACATTCCATGCAAAGAAATCGTGGTAGCCCTCTGTGTGCATACTCTTGTCCTCTTCTAAAGTAATAATGGCCCTGATGCCCCCTTAAAAAGTACTAGCACCCTCTTCTAAAATAACAATTGCCCCAATGGCCCTTTATAAAGTAATAATGCCCTGAGTGCCTCCTTATAAAGTAATAATGCCTTGAGTGTCCTCTTCGAAAGTAATAATTTCACTAATGCCCCTTTATGAGGTACTAAAACTCTGAGTGCCCCCTTATAAAGTACTAATGCTCTGTTCTAAAGTAATTATTACCCCAATGCCCCCTTATAAATTTCTAAAGCCATAAATGCCCCCTTATAAAGTAATAATGGCCCGATGAACACTTATAAAGTAATAATTGCCCCAATGCCCCTTTATAAAGTACTAATTTCCTTAGTGGCCCCTTATAACATAACAATGGCCCTGATGCTCCCTTAAAAAGTACTAATGCCCTGAGTGCCTCTTTATAAAGTAATAATTGCCCTCTTGAACCCTTATAAGGTACTAATGCCTGGAGTGCCCCTTATAAAATAATAATAGCCCTGATGCCCCCTTAAAAAGTACTAATGCCCTGAGTGCCCTATTCTAAAGTCGTAATTGCCCCCTATGCCCCCTTATAAAGTACTAATGCCCTGAGAGACCCCTTATAAAGTAATAATGGCTCTGATGCCCCCTTATAAAGTACTATTGCCCTGAGAGCCCCCTTATAAAGTAATAATGATCTGACCATCACTTATAAAGGAATAATGCCCTGTGAAATATTAATAAAGTAGAAGTAATAATCTAAGTGCCCCTTATCAATGGTATTATTCTGAGTACCCTTCATAAAGGAATACTGCCCATTAAACGCCCTCTTATAAGTAAGATTGCCCAGTGTGCACACAGATACAGTTGAGAGTGGCACCCACCTGGGCACACAGCCGCGAGTGATACTCCAAAGTCGTATGTGGTACATGTGGCTCACAAGCCTCTAGTTGGAGACCCCTGCTTTAGAGCAATTGGCTCTACCAGGTCTCTGAACACAATTCGCAATATATGGCTGTGGCATGAGCTTCTAAATCTTTTTTTAATGAGTCTCATTGCTTTGGCTTTTAAAAGAAAGCCAAGCTCCTAAATAAAATTTGCCAGACTCAAGTGTGTAGTAGATTTTCACAGCGCACTTTCAGAACATTAATTAAAAGCTTCAATGTGAACCCAAGATCGACCCTACTTTTTAGGAGACCAATTGCATTGCCTCTCTAATATATATACTCTTGTATTTAGTGATGGTGTCAAAATGTTTTTAGTAATGTACTTTCCATCTCTAAATTATAATGGCTGCATTTATGTATTTTGGTAGACTATGCAAAATGGCTCCTATGAACATCAACCTAACTTTTTGAGGGGAGAAGAGCTGAAGATATTCTGCCACTTTTGCCTTTCAGTATCTCTTTGGGTTCTAACAATATGTGCCTATACTCATAAATTTGTTCAAGGATTCAATATCCTGTTCCTACAGATTTTGCTTTTTGTTGAAGAAACCTACGAATGTTCTAGGTTTTTGGAAGACCTGTTCCTCCAAAATATGCGTGATATTTGCATCTCCTGAAGCCCTTGAACAAAAATGTAAAACAAACAAAAAAGTCCAATCTAAAATCCAGCAATCAATGCACTAATTCTCAGATCCACTGATTGTGGACGTCAGAACAAAACAAAACGTATGTATGATTCATGATATTGAGAAAGGAGAACCTAGACACTTAGCCTCAAAATACTTAGCTCTTTTAAGACAAAATCACAGAAAATAATATTGTAAGTGTTTTTGAGGTTGGAATAAAATACCAAAAACTTGACAACCTTTTTCCAGTCAGCGTACTACAACTAAAAAAAAGCAAATACGAAACTATGCAACCAACCGTCTTCCAAAATGTTAGTGCTAGACTATCGTCTAGATCTGCTCTCAACAACTTCTCAGAATAGCTATAGAGGGACAAGGGCAAATTGTGAGAACATTTAATGGAGCAATATCTTACCAGATGGTTGGTATATATTTGCGTGTTTTTGCTCTTATACCGTCTCTACATTTTAGAACAATAGAACAGTAAGAACTTCACGTGACTCCATATTCCCATAGGTATTTCCATATAACGGCATCTGATGGAACATGGCACATTTTTATTTACCGTCTGATTCCATTTGTGTCAAGAATGCCGAGGTACAATATGGCCCCACTGTCTTCTACAAGTGCCTTTTTGACTTTTTTGGGTTGTCGAGAGCTCAGATATGGCCGTGTACCATGACAAAGTGGACATATTGGGTCATTTTGAGAAAGATTTTACATATTGGAAATGTTTATTGCAAAATAATTTGGATTGGATTCAGCTTTCATAACCACCTTTATAAAGGTCATATTGACTCACATTTGGATACTTGGAAACTCAATCATTACATTCTACATTTTAAACCTTTTCCTCAATAGAAAGCAATATAAGAGGATATGAATGGGTGACCGATCATCGGGAGACTAACTTCAGCGCTTCTCCTCAATACAAAGCCATATAGGAGGCTATGAATAGGTGACCAATCATTGGGAGACTAACGTTGTACAATGGTGAAGTATGTTCTCAAGGTTCTCACGTGACTAAAGTGCTCCTATCTTTGATAACACCCAAGTGATCTCCAACATGTTGCGAAACTACAACTCTCAAAGAATTGGAGGTCACAACATGTCGGAGACCAAAGATCTAGACTTTCTTTTTGAGTTACATTCTTCAAATATCCCCTCTTTAGCAAAGCAGCTTCACGATAAAGTTTGAGGGTCATATTTCGGAGACCACAGATATAGACTTTTGCTTTAAGTTACAATCTTCAAATATCCGATAAAGCTTGAGGATTAACATACTTTAGCAGCACTATCTATAAAACTTTAGCAGTTTGACAAACTTTGCGCAAAGTCACTTGTGCATATGCTTGTACCTGTTCAATGACTTCCAGGTCACATTATGTACAGCAGAACAAGGCTCACTTCTCAATCTCTTCCTAATATCGTTGGACTAAAAATACTGAGGGTTTTTATTATTTTAAAAGATAGTAGATTACATCTAGTATGAGTATTATACAAACCATTGATGAAAAACATAATGGTTGTTTGCATGAGCAGTACCAATGTTATCATTGCTAGTGGAAGAGTAGAGCATTGAATCGATGAGTTGACCATTACATTTTTTCCAATTTTTACCCTCAATTTTCAACCTGAGAAAATAAAAACCTTATTCTGATTAGTTAGGTACTACATTTATTTTTGTAAAAAAAAAGCTCCCAGTAGGATAAAAATGGCACCGTTGCAATATTCAATATTTTTAATCTAAATATTGTCCTACTCAATTTGCTTCAGCATGGTAAATCTAAAAACTACAAGTGTTAAAAGGTGAAGATTCACTTTACAGTGGTTGGTCCACCAATACCAAGTTATCATCTAGCCATATGCTTGGTGACAGGTGTCCGATGGCTGGAATCTCTACCTATACCAAAAATGGGGTTCTGGAGTCCAATTTGTCAATAGGGCAATAATCATGTTTGTGCACCACTGCCCTATATAATGTCTATGGTACTAATGGAGACAACTGACTACAGCATACCTCTATCTCCACCAGTCTCGTAGAAAGTAGTCAAAGTAGTGGCTTGCATGGGTCTTCACTGGTTCTTTGAAGGGAGGGACTCAAGAACCCCATTCTCATGATTGTTGGGGATTCTAGCAGTTGGACACCCATTAATTAGATCGGTGGATAGGTGAGAAGTTGTTGAGATGGGCCAATATTTTTAAAACCTAAACTTTTTATCAATCCTATTTCAAGTGTTGCAGTGATTTAGAGAACGTTTTTTTTTTTTTCAATAGTTGATGTCAATCTTATTCCAATAGACTGTTTCATTGCATAGAATTTAGATACACCAGCACAAACCGATAGCTCTTCACTTGAGAACCCGGTGTCCTAAATTTACAGGACATTTGACTGGGGAACATTAGAGATTACTTAATATATTAGAGAAAAAACAAAGACTCTAAATGGGTTCTACAACTTTAAATATTGCTAAAATGAATGTAGTGCTCATTTTCTAAAATACTGTGTGTTAATAGTTTGTTCTGATGCAAAGCCCTTGAGTACAGTGGCTAAGTGAAGGTCGGGGGTTGTTATCATACACGTGAGCATAAAATGAATTGTATAGATGTATGAATGTCAGAAATGTCTCCCAGCAACTGCAGTCTCCAAGGTCTGTACTATGAGTCTGAGTTACGCATAAAAGTGTTTGTACCATAGGTTGTTATGGAGCCATTCCCGATTTGGTGTCGGAACTTACTTATTCCCTCATTATAGATTTATAGAAAAGTGGAAGGGGCCCTTTTTTATTTTTGCTATGGGTCTCTGTCTACTTCTTGTACATCTCTGGATATAGATATATATATTATGTTTTCAGACCTTTTTATGTCTGGTTTCCATATACCAGTTGAGTCTTTATAGTTTTTTGTATGCCTGAGCCAGACACAATTGATGGTAAGTCGTGCACTTCATCCGGCATCGATAGCTGGATCAGAAAAATGCTGCATATTGTATTTTCTGATCTGACTATAAAATCCGGCGCAAACAATTGATGCATCAGAGGAATGGGTATGACCCCATAAAAATCTTCTTGCATCAGTTTCCCTCTGGAGTTTCTGTACCACACCGGAGGGGGGAAAAAAGCCGGTAAGCCAAATAAGCTCTTCTACGAATTTTTTTAAATCCCACTGTACATATTCTTAAAGGTGAAATAACTGAAATCCTTGAATTATAGGAGAAACACTGCTTATATGTAGACACTAGATCACATGAAAATATCATACCTGGTCATCTCCTGCCTATGATAAATGGGCCCCCTGTCACTGTATACAACTATTGTCATCAATTCTAGTTAGTTTTCTTTTTTTCATTTGCTTAAAGGTACTGTCCCCCACTGGACAACCACATCTTCAATAGTAAAATGCCCTGGGTAGAAACAAAACAAAAAAACAAACTAGAAAGCACACCAACCTCCCGGACGAGCACCATTACAGCAATATTGAGCAATATTGACGCTTTGCTTCCTGACGGTCAAGTGAGAGCTGCAACTTTCACAGATCCATCAGACAAAACTGTTCCATGTGATGGAAGTGTGAGGGCTGCAGCTGATTAGCAACTACTGATTGGCTGCAGCGGTCACTTGACCGTTGGAAGACACACAGCCAACATTGTGTAACAGCGTTGGTCTGGGAGATGAGTGGGGTTTTTTATTTTACATTGATCCTTTTAGCTCTTAAGAAGGAGCTGTCCAGTATTGGACATCCTCTTTAAACCTTGATGTGCTATATCAAAGTTTAGGCCTCAAAGCAAAAAATTCTATGCAAATAAAACTTTACATCGGTTTACTCATAATTTTAGTATACACATGGCGTACATGCAAAGCAGAGGTATTCAGCTTCAGTTCAAAAGCAACCCCAAGAGGGTCTTTTTTCACTTTCCTTCCACTCAAGAACTCTGTAGATTTATGCAGCATTTTGAAATATTACCCTTTTGGAAGAACTTGAGAGTTGGAGTTGGTTCACCATAAAAGTAGCTTCTGCTATTGCATGCATTTAGTTAAAAGGATTAATCATTGTGAACTGCTCAGCAATGACCACCAGTGATCACCATTAGAAAATTGGAGGCTTTTAACAAAGCCTCACTTTTAGGGCTGCAGTTAATTATTAGGCTAGGGCTACCCCATCGTCTTAACTTCAGCTTAGCTTACTAAGAGAGCCACAAGACAACCTTTATTGACCACACAACCAAGATCAGTGAAACCTCCTTGAGATTGCCAACCAAAAATAATCTTCTAGGGGGTTGGTCTTCTCAAAAAAGATGGTTGATATGCATAATATATGGTGAGACTATCAGAAGATATCTAGTCTGGTCTTTTCAAAGATGTGGTCTTTTGGAGGAGATTTCACTGTACTTGGAGGTTGACGGAACTTTTTACACTTTTATCCAACAGTTGGGTCCAAGATGACCCAAACCAATGGAGAGTGGTCCTCTTACTAAACAACCACTGAAATCTGTCGATGGTGAAGGAGTTTTGCCTGTAGCTCCAACCGTACAATAAACACATGGAATAATCAAATAATCCAATATTGAGTATCTTTCTTTACTTAGTCAGGGAAGAAAGAAACCAAGAAAAATAAAATTACTCTTTAATATAATTTATCCTTTTTTTCCATCATCTCGCAATGATCAATCGAGAACAAACAGTAAAAAAAAATGTGCAGAAACAGCCAGGAATATGTTTGCAAGCATGAAATCAATCTGGCCAGGAAGTCATATAGTACATGCACATACAACACAAGATGCTCATTTCATGAAAGGGAGTTTGGTTCATTACTGAGGATCTCATTTTGTGCCAGAAGCAGGAGAGATGACTACCAGAATTTGCATAGAAGAAGTTGCATACAGAAGAACCCATTACCTTTCACCCAAAAATATTTTGTTTTCGAGGAATATATTATATTTTACTCCTCCTAATATGGTATCCTATAGCCTATGGTCATTTTAGACATTGGGAATCAAGTATCACTACATGGTAATTAATTCTGTGCCAATGATGCCAGTTGTGTTCTAGACCTTTAAATTGTTTTTGTGAACATTTTAGTGAATTTAGTCTTGTCCTTGGCACCCAACGAGATAAGGAGTTTAATATCCTAACCTCAACTAGGGAACTAAAAACAGAAATCTGACTGGCTGCAATGAGTTTCTGCTTTACTTTAGATCCACTCCTTACCAATTTTTATCCATATAGCAAGTTGGTCTTGTGCACCTTAGGCTTAGATACAATGACTAGTACAGGAGGCCCTAACCTAAGGTGGCAAAACTGTAGAATAACCTAAGATACAATGACTAGTACAGGAAGCCCTAACTTAAGGTGGCAAAATTGTAGACTAACCTAAGATACAGTGACTAGTACAGGAAGTTCTAACCCAGGGCGAAAAATTGTAGAATAACCCAAGATACAATGACTACTACAGGAAGCCCTAACCTAAGGAGGCCAAATTTTAGAATAACCCAAGATACAATGACTAGTACAGGAAGCCCTAACCTAAGGTGGCAAAATTGTAGAATAACCTAAGATACAATGACTAGTAGAGAAAGCCCTACATTGTAAAATAACCCAAAATAATCATAATAATTCATGATTATGATTACATAGAGGGAATGTATAATATGGTAGTAAATATGTATATTCTGTATTAGTCTAAAATAAAGAAAAATTAAAAAAGTGATTAAATAAATTAAAAAATACGTATATTTAAAAGATTAAAATTTAAAAAATCCACAAAAATAAAGAAATAAATTACAGAAATAAATAAACATAAAAATAAAGATTTTTTTTTACATAAAGCAAAAAAGCACAAAAATAAAAGAAAAAATAATGACAAATTAAAAAAATAACACAAAACATAAAGAGAATTAAAAAAAGTCATTGCATAAATTAAAAAAACAACAAAGAGGACAAATATATGTAATGAAGGAGTAATTTAAAAAAATAATATAATTGTTATAAATATTTTTTTTCCAAACGTTGCAGACTTATTAAACATTATGATCCAAACTGTAATTGATATACATACATTTTGATAGGCGTGCACAATTTTTGACATTTCCTAAACAGGAATGGGAATTAGAAAGCATATTTTTTTCCCCTCCATAACAATGGGGTCATATATTATTTTCTTTAAGTCTAAGATGCACAAGGGTATTGCTTTATAATTTTAATTTTATGATGGTCTAAAGAACAGATAAAGATATTTTATTATTGTGTGACATGCAAATAAAAAAATACCAAAATGTTAAAAATAAATAAATAAAAAAATCTAAAGCTTTAAGAGGTGCATCTTGATGTACTTTGTTGTAAATGATCAGTCAATGAAGATATTAGCAATAATGTCTCAAGAATGCAGAGAATAGCTAAGAAATTTAATTTATAGCAGCTATATAATTACTGGTTTATACTATGTGATTGATGAATGTTTTCTTTATCTAACACCCACGTGCTACAATTTTCTAACGCTATGAATGAATTTACATTTTAATTTCCGAATGTGTATAATGGGGCTAGTAACAGCAAATGTAGAATTTTACCGGGAATCTGAGAAAGAATCATAACATACAGTTCCTTTTTTCTTTTATTTTTTTTTCTTGCGGGTTGTAAATGTGTTTCAGAAAATCTCTAAATTTAGAAGGGAAGCATGGAAACGAGACTAAGTGTTGCTTGCAGGCATCACGTGAGGAGTACGGTTCACCTAATTAGTTTATATTTTTAGCCAATGCCAGAAAGTTCTCTAGAGCAAAAGAATGTCCTTTTACTGTGCGTCTTCATGTGCATCACTGTAATTGTCTGCCTTTTGAAACTGCTCTATAAAATTGTAAAAAAAAATTGGGGTAAACAAAGAACTGTAGATCAGGTTTTTTAAAATTTGCTATCGTAAAATCTAAATGATTACAAGGAAAAATATTCTTTAACCTTTATAATTTACGGGCTACTATTTGCACATTTTTTTATTTTTAGATTCGAAAGAAAATTAAATTAAAGTTTCAATTTTAGAAATCATTTTTTTAATTTGCTATTATAAAATGTGAAAGATTACAAGAAAAAAAATGTTTTTTAACCCTTTTAATTTACAGGAACATTTTCTTATTTCATTTTCTTATTTTTAGGTTTGAAAGAAAATCAAATTGAAGATTCAGTTTTAGAAATCAATTTTTAATTTGCTATTATAAAATGTGAAAGATTACAAAAAAAGGTTGTTGGTTTTTAACCCTTTTAATTTATGGGTACATTTTCTTATTTTTAGGTTTGAAAGAAAATCAAATTGAAGAGGAAAATCTTGAAATCATAAAGATTTATTCAATTTGCTATTATAGACTCTGAATAATTACAAGAAAAAATGTTTGTTTTTTTTAACTCTTAATTTGTGGGTTACTGTTTGTACATTTTCATATTTTTGGTTTGAAAAAAAATCAATTAGAAAAGTCAATTTTTTAAATCATAGAGAGTTTTTTAAGTTTCCTAATATAAAATCTAAATGATTATAAGAGAAAAAATATTTTTTAACCCTTTTAATTTATGGTTTCATTTTCTTAGTTTTAGGTTTGAAAAATTTTTTTGGGGGGAGGCAATTCTTTAAATCATATAGATTTTTTTTTATGTACCATTATAAAATCTAAATGATTACAAAAAAATATATATTTTTTAACCCTTTTAATTCATGGGTATATTTTCTTAGTTTCAGGTTTGAAAGAAAAACAAATTTTAGAGGCAATTCTTTAAATCATATATTTTTTTAATTTACTATTATAAAACCTGAATGATTACAAGAAAAAAATGTTTGTCTTTTTACCCCTTTTGATTTATGGGTTTATTTACTTAGTTTCAGGTTTGATAGAAAAACAAATTGAAGAAGCAATTTTTGAAATCACATAGACGTTTTAGTTTGCTATAATAAAATCTGAGAAAATGTTTTTAAGTCTTTTAATTTATGGGTACATTTTCTTAGTTTCAGGTTTGAAAGAAAATCAAATTGAAGAGACAGTTTTTTAAATCGTATATAATTTTTTAAATGAGTACTGTAAAATCTGAATAATTACAAGAAAATATGTTTTTTACCATTTTACTTTATGGGTAGTATTTATTTATTATTTATTATTTATTTATTGGGTATTTATACATTTTTAATTTTAAAATGAATTTGAGGGACAATTTTAGAAATTGTATAAAAAAATAAGTTTAAAAGTAATCTTTAGAAGAATTAAAAAAAATGTAAAAGAAAAAAAAATCTTATTTTTTACTTGTACCTCTAGTGTATTTATGTATGTATGAATGTCTGAATGTCTCCTTACAAACAGGTGAGAAGATCCATAGGGCTCTTGGACCGCCTTCATAATGTTTCCCAATTTTTGGTAGCAGTAGATAATAGTGAAACCAGGGATATTCTAATATTACTTGTACTTGAATTTGGTATCTGCATGAAAATGTAATCACTGGAAATAGATTTTTTTTTCTCATTGTAATACTCATTGTGGATGAACACCATCTGTTGCATTTAAAAAAGAGTTTACGACAACAACAAAAAAAATGTTTTGGCCTCATTCTTGGGAACTCATGCATAAATCGGAGATGTTGTCCATACCAGTCATCAGATTTGGCCTCATATTTTTCCAGTGCAAATGAGGAAATGAGACCAGTGATTTGACCTTTCACTACTGGCAACCTCTCCGATTTCTGCCTTGGCTAGTTCTCATGATCAATGAGATACATCAGAATTTCAAAAAAGTTTAGAAATTCATCCTTCGTTCTGCTACTTTTAAATCATGGATTGGTCATCGTAGTTCTTTTCTCTCCTTCTTCTGTCAACCAATTCTAAAAATTAAGCCAACAGTGAACCAACCCCCTTTGCGGAACAAGAAACAAAGGACGAGAGTTAAAATTGGAACCAGTAAATCATCATCTTCATCATCTCAACAAACATACATCAAGCACCAGGGCCTCTGGCACTCTCAGATAGAAATGCATCTTAGAAGTATTACTTTGATTCAAAGAGCAGAGTATTCACACAGAAAAGCACCTTCGGAATACTCCTCTCATGGAAAAGAGCCCCTTACGTAGACTCTTCCGATTTTTGTAGTGTCTTTAAGGTACTCATCATTGTCATCATCATCGAATGGCTGGCTAAATTTGTACATTTTCAGATTTTTGAAGTCTGGAAGGAAAATATACCTTTTTTTTTTTTTTGCATATAACATTAAATATCATTGTTACAGTATAACATGCAAAACACATGCTGGCTAGGAAAATGCAACCTTTAAATAGTATTTTTGAACTTTTTTGTTTTGTTATAGCTTTCCAGTTCCTTTTTCCTTGTATTGTTAAATTTCTTGTTGATGCGTGTTATCGCACCCGTAGCAGACAACTGCCTTGCAAATAGTCAAAGTGATCAACACATTCTTCTCATCGTTCCAGTGCAATCCACTTGTATAGAACCTCAATTTAAAAAATAGAAGTATCCAGTTTATTTATTTTATTTTTTTATTAAACAGTTCTTTTTTTCTTCCACGTCTTCATCTTCTTCTTTGCAGCCGATTAGATTGCGCAACCACTTTTCCCATGAACGTTTGGGAACAACCATTGATTTCCATCATTTGAATTGATTTTCTTTGAGATTTTTTTTTTGCCATACTTTCCATTTTTTGTATTTTCACATTTTTATTCCCGTTACCTTGTATTTTCTTTAGTTCCTGTTTTGTGTCATTATTTCAAAATTTTATTTTATTTTTTTTTGTAATTATTATATTATGATTCGAAAATCATGGTGTCGGAAGGAGATTGTGTACATGGGAGGAAATCAATTAATTCACAGTGACAGCTTCCGCCTGCATATATCGAACAAGGACAGGACTCTCCTTATAATTTTCTGTGTGAGGACGAGAAAAGAAACAAAAAAAAAGGAGAAAGGAGGAAGGAGGAAGGAGACAGGAGGGAGTGTGACACAGGTAAAGATAGTGGAAGGGGAAAGGGGGAGAAAAGAGAGAAAGAAAGGAGAAGTGGACTCAGCTTTCTGACAAAAAACAAAAACACCAGTCAACAGAGCCATGCACCAAAAAAGATTAGATAGCTATGGGAATGCCACCATGTTAAGCTACATTATATACATATTTTCATTAATTAGGTTGTATTTTTTTTAATTTAGGAACATGCAGTCAGGCAGACTCATTATTGCTTGCAACAGTAGATCATGCACAGAAAGTAGTAAGGAGGTGTAAGGGTAGCAAAATACATACATACACACACAAATATATATATATATACATGTATATATATATATACACACACACATGTATATATATATAAATACGCATATGTTTATATATATATGATATATGGCTCATAAAATCCTGAGTATGGTGGTGAGGAGTGATCAGGAAGCACAAAGCAGCTCCATAGGAATAAGATCAAGGTTTAATAAAAAAAAAAAAGAAAGAAAGGGAAATAAATAAGAATGACGATCCCCTCCCCCACCGAAAAAATAAATAAAACAAGTTAATGTATTGGAGAATTATAAGTATATATATCTATATATCTATATATTTAAACAAGTTTTCTGTAAGATTATTAACAAATGTATTTTGTATGTATCTATATATATCTATATATAGATATATATATATTTATAATTTTTAAACTTTTTTTCATAGTTTCACCTTCATATTTCAAGAAGAAAATTCTTAAGAACAATAAATAATCATATAGTTTAAAAAAATTATACCCTTGTATCCCTCTCCGCCCTAAACAAAAACCTCCTTTGGCTTGTGCCTCCTTAGCGGAAGAGCGTTTCTTACTCCACAACCGGCATCTTCCCGGAGCACAGCTATTTGATTCAGTAGGGGGAGTCACGAAAGTCTTTTTTTATTACATACTTCTCAGCAAAGTGCAAAATGTTTTTGTTTTTTTTTTGTCTTTGTTTTTTTTTCTTATATTAAAAGCCAAACTTGATTTTTTTTGTTTTCTTAAATATATCTGCATATAATCTATACTTTTTCATCATCCTGTTAAAAAATAACAAAATTTGTTAAAGTCTCTGTCTTATTTTTTGTTCTTTTTGCCATTGTTGACTTTTATTTTTTATTTTTTTTGTAGTTATTACTAGTTAAAGGTTCCCCTTATGAGTTGAGTCCATGCTATAAGATGGAGGGAATGGGAGACCGCGGGCGTCTCACTGCCGATGGTGACCCAAATGGGGTAGAGAGAGGAGACAGTCTGAGCGTATTTCCACTCATGCCAGCTATGCTGTTTAGACTCCGGGATTTTTCATAACCTTGAATATCCATGAGATAAATAAAAAAAAAAGGAAAAAAAAAAAGATTATGAAGCGTAACTGATTTTTCCCAGAATTATGGACAGGGAAACTTCATACAGTAAAAGCTAGAACAGTGGCTACTCAGAAATAAAACCAACCTGATATATGTCCATTTTCATACTCGCACATTTTTTTTTTATTATTTGGAAAAAACTAAAATTTCTGCTTAAAAAATGACCACGACAATTTTTTTTATACAAGGTGCATTAAAGACTATAGATGTGTCCACCATTACCTGTCCATGAACATTGTTAAAGGCAATATGTCAGCAAGATTTTACACTTCAAACTATTTATATGCACATGTTGCTCTGTCAAAGACAAGTCCAGAAATACCTATAATACCAATAATAGACAGTCTATTCCTCTATTACTGAGAAATCAGTGATTTAATTGATATGCAAATGAGGCTGAAGGAGTATGGTGGATCTGAAGCTTCCGTCACTCCAGCTCTATTGCTCGCCCAGCGCCACCTCCTCCTACTTGACTGATTGCTCCTTTGCCTGTAGTCACATAGCATAGATGCTGTTAGTCAAGAAGTAGGAGGCAACACTGGGTGGGATTAGAGCTGGAGTGATTGAGGCTTCAGATCTACCATAGCTCTTCAGTCTCATTTGCATATCCATTCAAACTCTGATTTCTCAGTAACGAAAGAACAGACTGAGAATAGAGTTGGAGTGATGGAGTCTTCAGATCTATCATAGCTCTTCAGCCTCATTTCCATATCCATTCAAACTCTGATTTCTCAGTAACGGAAGAACAGACTGAGACTAGAGGTGGAGAGATGGAGTCTTCAGATCTACCATAGCTCTTCAGCCTCATTTGCATATCCATTCAAACTCTGATTTCTCAGTATCGAAAGAAGAGACTGAGAATAGAGCTGGAATGATGGAGTCTTCAGATCTACCATAGTTCTTCAGTCTCATTTGCATATCCATTCAAACTCTGATTCCTCAGTAACGAAAGAAAAGACTGGAAATAGAGCTGGAGTAAGGGAGTCTTCAGATCTACCATAGCTCTTCAGCCTCATTTGCATATCCATTCAAACTCTGATTTCTCAGTAATGGAAGAACAGACAGGTCATGTAAATGTATTGATGGACTTGTATGTATATGTACTGTAGTTTATCTTTAAGTATTCTAATTTTTGTACTACATTTTTTCAAAACCCTTAAAGGCTGCAATGTACATCACAACCACAAGGGGACACATATTGACATATATCATATAAACAATTCCCAACAGGACATCGGGAAATCATGTTATGTTTTGTTTTTTGTTCAAGGTTGGCTATCTTGTGCCTTTCATCCTGGGATATGCCGAGTATAAAGGAAAGATAATGAAGGACACATCTATAATTGGCCCATCAGTCAACATGAGACAAGTTGTTGTCACATTTAGATGAATGTCATCCATCAACTGGATATTTGGTCCGAAGGCTTTGCTGGAGCCAGGAGATATGTTATGTGTCTGCTCTTGAAGGCAGTTTCTGATGGAGTTGACCAAACCTAGAACTTTTCACCAAACTTAGAACTACCCTCATTTTTGGTTGGGTCTTATCAGCTGTCAGGAGACAACACCATGTCTTGTATGTCTACATAACGTACGTTAGCACCTTGTTGGGTAAAATCAACAAAATCAAGGGTTTTTTGTGAAAGTATTCAAGGCAAGGGTCTTAGAGAATATTATGACCTTCCTTTGCACATGACAGGACATATATTTGGCATTGATGCTTCTGAGCAGACACCGTATCATCAAATTGCAAACACAGCTCCAAGCACAAACATTTAAGGTAGCGACACAAGCAAGTTACAATGTGACCATTTCCAATGAATAAAAACATCTGGGTGATATCTTGAAAGCTGGTGCAGAGCAGTATACATAATTTTTAGGTCTGATCGATTGGTGTAGGCAACGACATATATTTCCCTTGCATAAGCTTTCAAAAATGCACCACAGAAAAAAAATAATTCATATAAATCATAAAACTCCAATTTTACTTTTTGACGTTCAGTTTTGGATAATATTATTTTTAGGGTAATGGTTGTATTTTGATTAAATTCAGGTCTTTTGGTTGGTCCCTTACTTTGGTCTACTGATATCTCCAAACTGGTTCTTCGGCTATTGGGAGACTATGACTGTGAGGCACTTGCAGGCTTTTCTGAAGACAATCGTCTTATGATGGTGGCTTCAGTGGGGTTGATCTACTACTGTAAGTTAAGTGATTTGCTTAGGGATTATTATTGTATGTATACGGACATAATTTTCCGTGTAGTAAGCCATGTCGTAAATTCTCATCTCTGAAGCATTACAGGGCATCCATTGAAATCAGTAGACATCTGGTGAGTCAAGTGGCCTCCTTCATTTTGCTGCTGTGTGTTATGGCACACACTCTCCTTTTAAAACTATATACTTATACCTTGGGTATGTTCCTGCTTGGCCAATTTGTAGAAATTTGTAGAAATAAAATTTGCATCTGAGAGTATTCCCCCTTGAGGTTTATTTTATAGCAAAAACTTGGGAAAACAGGTCAGTTGTGTCGGAAAGCAGAAACCTATCAGTTGCTTAACTATCATCTGAGCTCCACTAGGATAATAGTCTTTGAAGATCCGGGTGGGAACCATAGCTGGAGACCAGGCTAGTCTGGTACTGCCCTTGGTTGGCTCTTCTGAGAACCGTATTGGTGATTGACAGGTCTTTCCTTATGTACACGTGAGGAAAATAAAGTGCTGGAAAAACAATGGTGCAGTTAGGGTTTGATCTTGAATACAAAAGTGGAGTAATAGTGTGGAGCTCCTCACATTGGGAGGTTGTGATCAGTCACAACTGCTATCAATGCATAGAAACACGGTTGCCGCGTCCCTCGTGGAGTATCAAAAGGAGAAGATGGAGAAAAGGGTTAACAACCCGAGCTGCCATGAAAAATCCAAAGGACTTTTAAAGTCGACCAGTGATTTTATTCAATGCGTTTCGGAGATCGCAGTCTCCTTCATCAGAAAATCACATCAGGAGACAGCGATCTCCAAAACGGGTTGAATAAAATCACTGGTCAACTTTACAAGACTTGTGGATTCTTCACGGCAGCGCGAGTTGTTAACCCTTTTCTCCATCTTCTTTTATCTACACGTGAGGGAGAGACTGGTCAATAACTAGCTGTAGTGCTGGGAGCAACCAGCCAGAGGCAGTGCCGGCCTAGTTAGATCTCCACCTATGGTGCCTGTTGGAACTTCAAAGTATATTATATGAGAAATTCTGGAATGTTTCAGAGAATAGTATGCCTGCAGTCATGGTTTTTGTAGCATGAATCTCCTTATTGGTTCCCTTTCTTCACCCAAAACCAAGAACCTTCCTCTTTCTGGTTTCAACCAATGCTTTGTAATGTTTCACATGTCCTGTGATGGTGCTCCAGATAGACTGAACACTTTGGGAATGACGTTCATAACTATCATAGCAAACCAGCCCCACTGAAGATGACCAACTTCTCTGCTAACAATAACCCCTTTAGGGTCATTTATTTGGGCTCCTAGATGGTTTCGCTGGGTCTCCTTAAAGGAACACTAAACCTACAAAATAAATTTAAATTATACAAGAAATATAGTTGTCCTCACTGTTAATTAGTCTGCAGCATTTTTTGCGTGATCCTGAAACAGTCAGTCTTGTAGAAATCCTGCAGAGAACACAGTGGTTAATCTCTTACTGATCAGTTCCATCTTTGGCTAGTGCCAGCCTAAATCCCTACCCACTATGAAAAGGAGGTGGGGCTTATATATCTTTTGTCCTATAGTAGAAAGGGCAGAGGGGAGAGGCTCCTGCTGCAGCCAGTAGATTTTAAACCAGACACACAACAATGAAGAGAAGGAACATGGGTGAGCTTTTGAGACACACAGGGAATATATTTTTCTTAATTTATTTTTTATTATAATTTTAATTTGGGGACAAAAAAGGATCAAAGAAAAAGAGGAGATTAAGGGAGGAAAAGCTGGGATTATTTTTTCTATTTTTTTGTGTGCAATTTCCGTTTCATTGAAGGGTTTGAATATAATTATAACAGCATCTTGTTTTTTTTCCCCAGAAACAGGACCTCAAATAAATACGTCTGAGTCTTAACACCAATCAGAATGATGCTGTTTTTTGGAAAAAAAATCAGCTATGTTTTTCTAATCAGATGCAGACTTTTTCTGAATATTGGTTGAGCTCACAAAACTGACTACCTTCATGCTAAGTGGAGGATAGCCGGTCTTTCAATCTTAAGAGTCGGTGATACATTTGCTTAGCGCTACCTCAATAGCCAATGTAAAGCATGAAGTATAAGCAGGCATGCAGCAAACAAGCCGAGGCTTACAGCAAACAAAAGTCATACACACAATGAAACAAGGCATGGACCCAGCAGCGGGGAAAATAGTCGAGGTTGATGGATCTTGATCATTTTACTGTGGACACATGCAACTTTCTCCTGCTAAGAGTTCCAGTGCTTTTGTTTTCTTTTTGCTTGTGTTAAATCTCAGTGATCCAATATAATCTATGATCGTAAGATTTTAGTTTTTTGATCCTATGTACTGTCTTTTGCATTGTGTGCGTCCATTCAGAGCAGACATCTAAACATCAGATTCCACTTATTTGATCCCGGCCCCTTGATAAGTATTTGGTTCCGCACAGAAAGAAAGCACAATTCTCACAGTAATGACATCTCCGCCAACCTTACCCACTGCACTTATACACTATTAACAGTGGGCACCACACCGCTAAAAGCATGAATTATTTACAACATTTGGACTGTAAGTTATTGGACCTGACTTGCCTCAAAAGTCGGCACTGAAAAAATCAGCTTCAAGGTTTTACTAGAGCTAAGAGGGAACAAGATAAAACACACACGCACATACACACAAAAAAAAAGAAAAAAAAGGAGCTCAATATCAGAAAAAATTGGGTCAAGAAACAAAATATTTTACGGTTAATTTTAAACTTTTGTAAGATTTATATTATTTTTCCTGCGGATAGGTGATAACTTACTGATTTGTAGAGTCTGACCACTGGAACCCGCAACTGGGAAGATTTTATCCCTTGACGGGGACCTTTAATTCCGAAATGGTGCCGGTAGATCAGACGTCTTACCAACTCTTTATTCATTCTCGAAGGGGATGCCAGATAAACTCAACACTTGGCAGTCTCATAGAGAATGAACGGAGTGGCTTTTGAACATTTTGCACCGGAGATGAAAGTGCGGGATCAGTGGAGTTCCCAACTGGTCGGACCCCAACATGTCAACAAGTTATCACATATTACATGGGTAGGTGATAACTTGTCTTCACCGGACAACCTCTTTAAATGGAAGTTGTACAAGATTAGAAAAACATCTCTGCTTTCGTCTAGAAACATCGCCCCTTCTTTCCCCGCCTTGGATTATTTGTGGTAGTAATGCTTAGCTCCTTGTACAGAGCCCAACCAGTGGACAGAGGTGGCGATAATCCAAGAAGAAAGCAGATTTTCTAATCTGGCATAAGCCGCTCCAAGAAGCAGCCATTTTGTTGGCCTTACCAATATTGAAGCAACCATCGAATTTACAAATTATAATATCACTCTCCTGCTGGTTTATAAAGAACTGCTAGTCCTTAAGGAGATCTTTTAGGTTCTTCCTGCCTGATCTCTTAAAGAGGTTGTACAGGATATATGGTTTTGCTCTATTGCAAATAGCGCCACACCTATCGACAGGTTGCGTGCAGTTTCGCAGTCAGACCCATTTACTAAACCTTAATATTAGACACACTCCATGGATAGGTGTGGCGTTGGTTTTAGAAGAAGCAGGCATGTTTTTCATATCATTGACATCTCCATTAGGTTCCTAACACCTGTTAGCCCTTCAGGGATCAGTGCCATCATCCAGACCTCCATTTGGATTATGTAAAATCCAGAAGACAGAATATTTGTTTATTTGTAAAATGGGATGAATCATGGCGCCATTCTAATTCTGATCTGTTCTGGATCCAAAAGGTGTCATAAGCTTGAAGGAACATACAAAAAATATACTTAAATCTTAGAGTTCATGGTAAATATGGTTTTGGGCATGATAGTGAATCCAAGCACTCATTCAGACGTCTGTTTTAGGCATGATACTAAACCTAAGGGCTCATTTAGACGCCTGTTTTGGGTATGATACTAAATCTAAGCTCTCATTCAGACATCCGATTTAGGCATGATACTAAATTTAAGGGCTCATTCAGACGTCTGTTTTAGGCAGGATACTAAATCTAAGGGCTCATTCAGACGTCTGTTTTAGGCCTCTGCCACACTCACGTGAAATTCACGCACGTGCCGAGAGACACGTATTTCCCCTGCGTGTTGCGTGCAGGTAAGTACGTGTCTCTGGTATGTGCGGGTCACGTGTGTTCTACGTGTGCTATCCGCGATAGCACACGTAGAACCGGTAATTAACATACTCACCTGGTCCTTCCTGCTGTCCGCGCTGCTGTCCGTGGTGCTGATTCTCGGTCTCCAGCCCTCCCGTCTCCCCGCTGCTGCTGCTGCCAGGCAGTGAAGTGAATATTCAATGAGAATAATGAGCGGCGGTCGGCAGCAAGAGGCAGCAGCGGCAGAGACAGGAGGGCTGGAGAAGGTGAGTAAATGTTTTGGTTTTTTTTCACTGACACGTGTGTTTTCTCCGGCGCGTGTCACACGGGACCGCATCCACACTACACTTGTGTGGTACGGGTGCGGGCCGTGTGACACCCGTGCTGTGGGAGAAAACACTGACATGTCAGCGCTTTGAAAAACGCACACACGTACAAACGCACACGGACACACGTTCCGTGTGGTTTTACGTGTGTGTGCCTGCTACAATAGGGTAGCATTGCTTAACGTGTCTCCGTGCCGCCGGTACGTGTAAAAAATGACAAACACGCGCCGGCGGCACGGATGTGTGTCACAGGCCTTAGGCAGGATACTAAATCTAAGGGCTCGTTCAGACGTGTGTTTTAGGCAGGATACTAAATCTAAGGGCTCGTTCAGACGTCTGTTTTAGGCAGGATACTAAATCTAAGGGCTCATTCAGACATCTGATTTTCACGTCCAATGCTCTCTATGGTTTTCACGGATAGCACTCGCACCTGTGATAGTCTATGGGGCCATTCCCAAGTCCGGTGGTCCGTGACTGAGGGTTGGATCAAAATTAGCAATCTACGTCTATGGGTCAATGAAAAGATCAGAGTGTTGTCCAATTGTCACATACTTTCATAATGGAGAAAGAAAAATTTCCTCCACCTACGGGAAAAAATTAATGACACACAGACCAATTTCAAAATCAAAGTTTGATGCCAAAAATCGGTCCATTTTCCTCATACATGGAAAAATCAGATGTCTGAATGAGAGTATGTCAACACTACAGAAATTTCAGATTTTGTCTCTTCCAAGGAAGACACACTGGGATCGAACTGGGCTAATCCATGGGAATATCCATATTAAAGGGGTATAAATGCTAAAGAGACCCCAATAAAAAAGCACAAACTCTCCTCTTGGACTGGTGCCATTCCAGCCATGCAGTAATGTGACACTGTTATGCCAAGTAAGCGCTGCAGCCTATCAGCAGCTGCCGATTGGCTGCAGCCTTCACAGTTCACTGATTGACTACAATGGTCATGTGATAATGTTTTGTTGGGAGACACAGAGCTGACATCACTGGAGCGCCACCAGTCCAAGAGGTGAGTATGTGTTTTGTTATTATGTTAGTGGAACCACTTTGGCATCTTGGAAGGGATTCTCCTCTTATGGAAGAATGTGGTGTCTACATACAACTGGGCAGCAAATCTCTCTTATCTCACGCTCCAAGCCACAATCAACAATCAGGTAAAAAGTTTTCTTGTAATTTTTCAGAGTTTCACCAAGATGGGCTCATTAAACTTAATTTGATCTTTGAAATGGAAGCACAATTTCAGTCCGAACCTGAAGTAGAATAGGTTGAGGCATCACTAAGATGACCTGGGCTGCTAAAGGATGGAGGCACACACTTCTAGATTTCAGTTACCCCTAAATGCTATGTGCACAGTGAGGTTTTTGGGGGAGTTTTTGGAGCAGAAACTAAGCGGAAACTCACCAAATCCTCCTAAACAAAATTTGAGTCTACACTAAAATTCACATAGCCTAAAGGGGTTTCCCAGTTTCTGAAAACCCTTGTATGCCGATTGCAGTTTACTCACTCTTCCTGGGTCCCCTGAGTCTCCACCACTGCTCTCAGTGTCTTTTATTGTTTGTACCAGTGACGTCACCTCTACAGCGCTGCAGCCAATCAGTGAGTTTAGCTTAGCTCAGATAGAGCGACTGAGCTCAGTTATTGGTTGCAGCACTGCAGACAAGAGCAAACACCGGGAGAAGTAATGGAGATTCAACGCTAGATCTGGGGAGTGTAAGAAAGGCATAGTTGCTTATATTTTAACAAATTGCAGTTGGGGACAAAGGTTTTAAAAACTGGGCAATCTGTTTTAGTAGCCCTTAATTGGCATGACAAGCAGCTTGCCCTTCCATGGTTCGCGCACGAACACATGAATATTGTCTACACTGGATTCAAGATGCTAATTTTAAGGAACCATACAGGATTCATATAAGTAATTCTTCCAAACACTACACTTTACTTTACCCTTTGACAGATGTCTGTCAATGTTGGCCAATACTGGATAAATTCAACTTTGGAAGCCCACTGGGATAAAACCTTGTTGGTCATGTATAGAGAAAATTTAAGGAGTCCAACTAATTAACGTTTCGTGATTTTTGCCCTTATTTGAATGTATTATTGTTATTGTTATTAGTAAACAAACACTGTAAACACTGGTTTATCTTTCATTATTGTAAACTATTCTCCAAGACTGAGCAAACAGCCATATCATCATTTTGTACAAGGATGGGTGAAAGAATCTTGGCCAAAAAAAGAAGACCTCTACGACAAGTCAACAAAATCACCCAATACAAGTCAGATCTTGGGTAGATCCCAATTGGTTTTCGGTGGAGTGGTGGCTACGTTATATGGTTTCTGTTCATTGAAATGGATGAGTGTTACAGAAATGGATGAGTGAAAGCACTCCATGTCTTCCATTAACTGGTTGGCTGCCCTTTTTCTTATGTGGTCATGTTTGGGCTTAAAGAGAGTTCTAATGTCTGGAGGACCCAACTGATCTTGTCTTGTTTATGGATCTCTTAGAAGTATTTTTTTTAGGGTGGAGGAAGGGGACCTCCTTAAAGCAGCATTCCAGCCTAAAGTATGTGTCACCGTACTAGTGAAGAGTTGACAAATGCTACATTAGGGAGGGTCTGATTGGCATAAGAGGAAGCACTGTTCCCCCATTCTCATCAGCCACAAGGACACAATTAGCAGGAGCTTGAACGGAGCAGTGGTCGTGTCCTGCCCGACTCTATGGCATTGAGGAAAACAGCTGAGCAATGTCCACTTCTATTGGGGCTCCCATACACATCAGCTGGTTGCCCAGTATTAATGAGGGTCTTATTGGCATAAGAGGAGGCATCACTCCTCCATTGTCATCAGCCATAAGGGCTCAACTAGAAGGAGCTTCAATGATCAATGGAGCAGTGGTCGTGGTTGAGCGTTCTCCGCTTCTATGGGGGCTCCCATACACATTAGGTAGTAGCCCAATATTAGAGGGCGTTTGATTTGCATAAGTGGAGACACCGTTCCTCCATTCTCATCAGCGAGAAGAGCACATCTAAGAGGAGCATGAATGGAGCAGTGGTCTTGTCCAGCTCGACTCTATGGCACTGATGAAATACCCTTCTACTATGGGGGCTCCTATATATATCAATGTGCATGGGGACCTTATGACTACAGTATTAGTAATATATATATATATATATATATATATATATATAAAAATATATATATATATAAATATATATATATATATATGTATTTTATATATATTTTATATATATATATATATATATATGTTAATTATAATACTTTTCTTACTAATATCAGCAGTCAGCTATAAGGTGGATTTGTCACCAAATTTTATGCAATACAAGCTGTGTTCCATACTGGATAGCTCACTTAGACCTGATGAGGCTGGTGTACTTTTTTGCCACCCCTGCATAACTCTATTAGAATGTTTTGTTACCTAAAATTTAGTAGTTGAGCATTCTAGGCCTTCAGCTCAAGCCCTATGTAAGTACACCAGGCTTATCAGGTCTAAGAGATTTATATATTAATATCTACAATTTTTATTGATCTGCTTTAAAACTTAAAAAGGGTTGTATGGAATAAAAAAAACATGGCTTCTTTTTTTTCCCTAAGAAACATTACCATCATTGACTGTAGGCTATTTTTGGGGTTGTACTTGAAAAGGGTTGAGCTGCAATACCAATGTCAGCCTATGAACAAGAGTGGCACTGTTTCTCAAAGACAGGAGCCATATTTTATTAGTCACATATAACCTATCTATCGGTGTGATGGCCAACAGTTGATAAAGTGATGACCAACAGTTGACCTATCTGTTATCTATTTATCTACTGTCTCTATCTGAAATCTATTTATAAATAAGCTTTTTTTTCTTTTTATAAAATATTATTATACAGTTTAATATATAAATCAGATTTCCCCATTGATACAAATTCTAAAGGCAAGTTTTAGATTTCTATCGGGGAACCACAGGCATCATATTTTATGTGATTTAGCACCAGCAGCTGGCTGATTGTACTTGTATAGCTCGGTATGAAGTGCTGCTGTGTAAGAGACTCGAAATCTAATTTATATATTTTGTTCCTTTGGTTATATTTGATAATGGGCAAATTAGTAAAAACTCTAAACATTTGATTTTTTTATTTTTTTTTTTACGAGGATTTTCAGAGCTGAAGCTTTCCATGAAATGTGGGTGAAGTTAAGCAAATGGAAAAAGATCAAGGTCCTTTTCGTTTGTGGCATTTTGGGAACCTTAAGTCTAGTGTAATATATATACTTCCCTCATTCAAGAAAAAATAGATATATATACTGTATCTGGTTTCAAGGGATGGAAATCCAATGTTCTTGATCAAATTTCGTCCATGGTATAGATATAGCCCCGATTTATTATAACGAGTGGCCATAGTAGAAGACCTAGTTTAAAGGCATTAAATAGAGTCAACTAGAATCTTGCAGATAAGGGGCAAATACCTAAAAATTGCTGTCCATAGATATGGATGTGGTTGGCTAATATCCTAAAGGCCACTTTACACACAGCGACATCACTAGCGATGTCGCTGGTGACAGCACTCGCCCTCATCGGTTGTGCATCACGGGCAAATCGCTGCCCGTGGTGCACAACATCGCTTACTCCCGTCACACATACTTACCTGCCTAGTGACATCGCTGTGGCCGGCAAACCGCCTCCTTTCTAAGGGGGCGGTTCGTGTGGCATCACAGCGGCGTCACTAAGCAGCCGCCCAATAGAAACGGAGGGGTGGAGATGAGCGGCCGGAACATCTCCGCCCACCTCCTTCCTTCCTCATTGCCGGCGGCCGCAGGTACGATGTTGTTCCTCGTTCCTGCGGTGTCACACGTAGCAATGTGTTCTGTCGATGGAACAACGAACAACCTGCGTCCTCAACAGCAATGATATTTGGGATTAGAACGACGTGTCAACGATCAACAATTAGGTGAGTAATTTTGATCGTTAGCGGTCGTTCGTGCGTATCAGCGACATCGCTAACGAGGCCGGATGTGCGTCACGAATTCCGTGACCCCAACGACATCTCGTTAGCGATGTCATTGCGTGTAAAGCCCCCTGAAGTCATTGTGAAAGGTTCATTAAAGGATCAAATATTGACTTACCGGGGAGATACTGTATATTAACGTGGCACTACATAGACAGCTTTTTTTCTTTCTGGAGGAGAGCTCATTTCCAGATTTTTTTCCCATGTAATTTACTTACACATGGTGCAAGGCTCATTTAGGGGAATATATTGACTTGACAGGGTGCCTATAGGTGACACTTGTACAAAAAAAGTTAGGAGACCTAATTTGTATACTTTTTCCTACGTAATGCCAGAGACACACTTACGAGTGATTCGGCGAATCTCACATCGGCATCACCCGGCACGGTTGCACACTCTCCTGACAGGATAGGGTTGGCCACATGTATTTCTATGCAGCTGAAACAGTCCTGTCCTGAGAGTGCGTGGCTGTGCTGGGTGATACCGATGCGAGACCCGTCGAGTCACTAGCAGGTGTGTCTCTGACCTAACATTGCTTGTAAGACTGGATCTCCTTAATGAGAAACCGAATGTCATGAGCTTGAATACGAACTTTACGCTGGCCATTGAGTTTATTGTTAAAGCTTAAAGAGGACTTGTTACTTGCTCAAAAAAAAAGTTATATAACTGGTAAAAATCCCTGAGCTCCCCTGATTCTGCCACTTTTTTTAGTTTTTCACTGCGTCGCTCCATTGCAGAGATATTCACATTTGTTGCTTTTGGAGCACAGTATGTGAAATCTCTGCTACCAATGAAACCGGCTATTTCTTCAGAGTCTTCTCTTGGGGCGTGTACTTTCACCCTTCTCTCCTCTTTCTGCCAATCACAGCTCGAAATAGCTAGACTTCTAGATCAGCTGACAAGCTGTGATTGGTAGAAATGCTGGAAGAGACAGTAAGTGCAAATAGGGTCTTATCCGAACACACTTTCAGCAATGGTGCTGTAAGGGTAGACTCACCCGGTGTGTTTGTGAGAGTCACAACCACTGTAATACGGCTGTAGCAGAACCCACGTGGAGATGCAGTTCAATTTTGGAGAGAAAAGGATTAATACACCGCGCTACAATAGAAAAGAGGATCTACGCGTTTCAAAGCCCTATGGCTTCTTCCTCAGGACAAATCATATACAACCATGTATACTGTCGTGAGGAAGAAGCTATAAGGCTTTGAAACACATAGACAAATAAAATCATTCCTTCTACATGGATTCTCTTTTCTACAGCAGAGCGGTCTATTAACCCTTTCCACTCCAAAATTCAACTGCATCTCCACGTGGGTGTTGCTGCAGCCGTATTTACACCATTACAGTGGTTGTGACTCCGACAACCACACCAGGTGAGTCTACCCTTACACCACCATTGTTGACAATGTTTTAGGATAACACCCTATTTACTCTTACTGTCTCTTCCAGCATTTTTACCAATCACAGCTTCCTTCTACATGGATCCTCTTTTTTACGGCAAGCGTTGTCTATTAACCTTTTTCTCTCCAAAGTTTAGCTGTGATTGGTAGCAGCTGGGAAGGCGGGGTGAAAGTGCACACACACCCCAGAGAAAACTCTGAAGAAACGCCCAGTTGGACTGCAAGAAGAAATTTCACATACTGCGCTCCAAAAGCAACAAATATGAATATCTCTGCAATGGAGCGACATAGAGAAAAACGGAAAAGAACGTCAGAATCAGGGAAGAACAGATATTTTTACAAAGTTTTTAACTCAGTTTTGTGAGCAAGTGACAGATCAATGTTGAAATGGTCTGGTTGCCAAGAGTAGATACTTAAGGGAGTTAAAATAAACCCTATACACCTAAGACGTCATGCAAGGGAGGTTATAAGGATGTGGATACTCCAGATTTGACCAAAGGTAACCAAATCTGACCAACACCATTCCTTCTGTGGATCAAGCACTAAATTCATTCCAAGTCACCTAATTTGGCAAAAGACGTATCTCTTCTTACCTTGACATAACATTGCTGTCTAATAGGTCCAAATATTATACATATACACTGCATTTATTGTAATCATCTGAGATTTAAGTGCTGATCTCCAGCAGATGCCAGGTACAGCTTGTCGATGATATCAAATGAGCTTTGTTTAGATATTATCGAATGGTGACTTGGCCATTGTGTGATGGTATCTCGAATCAAGAAGACAGATGGTTCAGCTCTGCATCTGCTTCCTTCTACCATTTGCCAATAGTGAGGGTTATTGAGGAATGATCTGAACGAGTCAAATTGCATCCAAGGGCTTGGTTCACACTTTGCTTCCAACATGCAATTTGATACATAGCCTTTGGGTATCAGATCATTTGATAACCTGAATTTAGTCAATGAAATGTGAGTAAAATGAAGTAGGATCCATACTTGGCTGGTGGCACATTGTATATATGGTATCTTAGGAAGCTTAGGTATTCTAGCCAAGGCAAAAAAATCACCATAAATATGGATCTGGAGCTTATGAGTAGGATTACTTGGTGCATTGCAGAAACAAAAATGAGCAAGGTTTGTAAGTTAATGAGGGTGAGAAAAGGGACTCCCCTTTCATGCTACTCACCCCTAAGGCATCATGCATCCTACTGCTTGATCCATGTGGCTGCATTGGCATTGAGGTCATGCAGGAGATCAACGTCTTGTTTGTACCAGTCGTCGTGCTGAGGTGATGGAGTGCAGGCGTTGACAGCTGAAGAGCGAAGGGCGCAGGCAATGACAATGAAACATGGATGGCAATGAAAATAAACAAACAAAAAAAAAAAAGATATGTTTAAATGTAGATGGTTTTATCGAGATGCACTGCCCCCATACTCCCAGCAGGTGTGTCAGACCTTACATTCTGTAGGATACAGGACATCACACCTTTTTACAAAAAAAAACATTACATAACAACATACAGAAGGACTAGAGCAACTGTTATGGCAAAGACTTGCTAATATCTCCCCAAAAACCATGATGGTATATGGATGGCAGAAGACCCTATAGCTGTAACCTCATTCTTAAGTTTTGGTCAGCAGTAGAAGACCACGTCAAGCCAACGATCTCAAGTCAAAACCTCTAGTCAAGGGAAGTTCTTAGCTTTCATAAGTTATATCAATTTAGAACTTGAAGGACCTCCCAAGGTGCTCATTGACCTGACAATAATCTCTCCCAACTCGCCATATATATGACTGCGCAATAATAGTGTTTAAGGCTGAAGGTAGACTTAGGTCCATCGAGTTCAACCCATGACCCATGATGTGTTGTCAATAAGAAATATTCGGCACCAGACACCTTTGGCAGTGACTTATCTCCTGGTGGAGAGTAAGGAGATTCCTCCAAACCCATTAGATTTCAACCTTTCTCTAAATGAAATGGGGTGGACTTAGAACCCTTCCTCTGGCCACATGCTTCTTGCATTGAATAGGCTTTTAGGGATAGTATATTGATGGCTTATCCTTAGGCACTATCCAGCTCTAGTTGTCTTATCGTCCTTTTTATCTTTTATGATCATACTGTATAGCATAGTGGAAGTATTAAAGGGGTTGTTTACTACTTTTGCATGGATTGATGACCTATCCTTAGGATAGCTCATCAATGTCCGATTGACCGGGGTCCGACACCCTGCATCCCCGCCGATCAGCTGTTCCAGGTCCCGGCAGGGGCAGCAGGCAGCTGGAAATTATCAGTTGCAACGCTGCTCCGTCTTCTGATAGCGGCCGTGGCTGGGAACTACATATCCATCTCCCATTCAGATCAATGTGAGGTGGATGTGCAGTACCCGGCCGCAGCCACTATCAGAAGACGGAGAAGCGTCGAAACTGAGTATTTCCGGCTGCCGCTGCCAGGACTAAAGGCCACTTTACATGCTGCGACATCGCTAGCAATTGCTAGCGATGTCAAGCTCGATAGCACCCGCCCCGTCTTTGTAACGATATGTGGTGATCGCTGCCATAGTGAACATTATTGCTACGGCAGCGTCACACGCACATATTGGTGCAGCGACGTCGCTGTGAAGGGCGAACCGCCTCCTTTCTAAGGGGGCGGTTCGTTCAGCGTCACAGCGACATCACAGCAGCGTCACTGAACCGCCGCCCAATAGAAAAGGAGGGGAGGAGATGAGCGGCCGGAACATGCCGCCCACATCCTTCCTTCCTCCTTTTCTGGTGGACGCTGGTAAGGAGATGTTTGTCGTTCCAGCAGCGTCACACATAGGGATGTATGCTGCCGCAGGAACAACAAACAACATCGTTACTGCAGCAGCAACGATATTTGGGAAGAGGGGGGCATGTCACCGATGAGCGATTTTGAACGTTTTTGCGACGATTCAAAATTGCTCATAGGTGTCACCCACAACGACATCGCTAAAGCGGCCGGATGTGCGTCACCAATTCCGTGACCCCAACGAGATCGCTTTAGCGATCTCGTAGTGTGTAAAGCCACCTTTAGAACAGCTGATTGGTGGGGGTGCAAGGTGTCAGACCCCGGTCAATCAGACATAGATGACCTATCCTAAGGATAGGCCATCAATATAAAAGTAGTGGACAACCCCAATAACCCCTTAACTTAAAGTTGAACTATCGGGTATAGCAAAACATAAAATATGACTGTAGAATAAATTTTAAGACTTTTTTCAAGTGCATGTATTCAGCAAATTAGATGTTCTTCCTCACACTTACAGGGAAGGCATTATTACTTCCATGACAGAGATTTTCTTCTCTGGGAGGTACAAGCTGTAGGGGAGGGAGAGCTGATTCTATACAGCATCTGTCAGGACTTGGTCTTGTACATATGGTATCTTAGAAAGTTTAGGTGATAAGATGATATACTGAGTTATGCAACACAGATAAAGGACGAGGATACAGCTACTTCTATTGTGTTAATCTGAAAGAGGAGGACATAGCTGCTGGTAAACGGTTAATCTGAAGCAGAAGGAATCAGGTGCCAGTAAGGGTACCTTCACACTTAGCGATGCAGCAGCGATCCGACCAGCGATCTGACCTGGTCAGGATCGCTGCTGCATCGCTACATGGTCGCTGGTGAGCTGTCAAACAGGCAGATCTCACCAGCGACCAGTGAACAGCCCCCAGCCAGCAGCGACGTGCAAGCGACGCTGCGCTTGCACGGAGCCGCCGTCTGGAAGCTGCGGAGACTGGTAACTAAGGTAAACATCGGGTATGGTTACCCGATGTTTACATTAGTTACCAGTGTGAGCAGGGAGCAGGGAGCCGCGCACACTGAGCGCTGGCTCCTTGCTCTCCTAGCTACAGTACACATCGGGTTAATTAACCCGATGTGTAATGCAGCTACATGTGCAGAGAGCAGGGAGCCGCGCACACTGCTTAGCGCTGGCTCCTTGCTCTCCTAGCTGCTGTACACATCGGGTTAATTAACCCGATGTGTACAGCAGCTACATGTGCAGAGAGCCGGAGCCGGCACTGGCAGCGTGAGAGCTGCAGAGGCTCGTACCTAAGGTAAATATCGGGTAACCACCTTGGTTACCCGATGTTTATCTTGGATACAGCTTACCTCAGCTGTCAGACGCCGGCTCCTGCTCCCTGCTCGCTTCATTTGTCGCTCTCTTGCTGTCACACACAGCGATCTGTGTGTCACAGCAGGAGAGCGGCTTTGAAGAAAACGAACCAGGGCTGTGTGTAACGAGCAGCGATCTCGCAGCAGGGGCCAGATCGCTGCTCATTGTCACACACAGCGAGATCGCTAATGAGGTCACTGCTGCGTCACAAAAAGCGTGACTCAGCAGCGATCTCGGCAGCGAGCTCGCTGTGTGTGAAGCACCCCTAAAAGGTGATCAAAATCTCTCACCATCTATTGCACATAGACAGACAGCCACAACACACTAAGCAGAAGGCTGTAACAGAATTTACCTCGGTTGCTGTTTCCTGCACCCTCCTGCTGCTGTATAACACACAGTAATCCATCTTACATAGCTTGTTACATAACTACATCCAGTATGAAACAAGACAGCAGTACAGACAGATCTCGCCTGTGTTTCCATGCTGTACACTCCCAATCTCCGCTCCACACAGTTGTATCTCCCAGCTCAGAACCATGAAGTCTCCCAAAGCTGTCAAATTATTGAGACAATGGAGAGACTTCAGCCGAGTTCCGTCTTCTTTTCTTGGCCAGAGCTATTGACACTAAATTCTATTCAATTTTTTTAATTTTCCTAATTATTTCTATTTTTTGAGAAAGCTTTCATGAGATTTGAAGAGTTGACAGGCCTCCTTTAAATTCGAGACACCATATTTTCAAAATAGGTTTAATCACTTGCATACATACAAGGACTTATCAACTGGATGTTAGAGAGATGTTGCACATGTATGGTGCGTGCCATTATACGACCATGTCCATTGGGTGTTTGGTTTAGGCCTGTAACAAATCATTAGCCTCCACTACTAGGCCATGATTCCCAACGCTTCCCCAACCTATTCTGCCATATAACCCAATTCTCAGATCCTCCCTTTGCCATCTGATCCCTCTTTCTTTTCTCTAGCCCTCACTTTAAGTATTAAGTCCTTTCCTATCTGATCTATGGTAGTTCTTCTATGTGCCAGGCCACTATTTCCCAAACTTTCTTGTGTGCCAAATCCACCCTTTTTCTTAGTTTTTCCATGTACCAAGCCCCTCTTTTCTTAGTTTTCCTTGGTGGGCAAACCCTTCCCAATTTTCACACATGGCCGGCTAAAGTTTTCCCAGATTTCTTACATACACTTTACTCCTACCCTCGATTTCCTCCATACCAGGCCACTACTTTCCTAGTTTTCCACTATGCAAGCCATTTCTTTCCCAGTTTTTCCCTGTGCCAGGCCAAATATTCCCAGTTTTCTTGTATACCAGACCACTCCTTCTCTAGTTTTCCTGGCTGGCAAGGCCTCTCTCTTTTCCTGCATGTCAGGCAGCTTCTCTCCTAGTTTTTTGGGGGGGCAGGCCATACCTTTATAAGTTCTGTTAACACATCACATGCTATACACAAAACTTTACTTTTGTTATCACTGATCTGAGGTCCTTGTAGACTACGCCTTTCCTAGTTTTCCTGCATCCGTTTTTTAGCCTATGTGTCAGGCTGTGCCTCTCCTAGTTTTCTTGGTCATACCTTCAATAGTTTTGCTATCACTTCACTGGCTGCACAGAAAACTTTACTTTTGTTATCACTGACCTAAGGTTCTGTTAGAACATTGCTTCCCTAATTTTCCTACCTTTCGTTTCCCAGCCTATGTGTTAGGCTGTGACTCTCCTACTTTTCTTGGTTTTCTTGGTCATACCTTCATTAGTTTTTCTAACACATGTTATATACAAAACTTTATTTTTGTTATCACTGACCTGAGGTCATGGTAGACCACTCCTTCCCTAGTTTTCTAACCTGTCCTTACCCAGCCTATATGTCAGGCAGTGCCTCTCCTAGTTTTCTTCTTTTTTCAGGCCATATTTTAATTAGTTTTGCTAACACTTTTCATGCAAACTTTTCTTTTGTTATCACCAACCTGAGGTCCTGGTAGACCACTCCTTCCCTAATTTTCCTACCTCTCCTTTTCCAGTTTATGTGTCAGGCTATGCCTCTCCTAGTTTTCTATAGTTTTCTAATTTTGCCTGGCCATAAATTAGTTTTGCTAACACTTCACATGCTGTACACAAAACTTTACATTTGTTATCACTGACCTGAGGTTCTATTAGACCACTTCTTTCTTAGTTTGTCTGCCTCCTGTTTTTCAGTCTGTGTGTCAGGCAGTGCCTCTCCTAGTTTTCTTCTTTTGCCAGGCTATGTTTTAATTAGTTTTGCTAACACTTTTCAAGCAAACCTTTCTATTGTTATCACTGACCTGAGCTCCTGTTAGACCACTCCTTTCCTAGTTTTCCTGCCTCCCGTTTTTTAGTCTGTGCATCAGGCAGTGCCTCTCCTAGTTTTCTTCTTTTGCCAGGCCATGTTTTAATTAGTTTTGCTAACACTTTTCATGCAAACTTTTTTTTGTTATCACTGACCTGAGGTCCTGTTAGACCACTCCTTTCCTAGTTTTCCTGCCTCCTGTTTTTTAGTCTGTGTGTCAGGCAGTGCCTCTCCTAGTTTTCTTCTTTTGCCAGGCCATGTTTAAGTAGTTTTGCTAACACTGCCTTTGTTGTACACACAACTTTACTTTTATTATCACTGTTTTAAGTTTGACTATAGAATTAATTTCTAAGACAAGAAATAATGTTGATGGCATGGAATTTATCATTAATGCGAATGATATTTTTTTAACTTGTGAGCTTGTGAAAATGAAAAAGACAGTACAGCTTGACCCACATGGATAATTTCTTGACTAGCGTTATCGCAGTCACTTAAAAAAACGTTATGATTGCCATGAACAAAAAAAAATGAATCAGTCACCACCCGGTCAACCAATGATATGTAGAAAGTGGGTAATGGCACCATGAAAGTACCCAATAGCGGAATATTCTGGGTGTAAAGATACAAAATAGCACTGTTCAATCTGCACTGACCTGGAGTGAAAATGGATTTTGCCAACATCTACGAAGGTAGGAGGACATCAACATACTGGACTCTCAGCCATACAAACATACCGTAATATGGACACATACTCACTCCATAAGCTACAATTCACCCTTGACACTCGGTGTCACAATTGCGTACAATACTTTCCGGTCAGGTATGCACTGGTCTCTTGCATGACAGCTTGACCCACCATGCCGGTAACAGCATGACAAGGATATGGGTATGCTGACTAATGTAGCTGCAGTAGTGCTTTTATAAGATTTTGGTACAAGTAGCAAAATCTATCGGGGAAGGTGGGGTGGGGGAATATGTAGGTAATGACAGTAATAAACTTGTATAGCAATAAAACCTCAGTCAGATATCGGGCCATTATGATCTGTCACATGAGCTGAAAAACAAAAGAGCAACAAAACATACAAAAGTCGAAGGACATAACATATAACATGAGAACATGGTTGCAAACTAGCCTGGCATTTCTAGACTTTCCAACATATAGACATTGAAACAACATCACATATGAGCATGCTGAAATAACACTGATGCCTACATCCTTCCATGCCTACTCATCGGGCTTTGGTTCCACCTCAACCTTCACCCATCACCTCAGTTTTCCTAGTTCTGAAGAGTTCAGAGGTAACATTGGGTGTATGACCCATAAAGGTGATCATTTTGTTTTTTTGGACTGCTGGAGGAGAGTAACCTTTGATGTTTTTTGTGGAGTGCACCCATGTTTTCAATTTCTAATATCTTCTTACGGTACAAAAACAAAAAATAAAGGTGGTATTGCGTTTTCACATTTGTAGCTGAGCTGCTTCTTGACTCCTCAGTATTATTTTTCTGATCACCATGGCACATAGACAAGTTCAATTAAAATAGAGACTAAATAAAATGGACTATTCCTACTCAAGCAGCCTACGAGAAGCAAGATTGCAAAGGAAGACGTGGCTATTTTCTTCTCAAGCTACGTGGAGCTCACATCTACGCGTCCCACTTAAAGGAGACTGAGAGTGATCAGAACCAGCGAGATCTAAGCTGAAAGGAGATCAGAGACATCGGTCGGGTTTTTTTTTTCAAGGGGGAAATATCAATTTCAAGCTTTTGCACTGCTGGTTGCAGTTAGCTGCATAAATGGAAGTGAGCGATGAAGGTGGGGGAAGTATGCATCAGAGGTGAATACCTTTGCGGATGTTGCCGTCTGGAGAATGGGCAAAATCCCCCGTTGACAATAGGAAACAAGCTCGGTCACGATTGTATCTCTCTCTTGCACCGGGGGTGACTGGAGACTTTTCTTCTGGGGAAAGAGCCTGGTCTATTGTTGGGCAATCCTCGTTGGCTAGTGCAGCGTTGGCAGCATCCCCGTTCTGCTTGGAGTCTTTAGGAACAAAGTAAAAGAAACAGATGCATAACCGATGTTAGACCATTGCTATATCTAAAGATTTCGGGAAATACATGACCCAAGACACCTACAAACCATAGTAGCCTTAGTACATAAGAAGACAAATTCAAAAACATCACAATAATCTAAAAAATACACAATAAACATTAACTACTCGTAAAAATTCAACCATTTTTGTAAAAATCATTCCAACATCCATGGCTGTTGTCACCAACTCTTGTCCGGAGCTAAAATAGCAAATCAATCAAGTCACAACTGCCTTTTCTGCTCCCATTAGAACTTGGCCACTGGAAAAGCCAAGTGATGGTTTGGGAGAGTTGGCCTGCCATTAGATATAGCGGATAATCAAAGTTGGTACAAATCGATTCCCTGAAAGCGGACACCCAGATGTAGTAGACTGCGTCCGGGTGTCCGCCCCCAGTAAGCGTATATGCCCACAAATGGTGCACAACTGAGCACACGGTGACTCCGTCTGCACCATTATAGTCAATGGCACAGTCGGCGCATGAGTCCAAAACCCATTTTGCGGGGGGCTCGGACGTAAGCCCTGACGGGACCAGTGAACGGAGGTCAGAACACAATGTGAAAGTGGCCTTACAGTCAAAATAATTTGTTTTATCAGCTTATAAAAAACACAGATGACTTACATTTGTTTTTTTTACGGACAGGGCAAAAAGGTGCCCTAATTTTACGGACTGTGCTGGAATTTCTAGGTGGTTGGCCGCAAGAGCCCAAAAAACCTGACGGCATCAGTGCCTCTATATTTCCTTGGCTGACCTGGCACAAAATCATGATTGTGACATGACACACATGTATCGAAAAAAGAGCGACGGATGATTTATGCCATCCAAAGACCTTACAAAGTACATGGGGATATTCATTATTTGTGGCGGAAATTCCAGCAGCTAAGTTGGAAAGAGTTTGTTACACTACTTGTGGCAGAAAACAATTCTGGCAGCTAAATAGGAAAGGGGCCATTATATTACTTGTGGCGGAAAGGCGATTCTGGGAGCTAAATTGGAAAGAGTTCATTACACTACTCGTGGTGGAAAGGCAATTCCGGCAGCTAAATAGGTAAGGGTTCGTTACATTATTTGTAGCGGAAATTCTGGTAGCTAAATTGGAAAGGGTTTGTTACACTACTCGTGGTGGAACGGTGATTCCGGCAGCTAAAGAATAAAGGGTCCGTTACACATTTGTGGTGTAAATTCCAGCAGCTAAATAGGAAAGGGTTTGTTACGCTACTCGTGGTGGAAAGGCGATTCCGGCAGCTAAATAGGAAAGGGTTTGTTACGCTACTAGTGGCGGAAAGGCGATTCTGGGACCTAAATTGGAAAGGGTTCGTTACACTACTTGTGGCGGAAAGGGTCCGTTACATTATTTGTGGTGGAAATTCTGGCAGCTAAATAGTAAAGGGTTAGTTACACTACTCGTGGCGGAGAGGCGATTCCGGCAGCTAAATAGGAAAGGGTCTGTTACATTATTTGTGGTGGAAATTCTGGCAGCTAAATTGGAAAGGGTTTGTTACACTACTTGTGGTGGAAAGGTGATTCCGGCAGCTAAATAAGAAAGGGTCCGTTACATATTTATGGTGGAAATTCCAGCAGCTAAATTGGAAAGGGTTCATTACATTACTCGTGGCGGAGAGGCAATTCCGGCAGCTAAACAGGAAACGGTTTGTTACGCTACTAGTGGCTGAAAGGCGATTCTGGGACCTAAATTGGAAAGGGTTTGTTATTCTACTTGTGGCGGAAAGGCAGTTCTGGCAGCTATATAGGAAAGGGTCCAATTCATTATTTGGGGCGGAAATTCTGGCAGCTAAATAGTAAAGGGTTTGTTACACTACTCGTGGTGGAAAGGCGATTCCGGCAGTTAAATAAGAAAGGGTCCGTTACATATTTATGGTGTAAATTCCAGCAGCTAAATTGGAAAGGGTTCATAACACTACTTGTGGCAGATAGGCGATTTTAGCAGCTAAATTGGAAAGGGTTCGTTACACTACTTGTGGCCGAAATTCTGTCAGTTAAACAGGAAAGGGTTCATTAGAGTTAGAGCAGTCAGACGGTGGAATGCCCTACCACAACAGGTAGTAATGGAGGATATTACAGTATATCAGCATTTAAAAAGGGGCAGGATGCTTTTCTCACAACAAATGGAATTGAGGGTTATAAATAATCTAGTAATAGAGAATGTGGAACTGGGAGAAAGGTTGAACTTGATGGACTTAAGTCTTTTTTCAACCTTTATGACTATGTAGCTGTGTGGAAGCCGACGGGTCCGTAATGGTACTCACAACTCCTATCCAGAGGGCACAGATTAAAGATGTGACCGAATCGGTTCTCACCAACTCAAGCAGTGGAGGTCCAACCTCTGAGACCTCCACTGATTATGAGGATGGGAGTCCCTAAGTCCCTTGTGTGAATGAAGCGGTAGAGGGTATGTGTTTCCACCAAAAGTGCATGCAAACTACCCCTCCATTTGATCACCTATCCTAGCTTGCATGACTGGTGGGAATTCTAATGTCGGAGATTTTGCGACAATACATATGGGGCTATTGGATGCCAAAAAGCTCCATAAAGGAACTTGCTAAATGGGAGAACAAGGGACCTGTTGGACTTATAGTCTGTGTCTGGTCCATATGGTTGGAGATAGTTTATCCCATGCCATGCCTCTACATCAATACACAGAATACACATGGACTGCTGAGAGATTTCAGCTCAGAAGCTTGCAGAATTATGAATTCAGCTCTCGTCTGGGACTCGAGATAACGCAATGTATTTACAAAATTAACATTTTTGATCAATTAATGTATTAATTTGTATAGTAAACAGATGCTTTAACCCTCTACTGACAGGAGGCTGCGACTCATTGTCAAGCTTTGTACTACTATCTTGACTGCGGAGGGAAACCTTTCATTCTTTTTGGGGTTTTCTGAATGCAAAATTGTTAACTTTATTCTGACCTTGAATTACATATTACTTTGATAAAAGCGTGCAGTTAAACTATCAAACGGCAAAAGGATGATTGAAGAGACTTTCAACCATTCAGCCTATAATTTATGGTAAAGACTACGGAACACAATAATTTAATCATATTTATAATGGGATTGGTTCCAGGGATCTTGGGACTATAAAATGCATCATCATTTCCCCCATTACCCTATTCACACTGAAGTCCTGCTATAGGACTGTAGACGTACATGGATATTCTATATTTTAGTGTATATGTACTAAAGCCAATGGGATTTATAATGGTGCAATATGACCTGTAGACGTTTTTGCCATAAATATGTCGGGTTTTTTTGCCTGGTATAAACACCGCTCTTCTGCTGAATCCGGCGTAGTTTTTCTTTTCTTCCTGCGCCTCTCCATTCCTGAGATATGACCCCCTCTTCATGTACTATAAATTTTGTCTTGTTAGCCAAGTGGGCGTAGTCATCAACTCATCTCTGTGGGAGTCCGCCTAAACATCATGCCCAGTTGGCTAACAAGGTTTGGAGAAGAAGGTTCCATATCTCAGGAGAATAGCTGTCACATGGAGTCTTGCACAAAACACATAGGCCATCATGGCAGCATCAGGCTCTGTTCACATTGCAGAGTCTGACATTCTGTCCGATGGTTTCTCTGGTGTTTCTGATCAACTCAGGGAGACCCGGGTGTTGACCTGCTGTCTGCTCATTCATAGACATGCTAGCAAGAGTTAACCTCTGCTAGCCTGTTTGTTAGACTTCTTTGAACCAATCACTTCTGCTCTTTTCATTTTAGGCTGGTGGAAATGTTCTACCTATGCCGACTATAGTTTATGCTGTGTTTGGTCTGAGAGTTGTGGTGTCCCAGATTTTCTGGAGAAAGAGATGCTTTGTGCTTGGTATTATTGTGAAGTTAAGGGGGCTTTACACGCAGTGACATCGCTAGCGATATCGCTGGTGAAAGCACCTGCCCCCGTCGTTTGTGCGTCATGGGCAAATCGCTGTCCGGGGTGCACAATATCGTTAGGAGCCGTCACACGGACTTACCTGCCTAGCGACGTCGCTGCAGCCAGCAAACCGCTTCCTTTCTGAAGGGGCGGTTCGTGCGGCGTCACAGCGGCGTCACTAACCGGTCGCCCAATAGAAGCGGAGGGGCGGAGATGAGCAGCCGAAACATCCCGCCCGCCTTCTTCCTTCCGCATTGCCAGCAGCCACAGGTACGCTGTAGTTCGTCGTTCCCGAGGTGTCACATGTAGCGATGTGTGCTGCCTCGGGAACGACGAACAACCTGCGTCCTCAACAACCAACAATTTTTAGAAAATGAACGACGTATCAACGATGGACGATAAGGTGAGTTTTTTCCATCGTTAGCGGTCGCTCGGACATGTCACACGCAACGACGTTGCTAACGATGCCGGATGTGCGCCATGGAAACCGTGACCCTGGCGATATATCGTTAGATACGTCGCTGCGTGTAACGGGGCCTTAACTCGTCATCTGCTCTTGTTTTCCTCCTAATCTCTAGTTGTCTTATACCTCTGTGTGAGTGTACTGTGTGACAGTTTTGGTTTCTCCTGTTGTCTATTTCTGTATGTAAAATCACACTCCTGTCCTGCCCCCCCCCCACCCCCTCGGGCGAGGGGGTGTAAGATCAGGGCTGCTTAGGAGCAGGGCCAGGAAGGAGACTCAGACATCCTGACCATTAGGGGTATCTCTGAGAATAGGGATAACACTTGTCTGCCTGGTGCAGTTTTAATAAAATCATTGTTTTCTCTACTACAGATCTAGCAGTTCTCTGAATGCTGAGCCCTGTATATCTCTGCCCACACCACTGATTGGCAGCTTTCTATGTTCACTATGCATAGGCAGAATGCTGTCAATCATTGGTGGGGGCGTGGTTACAGAGAGCAGAAGGACTAGGCGGCACAAGGAAGCTAGTCCAGTAGTCATAATCTCCTGCTGATAAAACACTGATTGTATTGAAACGACTACACACAGCTTAGTAAATGACACATCTCTGGAATCGAGCTCTCAGCCCCTACATCATGCTGCTCTCACATTACATAGCAAATACACTGTCACAATGTCTCCAGGGTCCTTTTACAGGCAGATTTCTATGGCAATCGACAATATAACAACTGGCTGCAGAAGTAAACTGGGAATCCTTCAGTGAGCTTGAAAAAGAGACACAAGGGTTACAGACTCTCAGCCATATAGACAAAACTGCATTGGATGGCAAAATTGTAGGCAACATGGTCCCCAACTGTGATAAAACCGCTTATGATAGTATTATTAGTGGAAAGTGTAGATGATGTTCTGTATAGATAGATGGTAGACCCCAAAATTAAGTCCAGTGGTGGTTCAGGAATCCCCAGGTGATCGCCTCCTGAGAAAATAAAGTTACTGTGGATATAAAAGTCTGCACACCCCTGTTATATTACAGGTTTTTCTCATGTAAAAGAAATCATACCAAGAAGGATAATTTCAGAGCTTTTTCGACCTTTAATGTCATTAATAAGCCATACACATTCATTGAGGAAACAGCAAAAGTCTTTAAACAGCTGACAACACAGCAAATGGATCTCATTGTTAAAAGTTATCAGTCATGACAAGGGTATAAAAAAAATTGGATGTCCCTCAGAAGTTGATGAAAAGACAAGGAGAAAATTGGTCCAGGAGGCTGACAAGAAGCCTACCGAAACATTAAAGGAGCTGCAGGAATTTCTGACAAGTACTGGTTGTGTATTGCATACGCCAACAATCTCCTATGTTCTTCCTATGTCTGGTCTGTGGGGTAAGGTGATGAAATGGAAGCTTTTTCTTACCCAAATAGCATACAAGCAAGCAAAAAGCGATTTCTGCAGGTGTCGGCAACTGTCATGGAAAGTACAGATTCTGGACTCTGCCTGCTAACTTCTCTGATGTCTGTGATCAGTGCAGGGAGACGCGGATGTTGACCCACAGACTTAGGCAGGCTAGAAAGAGTTAGGCGGGCTTTGCGCATTGCGACATCGCAAGCCGATGCTGCAATGTCGCACACGATAGTCCCCGCCCCCGTCGCAGGTACGATATCTTGTGATAGCTGGCGTAGCGAAAATTATCGCTACGCCAGCTTCACATGCACTCACCTGCCCTGCGACCGTCGCTCTGGCCAGTGACCCGCCTCCTTCCTAAGGTGGTGGGCCGTGCGGCGTCACAGCGACGTCACATGGCAGGCGGCCAATGGCGGCGGAGGGGCGGAGATGAGCAGGATGTAAACATCCCGCTCACCTCCTTCCTTCCGTATAGCCGCTGGCGGCAGGTAAGGAGATGTTCCTCGCTCCTGCGGCTTCATACACAGCGATGTGTGCTGCCGCAGGAACGAGGAACTACATCGTACCTGTCGCGGCACCGGCAATATGGAAATGTCGGAGCCTGCACCGATGATACGATAACGACGCTTTTGCGCTCGTTAATCGTATCATCTAGCATTTACACACTACGATCTCGAAAGTGTCGCCGGAAGTGCGTCACTTTCGATTTGACCCCACCGACATCGCATGTGCAATGTTGCAACGTGCAAAGCTGCCCTTAATCTCTGCTGAACTGCTTGTTAGTCTCTTTGATCACAAACTCTGGGGGATCCTGCTACATTTACTGCCCTCCTATATGTGATGGCTGGACTATTTCCTTAATGCCAGCTATGGCTTACCTATACTGGTCCAGTGAGGTGTTGTGATCTAGATGTAATGGTAGTTGTTGTGCATTATTGCAGTGAGCGGTTGTGGTGTTAACCCTTGTTGTCTTTTTCTTGCTGCCTTCCTGCTCTTGCTTTTCTCTTTAATCTCTTATGATTTATTGCTGTGAGTTTACAGAGTATATAAGTTTTGTTTTCCCATCTGTCTTTATCTGTTCTGCCATCACACTCCTTCCCATTCATTCCCTGGGTAAGGAAACAGATTAGATCTGGTCAGAAGAACAGTAAGGTATGAGACTCGGCATGTCTACCATCAGGGGTAATCAAGAGGTTAGCGATAGCCTAGGGTCCCCTAGTGTGAGGGATAGAATAGAAGATCCCTGTCCCTTGCTATCCTGTAGTCACATTGGGACACGAACCCAGATATGTTTTGCAAAAATCTACATCAAGTCTGCCAAAAGCATATGGGAAAATGTGTTATAGTCTGATGAAACTGAAGTTGAAATTTGAGCCATAGTTGAGCCAAAATGTACGTTTGGCAGAAAGCCAAAACTGTGCATTAACAAAAGTGCTCCATCCCTTCAGAGAAGCATGGTGGAGGCAGTTTTATCCTGTGTGGATGCTTTTTGACATCTAGATTTGGGGCTTTAGTCAAGGTGCAGGGAAATATAAACACTTTCAAATATCACACAATTTTGGGACAAAACCTTCAGTAAGAAGAGGAATTTTACCTTCCAGACCAGCAACCTCCATATCAGCCTAAGAATGACATCACCAGAAGAAGATTAAAGTTTTGGAATACCCCAGCCAGAACCCAGTCCTGAATCCAAATGATAATTTAGTGGGTTGACCTGTAGAGGGCGCTGTACACTGTAGATACCCTCACAATCTAAGATTTGGAGTTACTGAAAGGAAGACTGGGCAAAGATCGTCAATTCTAGATGTGCCGTGTAAGAGACTCCGACCATGAATGCTATCATAAATTCAAAGGGAACTTCAACAAAGTGTTACTTTAAGGGTGTGAATATTTATTCAACCACATAATTTAATTCTATACTTTTTTCAGTTATTTTTTCAATGGGTTTGTACAGATTATGGGCGACATTAAGGTATGAAGAGTTCTGAACTGATTGTTCTTGATATGAGTTTTTTACATGACAAAAATTTGGCATTTTATCAGGGGTGTGAAGACTTTTCATATCCATTGTACATCCATATTAAATAAGAAAAAGTCCTTACTTCAAATAATAATACAAATTATAGTAATAATAATTTAGAAATGTACAAAACATGTTAAAAGGTGTTGAAGGGTTATCCACGATTTGGACAACCTCTTCCTAAATGTTGTAGTCCCCCATGAAAAATAAAGAAAAATAAATCCTCACCTCTCGGACTGGCGCCATTTCAACAATGTCAGCATTGTGTCTGCCGGTGCTGGTGTAACATTGTCACATGATAGGCTGTAACCTATAGGCTTAGCTCCGGTGGAACATTTCCTTCTGAGGAAAGTGTTTGTAGCACTCGCAGCCGGTGTAGGGGCTGCGAGCGGGATTAGTGGACCCATTGAACCAAAGGGGGGCAAGGGCTTACCATTTAGAGGGAGGGTCTTATCTAAGCGCCCACCATGAGGCGGACGCCAGGTACCACTCCCAGGGAAGTGACCGGGACTGTGGCAGCTGACCCCCAGAACAGGAAACGGACTCAGGTATGGACACAGATACAGGCAGGTACAGGAGAGATGACTGGGGCAGACACGCAGGTGGGTACAGACAGATATGGTGGCATGGTAGGGGCAGATAGGTAAGGGACGGCAGGTACTGGAGACGGACACAGGAATAGCAAGGCATGAAGTCAGGACCTGACAACTAGCTAGACAGCAGATTGACTGACTAACTAACTGGAGGTGTTGCACAGGCACCTTCCCTAATGGGAGGGTGCCTTAAACAGACAGTGTCTATCAGCCATAGGTTGAGAGGTATTTCTTGGAAATGGCACACCGGCCTTTTAAGAGGAAAGATGTTTGGGGGCCCATTTTAGGTGCAATCCAGGGAACCCTGTGTGGCATGTACAAGGCGCGGTAGGGGAAGGAGGCAGCAGTACACGTGGATGGCTGGGAAAGTGCGGGGGAGGACACGACTCAACTGGGGAGGTGAGTAAGCCAGGGTTACGGTCTTAAAGCTGCCCTTGATAGTCTGCACAACTCATAGGGCAAAAATATGTCACTCGAAAAACGGCAGGCACAGCGCCAACATAGTTGAAATGGCTCCAATCACGTGGGGGGCACAGGACCCCCTTTCTTATGATTGATACTTCCCAGCAGTCTGATGATGCCAATATTACATTTATCACATATCCTGTGATAGATAGTAAATGTTTTGTGGGAAGTAATCAATGATATTAGTATAACCGTCCTTTCCTTGAGTTGCATTCCAAACTAAGTCAACGCAAATATGGAGCCACCAGTGTCCCGCTATCTTCCTCCAAGATTATTCCACCAAACGTAAGCCTATAGATAAGGTATAAGAACCACATCTTCCAAGAAGAACCATGTAGCCAATGTAATCATAATCTATATGTCTAATATTTCATGCTACATTTAAGTATATTCAAAAAAGATAGGCAACACCAATGCAAAAATCAAACTAGACCACCCTTTTGGTGGTCGGAGGGTTGGATATGTTTGTCTCCCGCTTCTCTGCCTTTTTAGTAGATAAGTCTTCACCCCCTCAATTCCTACCACTGTAGTCCCATTGGAAAGATCAGTTCTGCTAAGTACTCGACATCAAATAGAAAAGGGACCAGCTATGGCTGAGCGTCAACATTCCAGGTGCAACGTCTTGGTGCCAGATGTAGGACACCTTTAGAAGAGGGCAGGTGGTTGAAATATTAAGGCTAATTGGTGTGCTTCATAATTGTTTCATCAAGGGAATACTTTATGGCAGAAATCAAAGATAAGGTTTTGATGGGGGGGTTGGGCAGAAACATTGACCACTGATGAGGTCCAGGCATTTTAACTTTATGGCTGATGAGACCCCCACATGAAAATTCTTGAAAAGCCCTGATCCAGATGGCACGGAAGTGGAAAGTATACATTGATATGAAGAACCCAGACCTAAAAGTAATGTAAAATGCTGAATGATTGGCTGAAAGTGGATTCTGAGAACCTTTTAACCTTGTAAGGAAGCCCATAACATCTAATTAGTTTTCCCTTGAATCCCATTTAAATAATGTAAGCTGCAACATCAGCATTGTTGCACTCAACACTTGTCTATGCACTTAGATGTAGGTAGCTAGCGGAGACACAAGCTCGGACACTCATTTTCTAATTTCCCGTTAGCGTTGGATTAAAAGCCAACTTGGACTGTATTTGACCAAACCGCTGATGGGACGTTGTTGTTTGCTACCTATTAGGGCTGCTTATTTTATATATACAGTATATACTCATTATAAACTTAAGGATCGGAGGTGGTGGAGAAGGGCAACAGCTAAAGACAAAACTAGTCCATCTCACTGTTGGAGAGATGTCGGCCAAAGAGGAATCTAGTTTGGTACTACCACCGGCGGACTTTTCCCCGCACTTCTCGAGATAATTGACAGGTCTCTCCCGTAGGGAGAGGGACTCATCTTGTCTCTCACTATAGTACAAGGTCGGACATACAGTACAGACCAAACGTTTGGACACACCTTCTCATTCAAAGAGTTTTCTTTATTTTCAGGACTGTAGATTCACATTGAAGGCATCAAAACTATGAATTATCACATGTGGAATGAAATACTTAAAAAAAGTGTGAAACAACTGAAAATATGTCTTATATTCTAGGTTCTTCAAAGTAGCCACCTTTTGCTTTGATTACTGCTTTGCACACTCTTGGCATTCTCTTGATGAGCTTCAAGAGGTAGTCACCGGAAATGGTTTTCCAACAGTCTTGAAGGAGTTCCCAGAGATGCTTAGCACTTGTTGGCCCTTTTGCCTTCATTCTGCGGTCCAGCTCACCCCAAACCATCTCGATTGGGTTCAGGTCTGGTGACTGTGGAGACCAGGTCATCTGGCGTAGCACCCATCACTCTCCTTCTTAGTCAAATGGCCCTTACAAGCCTGGAGGTGTGTTTGGGGTCATTGTCCTGTTGAAAAATAAATGATGGTCCAACTAAACGCAAACCGGATGGAATAGCACGCTGCTGCAAGATGCTGTGGTAGCCATGCTAGTTCTGTATGCCTTCAATTTTGAATAAATCCCCAACAGTGTCACCAGCAAAGCCCCCCCACACTATCACACCTCCTCCTCCATGCTTCACGGTGGGAACCAGCCATGTAGAGTCCATCCGTTCACCTTTTCTACAAAGACACGGTGGTTGCATCCAAAGATCTCAAATTTGGACTCATCAGACCAAAGCACGGATTTCCACTGGTCTAATGTCCATTCCTTGTGTTCTTTAGCCCAAACAAGTCTCTTCTGCTTGTTGCTGTCCTTAGCAGTGGTTTCCTAGCAGCTATTTTACCATGAAGGCTGCTGCACAAAGTCTCCTCTTAACAGTTGTTCTAGAGATGAGAAGGTGTGTCCAAACTTTTGGTCTGCACTGTATATAAAATGTTACTGAGTGATATGTGTTAGGGCATGAAAGAGCTAGAAAGCCAAAAGTTGGGAAATTCTGGTAAAGTCCATGAGAAGATGAGGCATGAAGAGTTGTTCCCCTGACTTTCTACATAATGGATTGATACTGTACATATGTTGTAGCTTCATATGGAAGCTTCAATGGATCTAACTTGTCTATATTTTTGTTATTGATGTTTTGAGACTTTCAGATCATTGAGAATAGAGTTAGAACGAATTTATTAGCTCGTCCCATTCCATTTATCGCAAGTCAACATTGGAGAGTGAGTACAGGCTTTTATCCGAGAGCGTCCATGACTCTTTATATGTGATGTTGCACCAGGTTTGCTAATCAAAATAAGAGCCATGGACGTCATTAGGCAAGAGGCGGTTCTCCCTCTCTCATTCCACCAGTCACAGACCACTATCGTGACTGATAAAATGGGACATGAGAATCGATTCCCACCAATTCTAAAGACATCTATCCAAAATTCCATTTGGAAAAGTATGCGTGACATATGGTGGAAGTGAAGATTTGTTGTAGATCTTATCTCAAAGACGTGGTCTCCTGGAAAGTCTTCCTGTACATCTAAGGGGATCTACATTCTCTATTGTGTGTACCTCAGGAGGCTGATGAAAAGTATTTTCCACCACTTTCCTGTAGATGGGTCATTGACTTGACTATTATCTCTAGTTATGCAGTATGGATTGGAGCTTTCTCCATGTTGGCACACTTGCGAGAACTTGGAGCATTGGAACATTGCCATTATGACCCCTTAATTAATTAACTCTTCTCCTTAAGGACAGTCAGTGTCCTTCCTAAAGCTACCTTAAGGTCATCCCATTAATCCAATCAAACCCTGTCCAAGACTGATGAGAGGCAAATAGTGTACCATGAAGTACGCGTTTGTAGATGGGCCTTTGGCTTGGATAATATCCCTAGTCATGTTGTAAGGCTCCTTCAAGCATTAACTTCATCTTATAGTAGAAAATATCAAAAAGATTTTCATTACCCTGGTCTGGTGTCCACTTGAGTGACTTGAGTCCAGTTGCCTGATCTGAAGTATGTGTCGGACCAGGTTAGTGCTCATCTTTATCTTATAGGGCGCTGCCTCCAATAGGAAACACAAGCCAAACAGCTTGGTACCCCTGGAGGAATCTAATTTGGATCCTTTTATTTCCCATGGAGAATAGCCAATAAGGATACATACCTAGTTGGTCTCCTTAAGGAAGCACGTCCCTGCCCAAATCCTCCCTTGACCCAAATCAGACCAACACCGAGGACAAGACACTAGTAAGCTTCTAGTCTCTTTTTTGGCCTGAAGATGAGATGGTGTAACTTCTATTCCTGGCTAGACTGCATTACAGATGAGAGAATCGATTAGCAGGATGCTTGGCTCTAAAGTCTGCTTTACACGTTGCAATTTCGCATACGATATCGTATGCGATTTGCAACGCCCCCATCGTATGTGCAACACGTTCAATTTGTTGAACGTGCCGCACAAACGATTAACCCCCGTCACACGTACTTACCTTCCATACGACCTCAATGTGGGCGGCGAACGTCCACTTCCTGGAGTGGGAGGGATGTTCAGCGTCACATCGACGTCACGCGGCAGCCGGCCAATAGAAGCGGAGGGGCAGAGCTGAGCGGGACGTAAACATCCCGCCCACCTCCTTCCTTCCGCATTGTGGGCCGGGAGCCGCAGGACGCAGGTGAGATCTGTTCATCGTTCTCGGGGTGTCACACACTGCGATGTGCGCTACCCCGGGTACGATGAACAATCTGACGTTCAATTCGTCAGGAATGAACGACGTGCATGCGATGAATGGTTTTTCGTTCAATCGCAATTGCACGTCGCTGTCACACGCTACAACATACCTTACGATGCCGGATGTGCGTCACTTACGTCGTGACCCCGCCGACACATCGTAAGATATCTTGTAACGTGTAAAGCAGGCATTAGAACCACCTCCATGCTGACAGCATCCGCGGCTCCTCTTTTGATTAGCCAGCCTCGTGCCCCGTTGTCGGTCGGCTAATCAAAAGAGGAGCTGTGGATGCTGTCAGCATGGAGGTGGTTTGCAGATCTGTCGTACAGTGCTCAAGGGTCCTGTAAATGTATTCTCTCATCTTTGCTGTGCATCTTTTAAAAGGATGCCCCCTGCAGTCTTGGTAGAGTGGTGCATTACCCTTCTAATATGCAAATTGCCTCTTCAGAGAGGAATATGACTTGATTTCTAACGCCACCTATTGGATACAGCAATCCTAAAAGCCAATATTAACCCTTTAATGAACCTTGCCTCATGACTTAGGATAAAAGTCAAACTAGACATGTGTTTCGGGGTTTTGTCCCTGCTCAGTACAAAGCAAAAGATCTGATATGGCTGTACGAGAGGACTTTGACTGGGGTCTAAGGAGTAAAGTCTCCCCTAATGGCGAGTTACATGCCTGATATATCAGTCCTCTGCTTGTCACAAGGAGTTTTACACAAAAACTGCCAATTGACATGGTGGCATCAGAGGCTGTTCACATTGGAGATTCTGACACTCCACCCAATGATTTCTCTGGTGTTTTTGATCTACACAGGCAGACTCGGTCATTGACCAGCTGTGTGCTCAGTCATAGACAGGCTAGCAAGAGTTAACATTTACTAGCATGCTTTTTAGGCTTCTGGGATCATATCTGCTTCTCTCATACTTAGGTCAGAGGAGATCTGCCACCCACGCCGACTATAGTTTCTGCTGTGTTGGTCACTGTGCTTTGGTGTCTCAGGTTTGCTGGAGAGAGAGTAGCCTCTGCTTGGTGCTGATGTGGAGTTTACCCGTCGTCTTGTTGTTTCCATCCTGCTCTTGTTTTCCTTCTTATCACGTGTTGTCTTATACCTCTGTGTATGTGTGCTGTGTGACAGTGTAGTGCCCCTGAGAGACTCAGGGCACTACAGGGAACAATTTGGTTTCCTGTGTTTGTCTATTTTTGTGGGTTAAATCATACTCCTGTCCTAGCCCTCCCTGGGGAAGGGGGTATAAGATCAGGGCTGGTCAGGAGCAGGGCCAGGAAGGAGACTCAGACATCCCCACCATTAGGGGTATCTCTGAGAATAGAGGTAGCTCAGGGCCCTCTAGCCTGAAGGTCAACTTAGGGGCCCTGGTTTCCCGCTATCCCCATAGTCCCATGTGACACTGAAGAGGGCTGGTCAGGAGCAAGGCCAGGATGAGACTCAGCCATCCCCACCAATAGGGGTATCTCTGAGAATAGGGATAACATAGGGCATATTAGTCTGAGGGACAGCTTAGGGGTCCTGGTTTCCCGCTATAGTCCCATTTGACACTGAAAAGGGTTGGACATGAGCAAAGCCAGGAAAGAGACTCAGACATCCCCACTATTAGGGGTATCTCTGAGAATAGAGGTAGCTCAGGGCCCTCTAGCCTGAAGGTCAACTTAGGGGCCCTGGTTTCCCGCTATCCCCATAGTCTCATGTGACACTGAAGAGAGCTGGTCAGGAGCAGGGCCATGAAGGAGACTCAGACATCACCAACATTAGGGGTATCTCTTAGAATAGGGATAACACAGGGACCCTTAATCTAAGGGTCAGCTTGGGGGCCCTGGTTTCCTATTATCCCCATGGTCCCATGTGACACTGAAGAGGGCTGATCAGGAGCAAGGCCAGGAAGGAGACTCAGACATCCCCACCATTAGGGTTAGCTCTGAGAATAGAGATAGATCAAGGCCCCTTAGTCTGAAGGTTAACTTAGGGGCCCTGGTTTCCCACTATCCCCATAGTCCTATGTGACACTGAAGAGACAACTCGCATATTTAATTCCCGAGAAGAGCATTGCATGGCCTAAAAGTCTCCTTACACTGGCATATCACTCTCTACAAGGAGAGATGTTACCTCTTACACTTGTAAAAAGAAATATGGAGAAAACCTCAATAATGTATTTTGCTTTTTCATTTTATGCACCTCCTCGAGTCTACATGCCTCACATGCTACAAGATCCCTTTGCTCTGGAACGTTTTGTCGAATCCTTGATATTCACAGCCAGTACACGGATGATTTATCGCCGTCTTCTAACATTGTTTTGGGAAAATTCTCATCAGGCAGCGCGCCTCTCCCGGCTCCGGCTTCTCTCATGATCTGTGGGTTTTCACTGTCACTCACAGTTAAACCCCCAGGTCGAGTCCTCCATAGATACTGTTGCTACGTCGGACAGGTCCGTTCACAGCAGCAGTTATGTAGTACGGCATAAGATCTTCCCTGCAGGTTATTACTGCGGCATTTTCACACTCCTGTCTAATTAACTCCCTGGTTCCTTTGAAAGCCACACAGCAGGGCCGGAGATGCTCCGGCTGAAGATATTACATGGATGCTAAGCTGTTTCATCCAAAAAATAATCTTCGGAAAAGCACAGAAGACAATGGCCGCCCTGTGCTGTCCGTCCTGTGATGGATCCAATTCCAGTCAGGAATGCAAGGTCTTGATGTAATGGCGTCCAACCCTTACGATATTGATTGTGTAGCGTTATTGGATGCAGGGTTGGTGTAGCTGGGAAGACACTGAGATGGTGCACAGAATACAACCGCAGCGAGGGGGATGGGATCGTATTCTCCGGTGGAATTCAGTGTGCGTTCAGCCTTAGCCCGGTGCTCATGGATCCTACAGATACGTCTGTACGACACACACGTATCCCAGCGGATGTCAGACATGGAGTGTATTATTTATCACACGGCATAGACTCCGTACACAGATAAATTAGGGGGGATGGCATTTATTATTATTTATTTTATTTATTTTATTAGTATTCAGATTGTGAGTCCCAATGGGGACAGTGATGATGATGTATGTAAAGCGCTGTGGAATATGTTAGCACTATATAAAAATAAAGATTATTATTAACATATATAAATACAGTATATATATAATTGTATATATTTATATGTATATATCCATATATAATTGTATATGTGTATATATATATATATATATATATATACACATATACAATTATATATGGATATATACATATAAATATATACAATTATATATATACTGTATTTATATATCTTGTAATATATATCTATATATATGTATAGAAATATATATATATATATTGTATTTTTATATATATATATATATATATATAAATAAAAAATAAAATATATATATGCATTAACAATAAGAATCTTATTATTAACATACAGTATATATACAATTTTTTATATTTATATATATATAAATATATATATATATATATATATATATATATATATATATATATATATATATATATATATATATACTGTATATAAATATATATATAAAAAAAAATAGAGCAGCACAGCACCAAAAACTTTTTTTACTCTTTTCATGTATATATATATATATATATATATATATATATATATATATATATATATATATATATGTAACTATCTATAGATACCTATATACATAGTTACATAGTTACTTAGGTTGAAAAAAGACCTAGGTCCATCTAGTTCAACCTTCCTCCACCAGTTCATACATATATGTATAGATATATAGACAGATGTAGATATGCCGTAGATACATTGTTTATATATATGTATATACTGTATATATATATATATGTATATATATATATACTGTTTATATATATATATATATATATAGTAATAATGATAATCTTTATTTTTATATAGCGCTAACATATTCCGCAGCGCTTTACATACATCGTCATATATATGTGTGTGTGTGTGTAGATATATATATATATGTGTGTCCTTCATCCAATGTTTTAATTTTTATTTCAGAAATCAATAATAGATGTGAAATAAGCAACTTTGTTATGCATCTTAAAGAAATCTGCTTTTTTTCTCCTCCTGGATTGATATTTTTAAGTGTCATTTAAGGGACAATATCTGTAAAATATGGATTCACTAAAGTCAGAAGTTCATATGACTGAGATAGGAGGTTACAGTTAGTGCTTTTAAAATTCTATGAAGGGGGAGGAGCTGGAGGCATAGACATTCTACTGCAAGTTCTCTTCAAATGACAGTTATAGTTCTCTATTGAACGGTCATCTCCTATCTCAGTAATGGGGAAGGTCTGCGTTCAGTGAAGACAGATTTACCCATTGCTGAGATAGGAGATGACAGTTGGTGCTTTAAAATTATATGTAGGAGGAGCTAGAGGCAGAGACAGACATTCTGCTGCAAGTTCTCCTGAAACGACAGCTACAGATCTCAATAGAACTGTATCAGCACCCACCGCCACCTCCTGTCTCAGTCATGGGGAAAGTCTGCATTTAGCGAAAAAAGATTTCTTCACTGCTGAGATATAAGATGATAGTTGGTGCTTTTAAAATTCTACAGAGAAGGAGGAGCTAGAGGCAGAGACAGACATTCTACTGCAAGTTCCTCTGAAATAATAACTACAGTACCAACTGTCATTTCCTATCTCAGTAATGGAGAAATCTGTATTTACTGAAGACAGATCATACCAGTGAATTAATGTGGTGCCCTGGCCTAGCCAGGTCTTCACAGAAAACACACAAACACCCCACCCCATTAGACAGGGACACCAGCCAAACAAAAATCCTTGTTGCCTCCCTCCAGGGTCTGATGTCCACACCAGGTGGGGCACAGCTAAGCGGTTGGCCCCACCCACCGAGTAGTTCACAGGCCTGGAGGCGGGAAAAGTGACAGTAGTTTAGTGTTGGAGTTTGAGGAGTGAGGAGCAATAACTTGGGTGTCTAGGTTTGTGGCCCAGGCACTGACAGCAAGGTTGGCAGACGGTGGTGGCCGTCTGCAGGAGTGGTGCAGCCCGCCGGTACCGACCGGGGTGCAAAGTGAAGCCAGCACACACAGGGCCATCGGACCCCAACCAGGCTTGGAGCCGCCGACAATAGTCAGATCCGAATGTGATTGGAACCCCAGGGGTTTCACAACAGCAAAAGTCCTGATTGAAGGCAACAGCCCACACCGTAAGGGTATACAGCTACCGCCTAAGGCTAGAGACCCAAGGGCCAGCGTCTGCGGGCAAACGGGCTCCTCCGGTACCCATACACCGGGGAGCGGACTACCGTTGGGAATCCATAGTAGTCAGAAAGAGAACATCAAGGTGCAGGGAAAGACAGCCGCCATCACCTGTCCGGGGAGAAGCACTGCAGCCGGCTGCGGGACCCGTCCATCCAGCCGTTTGGTTTACCGAGGACTTTGTACCTTTCTTGCTGAGTGAGTACACCCGTGCCATCCGGCACCGCGCCACGCTGTCCCTGCAACCCTGCACCTCACCGACACTGCCTCCCCATCACCACATCATTGGGCCCCGGGACCACCGACCCCTACCCACGGAGGGGGAAAACAACATCCCAGCTGCTCCCTACCATCGCTCCCGGAATCCCCGTCACCAGCAGCGGTGGTGCCTATCTTCACCACGACCCGTGGGTGGCGTCACGGACTAAATCCCCCAAACCAACCACCCCTTTCACTCATGGGCGATGAGCACCGCTCGACTCCCCGGATCCGGCCCACCACTCGAGCCACCGAGCAGCAGCGGCAGCCGCAGAAGTGCTGGACCCGAGTGTTAGCGAGAGCGCAGCAGCGACGGCGTCCTCCCCGCCCACGACATTAAGAATTTTAGATAAAGTGTCGGCAGAACAATTGTCCATCTGACAGCTTTCTCACCCATGTTTCCCTTATAGAGGAAAATTCAGCTCCGCCGAGGGCTCCTGTAGACTTTGTGAAAGGACCGCTGCCGGACTCCTCTGGGTGGGGCTTATCTCATGATTCCGGAAGAGGTGCACGCCTCTTTGTGAATTTGGGGTGTCAGACGAGTGGCATGCGCCACCTCAAAACTCTTACTCCACTCGTCCAATCCATGGCGACCTGTGGCGTTGCGCCCCCATCCATCTTTTTCCGTTTTGGAACTGGGAGAAACTGACGCGAAAACACCAAAAGTAGCAAAATTTTGGCAAAAGTTGAACCAAATGTTTGTGACTTCTCAAAGCTTTTATGCCAGAATTCTTCCATAAAAGCTTTGATGAATTGGGTCCTATGTGCACTAACCCAAAGGCTATGTTCACACAGAATTTTTTGAGTTTATATTAATGGCTCCTCTCCAAAATCCTCCTCAAAAGGTGCTTAAAACTCTTCCATGGAAAATTCACTTTGCTGTTCATACGAGGCATTTATTGAGCTTTATTTTTCTTTAGAGCAATTTTGGAAAAACGCCTGGTGGAAAACAGAAAGTCCATGTAACATCTTTGAAGAGAGTCCTGAAAGAAACCTCTCCAAAACTAGGCATTGTCCAATCAAAACGCTTCCAAAACTCTTCAAAACGGGTTATCAGAAAAGCTGCTTTTGGCAATCTCAAAAAAACTCTGTGTCCACAAGGCCCTAGACTGTCTGCCGGTCCCACCGATATCGTGGGTTCGGACAACTATTGTGTATGGAGGCCTTTAGATTTGAAGGGTTTGTCCACAACTTTTTGTATTTCTAAAATGAGCTCATGGCCTAAAAATGATATAAAAAAAACACCTTCACACTTCTAGTACTGTTGTCTGTGTCCTCTGCTGGTCTCCTACCTTCCTTTTCTGGTGGGGGATGACGCATAATAGCTACAGCCAGTGATGGTTTCAGTGGTTAGGTGCCATTGTGGTGCCCCTGTGGCTTCAGGGGCCACAGAGTACTGCACCTCACCCGAGGTGCAGTGTTCATCTTGGAAATGGAGGAGGTTGTCATTGGCAAACCACCAACAATAAACTCAATCAACACATAACACGGGAGCTCTTACACTGGGACTGGGCTAGGGTAAGTGCTGGGGTGGCCATCATTAGTTCAGGAACCCGGTAGGCGGGGCACCAACAGGGAAGTTAGGAGCCTTCATACTCGATAGTCAGTCTGTTCTGGGCACAGCAAGCGCCAGGTCGCACTCAGGAGGAGATAAGCAGAGACATGGACAGTTCGGGACCCGTGGTCTGGAGTTGGAAGTTCTACTCTGGTTCTTAGGAAAGAACGGGGATCCCAGGGTTTGCGGGGAGTGCAGAAGGCACCCATGACCTGTTCCACGGCCCAGGAGCTGGGGGTGGAGGGAAACCATCAAAAGGAGACGCACAGAAGGAAACACCGACCTCGACCTACGAAGTATCTTGGATCGGCTGAAGTCCATCACAGCGTAGCTCAGTGCTCCAATGGCAGTGTGCTTCCAGTGAATATAGAACTTGAACTGCACCCTCTGTGTCGTCCTGTTACTGCCGCCACTTCCAACATCGTGCCCATGTGCCATTGGCGACTACTATGACTCCCAACATCCCTCTGGGGCCTAGCTCTACCTGTGGATACCTGAAACACCTGAGCTGCGTCACCATCCGCCCCAGAAGAGAAAGCACCTGCAGTGGTGGCTCATATTGGCCGCACACCACAGGTGGCTTCATGAACAACTACTTCCATCGTCTCCATCCCCAGCCTTTTATTGACACCAGATGAGGTCACGGAACAGGGCAAGGCCACCGCGGCGACCCAGGAGAAGAGCCGTGACCAGGTGATGGGTAACCTCTGACCCTGTGGGCGCATCAACTTGGCGTCACGAACAGGATTTCGTGCCCGCGGGTAAGGTGCGCCTATAGACTGTATGCAAAGAGACTCTACACTGGTGGCCATTAAAAACAACAGTGTAATCACTCTGTCTGGGTGTGTCCGCCCATCATGGGCTGGGTGACAGAATGGCGCAAAGTGCTGTGCCTGCCCACCATGACCAGAAAGGAGAAATGAAACAGGAACTGATCCACCCCCCTGGAGAGTGCATAAAGATGAGTTGACTGCGCAGCAAAGGACCGGATGCGAGATGGCGGAGAGCACCCAGAGCACCCAGGAGCGCGAGGTGGAAGCAGCCCGCTCCCCCGGTCGTCCTGAGGAAGTACCGGTGACACGGTCGTAATCTCCCCTGAGCTGTTGGAGGAAGAAGTGAGGCGGTTGCAGGCTCAGTTGCTGGAGCTGCAGGAGGGAACCATCCGGAGGTGGCAGGAGACCCTGATGGGAGCAATGGCGGTGTCGACCCCGGAGGGGAAGGAACCTGGCACCAGGGAGGTGCGTGAAGCGGCAGCACCTGTGGGCCTGGAAGCCGGCGACGGTGACCTGGCGGGACTGCTGGCAGGGCCTCCGGCCATTGCACCTGGCCGTGGCAGACCAAGCGTGTCCTGGGACACGATGGTCAATAAGGAAACAGGTCTGCAGGATCCCTTGAAGCCCACCACCACGGCAGCCGTGGATAGAGTGACCTGCGAGCGGCAACTGCTGGAGATACTCGCTGAACAGGAGGAACGCTGGATAAGGCATGAAGCCCTGGAGGCCAGGAACCTGGCTGCCAAGCAGCTGTGCCGCAGAGTGCAACCCTCAGCCGGGGGGCCGCTGAGGCATGGTGTGTGGTCCATTTTGACCTGGAGCAGGGGTGGGGATTCAATGGCGAATCCGGGATAACAAAGAATGTATTTGTTTCCCGGAGGGATGTGGAATCCCATCTCAGCAGAGGACATCCAGATCGCGACCTGTACCCAGCCGATCACGTCACATACACCCATCAAAGAGATGAGAGAGGGTGGTATGCCCTGGATGTACGGGTAGATTAGTTGCATCTGGACCAGGACTCCGGCAGCGACATGGTCTTGGATTATGATGCCAGGTGCCCTTGCAATCAGGAAACCTAGACCATGATATCCATGGCTTATCTGCAACCTCAGTAAACTGCTGAGATCTTAGAGACATGGGACCACCTGGGCCCTGTATAATAGTTTTGGCTAAAAGTTGGTAAGTGTTGAAATGGACAGCTGGGCCATCGGATTTGGTATGGGCAGGACTTACACTGTAAATAATTTGCACCTGTTGTGCAGCAAGCATACCAGAATTATCCTGACCCAAAAACCTGTTAATTGCTGAAGAGGAGAAGCAAACACAGAGTCTACATTGGGGGTTCAGGGCAGGTCCCCCATATTGCTGCTGCTAAAGCTTTTGCACTTAAGAGAAAAAGTTTTATCTAATGTGAAAATTTCATGTGACATGGTGAGTTTTATGGCAAGAGAAAAGTTTGTGATGTAAGTGAAAATTTTCTAAAAAGATAGGGGAATGCAGATTGTCCAAAAGTGAATGTCTTATGCTAATGCTTTATGCATTTACAGTGTTAAAAGGTTTTATGTGACAAATGTGAAATGCCTGGAAAGTTGTTGTAACGTTTACGAAGCTGTGCCTCCCATAAAGGGAAGAAATGCTATTACTGTTTTGCCCAATTTTGCAGTTGCCATTGTAATGCCTTATTTTACAGCCCGCTGACATGCTGAGATTCGCTGTAGGGGTGTGTGACGCTCCTGCAGGTTCAAGCGCCACAGGGTGCTGCACCTCACCCGAGGTGCAGTATTCATCTTGGATACGGAGGAGGTCGTCGCCGGCAAACCACCAACAATACACTCAATCAACACATAATGCGGGCGTCACACGAGGCGATCTATCGTGCGATAGGTCGTCGGGGTCACGGTTTTCGTGACGCATATCCGGTTTCGTTGGCAACGTCGTCCTGCGTGACACCTACGAGCGATCGGAAATCGGTGACAAATCGTGTATCGTGTACTCGTCGTTTATTTTTAAAAAATCGTTTATTTTACTTTGCGCCGGTTGTTCATCGTACCCGGGGTAGCACACATCGCACTGTGTGACACCCCGGGAACGATGAACACAGCTTACCTGCGTCCCGCGGCTCCTGCCGGCTATGCGGAAGGAAGGAGGTGGGTGGGATGTTTACGTCCCGCTCATCTCCGCCCCTCCGCTTCTATTGGCCGGCCGCTGCGTGACGTCGCTCTGACGCCGAATGTCCCACCCCCTTCAGGAAGTGGATGTTCGCCGCCCACAGCGACGTCGCTCAGCACGTAAGTACGTGTGACGGCGGTTTAACGACTTTGTGCAACACGGGCAGCGATTTGCCCGTGACGCACAAACGACGGGGGCGGGTACGATCGCACATGCGATAGCACGATAGATCGCATCGTGTGACGCCCGCATAACACGGGAGCTCTTCCACTGCAACTGGGCTAGGTGCTGGGGTGGCCATTAGGAGGTATGGGACCTCTTGCCCACTAGTTCAGGAACCTGGGAGGCGGGGCACCAAGAGGGGAAATAGGAGCCATCACACTCGATAGTCAGTCTGTTCCGGGCACAGCAAGCACCAGGTCGCACTCAGGAGGAGATAAGCAGAGAGATGGACAGTTCGGGACCCGTGGTCTGGAGCTTAGGACAAAAGGGGATCCAAAGGGTTTGTCCAGACTTTAGGGGCACCCTGAATAATATGGATAGACACAATATGGACAAATGTATTGAACACTCAGTCCCCCTGTGGTCAGTGTATATACAGTGTCCTTACTACCAAGTGGTGTATAACTTCTTACCTCATTGCCCTCAGTGTATAACATCCGGCCCTTTACTCCCAGTGTATAACATCCGGTCCCTCACCCCCAGTGTATAACATCCGGCTCCTCAGTCCCAGTGTATAACATCCGGCCACTCACCCCCCAGTGTATAACATCCGGCCCTTTAACCCCAGTGTATAACATCCGGTCCCTCACCCCCAGTATATAATATCCGGCTCCTCAGTCCCAGTGTATAACATCCGGCCCCTCACCCCAAGTGAATAACATCCAGCCCCTCACCCCCAGTGTATAACATCCGGCCCCTCACCCCCAGTGTATAACATCTGGCCCTGACCCCCAGTGTATAACATCCGGCCCCTCACTTTCCGGTGTATAACATCCGGCTCCTCACCCCCAGTGTATATGTGACGCGCTGGACTAGCCAGGTAGTCACAGACATTACACCACACACACCCCCCTTCCCTAGACAGTCACAACAGTCAAACAAAAACCCTTGTTGCCTCCTTCCAGGGTCTGATGTCCACACCAGGTGGGGCGGAGCCAGGCGGTTGGCCCAACCCACCGAGGAGTTCACAGGCCTGGAGGCGGGAAAAGTGACAGAGATCTGAGTAGACAGTGAAAGTGAGAGGTCAGAAACTGTCGGTGTCTGGGTAGGGGCCAGAGACACACAGCAAGGTTGGCAGACGGTGGTGGCCGTCTGCAGGAGGTAGTGGACCTCTGCAAAACCGTAGGACCAGGGTCGGGCGGTGGCCCGCCAGGACCGAACCGGGGAGTGGAGTGAAGCTAAGCACACAGGCAGGGCCATCGGGACCCCGACTAGGCTTGGAGCCGCCGACAACGGTCAAATCCGAGCGTGACAGGAACCCCAGGGGTTTCCTAACAACAAAGACCCGACAGAAGGCAACAGTCCACACCGTGAGGATATACAGCCACTGCCATAGGCTAGAAATCCAAGGGCCAGCGCCTGCGGGCAAAACGGGCTCCTTCGGTACCTATACACCGGGGAGCGGACTACCGGTGGGCAACCACAGGAGTCAGAACATTCTAACAGGTGCAGGGAAAGACTGCCACCATCAGCCGTCCGGGGAGAGCACAAAAACACTGCAGCCGGCTGCGGAACCCGTCCATCCAGCCGTTTGGTTTACCAGAGACTCTGTCATTGACTGCCTGAGCGAGTACACTAGTGCCATCCGGCACCGCGTCGCGCTGCCCCTGCAACTCTGCATCCCAGCCATCCAGCCTCCCCGTTAAACCACCGGGCCCCGGGATCACCAACCCCTACCCACGGAGGGGACAACATCCTAGCTGCTTCCTACCATCGCTCCCGGGATCCCCGTCACCAGCAGCGGTGGTGCCCACTATCACCACGACCCGTGGGTGGCGTCACGAACTATCTCCCTAAACAAACCACCCCCTTTTCACTCGTGGACGAGGAGTGCCGCTCAAGTCCCCGGGTCTGGCCCACCGCTCGAGCCACCGAGCAGCAGCAGAAGCCCCGGACCCGAGCGTGGCGAGCGCGTCCCCTCCGCCCGTGACATATAACATCCGGCCCCTCACCCCCAGTGTATAACATCCGGCCCTCACCCCCAGTGTATAACATCCGGCCCCTCACCCCCAGTGTATAACATCCAGCCCCTCTGCCCCATTGTACAACATCCGGCCCCACACCCCCCAGTGTATATGTACCGCCCCGCGGCCTCGGCTGTGACCGCCGAGCCGCTCGGGTCCGGGCTCGTGTGTGTGTCAGTGGCTCGAGCGCCTCCGGACCCGGGGGTCACGTCGCTCTGGAAGGATGTAGTGGCGGTGCATGCAGGGGTTGTGGGGGGTGGTTGTGTTGTAAAGTTCATGACGCCACCCACGGGTTGTGGTGATGGTGGACACCACCACTGCGGTAAAGGTGCGGGGAATCCCGGGAGCGGTGTAGGGGCGCAGCTAGGTGTTGACCCCTTCGTGGGTAGGGGATGTTGGTCCCGGGGTCTGGTAGCGAAGGCCGGGGTACAAGGGCAGTATTGCGGTGCAGCGAGGTGCGGTGCCTGATGGCACTGGTGTACTCACGATTAAACCACACAGAGTCACTGGTAAACCAAATGGGGTGATGAACGGGGCCCGCAGCCGGCTGCAGTTTCTCCAGATAGGTTGGTAATGTCCGCCTTTCTCCTGCACCTGTATGTGATCTTGGCTACCGTGCCTGGGCACGGGTAGCCCACTCCCTGGCATATACGTGTTGTAGGAGCCCGTTTGCCCGCAGACGCTGACCCTTGGATCTCTGGCCTCTGGCGGTGGCTACTATCCGGATGGGTTGGGCTGTTGCCTTCAATCGGGACTTAGGTGGGAATGAACCCCTGAGGTCCAGACCACAATCACTTGATTTGACTATGGTGGTGGCTTATAGCCTAGTTCGGGGTCTGAGTACCCTGCCTGGTGCTCCAGTATCCAGTTAGCTCCCCGGTTTGGTTCCGGCGGGCCACTACCCTGTCCCGGTCCCTTACGGTTTCGCTGGTCGTATTCCCAGTCTCCTGCAGGCAGCCACTACAGTCTGCCTGCCTGACTAATCTGGGGTCCCAGGCTCCAACCCAGGCCTCACACAGAACTGAGCTCCTCACTCTCCAAACTCTGAACTTGAACTCCCTCCACTCCTCTCTCCTAACTTCATCTGCTTGTGTTTTCCTGCCTCAGGCCAGCAGACTCCTCGGAGGGCGTGTATTTCCGCCTGACTCCGCCCACCTGGTGTGCCTGTCTGACTCTGAGGGAGGCAATCAGGTCTTTTGGTCGACTGGTGATACCTCACTGGGGTGGGGGTGTATGTGGTGTGTGTAATGACCTGTGACCCCTGGGTGTCCAGGGCATCACATATAATATCCGACCCTCACCCCCCAGTGTATAACATCCGGCTCCTCACCCCCAGTGTATAACATCCAGCCCCTCTCCCCAAGTGTACAACATCCGGCCCCTCACCTCCAGTGTATAACATCCGGCTCCTCAGTCCCAGTGTATAACATCCGGTCCCTTAGCCCCAGTGAATAACATCCGGCCCCTCATCCCCCAGTGTATAACATCCGGCCCCTCACCTCCAGTGTATAACATCCGGCCCCCCACCCCCCCAGTGTATAACATCCGGCCCCCCACCCCCCCAGTGAATAACATCCTGCTCCTCACCTCCAGTGTATAACATCCGGCCCCTCACCCCGAGTGAATAACATCCGGCCCCTCACACCCAGTGAATAACATCCGGCCAAATTACCCCTAATATATAACATCCTGCTCCTCACCCCTGCATATAACATCCGCCCCCTCACCTCCAGTGTATAACATCTGGCCCCTCGCCTGTGGTATATAACATCTGGGCCCTCGCCTGCGGTATATAACATCCGGCCCCATTACCCCCGGTGTATAACATCTTGCCCCTCACCCCCAGTGTATAACATCCGGCCCCTCACCCCCCCAGTGTATAACATCCGGCCCCTCACCCCCAGTGTATAACATCCGGCCCCTCACCCCCCAGTGTATAACATCCGGCTCCTCACCCTCCAGTGTATAACATCCGGCCCCTCACCCCCAGTGTATAACATCCGGCCCCTCACCCCCAGTGTATAACATCCGGCCCCTCGCCCCCAGTATATAACATCCAGCCATTCACCCCCAGTGTATAACATCCGGCCCCTCACCCCCAGTGTATAACATCCGGCCCCTCACCCCCCAGTGTATAACATCCAGCCCCTCACCCCCCAGTGTATAACATCCGGCCCCTCACCCCCAGTGTATAACATCCGGCTCCTCACCCCCAGTGTATAACATCCGGCCCCTCACCCCCAGTGTATAACATCCGGCCCCTCACCCCCAGTGTATAACATCCAGCCCCTCACCTCCCAGTGTATAACATCCGGCCCCTCACCCCTGGTGTATAACATCCGGCCCCTCACCCCCCCAGTGTATAACATCCGGCCCCTCACCCCCAGTGTATAACATCCGGCTTCTCACCCCCCAGTGTATAACATCCGGGGCCTCACTCCCCAGTGTATAACATCCGGGGCCTTACTCCCCAGTGTATAACATCCGGCTCCTCACCCCCAGTGTATAACATCCGGCCCCTCACCCCCAGTGTATATCATCCGGCCCCTCACACCCAGTGTATAACATCCAGCCCCTCACCTCCCAGTGTATAACATCCGGCTCCTCATCACCATGTATAACATTTGACTGTTCATGTCCAATGTATAACACCCAGCCCTTTGCTGCTACAACATCTGACCCCTTGCACCCTGTGTAAAACATCCGGCCCCTCACCCCCTGTGTACAACATATGGCCCCTCACCCCCAGTGTATAACATCCGGCCCCTCACCCCCCAGTGTATAACATCTAGCCCCTCACCCCCAGTGTATAACATCCGGCCCCTCACCCCCAGTGTATAACATCCAGCCCCTGACCCCCCAGTGTATAACATCCGGCCCCTCACCCCCCAGTGTATAACATATGGCCCCTCACCCCCCCAGTGTATAACATCCGTCCCCTCACCCTCAGTGTATAACATCCGGCCCCTGACCCCCCAGTGTATAACATCCTGCCCCTCACCCCCAGTGTATAACATCCGGCCCCTCACCCCCCAGTGTATAACATCCGGCCCCTCACCCCCAGTGTATAACATCCGGCTCCTCACCTCCAGTGTATAACATCCGGCCCCTCACCCCCCCAGTGTATAACATCCAGCCCCTCACCCCCCAGTGTATAACATCCGGCCCCTCATCCCCAGTGTATAACATCCGGCTCCTCACCTCCAGTGTATAACATCCGGCTCCTCACCTCCAGTGTATAACATCCAGCCCCTCACCCCCCAGTGTATAACATCCAGCCCCTCACCCCCAGTGTATAACATCCGGCTCCTCACCTCCAGTGTATAACATCCGGCTCCTCACCTCCAGTGTATAACATCCGGCCCCTCACCCCCCCAGTGTATAACATCCAGCCCCTCACCCCCCAGTGTATAACATCCGGCCCCTCACCCCCAGTGTATAACATCCGGCTCCTCACCTCCAGTGTATAACATCCGGCCCCTCACCCCCAGTGTATAACATCCGGCCCCTCACCCCCAGTGTATAACATCCGGCCCCTCACCCCCCCAGTGTATAACATCCAGCCCCTCACCCCCAGTGTATAACATCCGGCCCCTCATCCCCAGTGTATAACATCCGGCCCCTCATCCCCAGTGTATAAATACCGGCCCCTCACCCCCGATGTATAACATCAAACTCTTCACCTCTGGTGTATAACAACTCGCTCCTCGGTGTATAACATCTGGCCCCTCACCCCCCAGTGTGTAACATCCCACCCTTTTCCCCTGTTATATAACATCCGACTCTTCCCCTCCAGTGTACAACATCTCGCTCCTAAATATCCCAATGCACAAGGCACAATTGTGGGAATTTGTTGGGAAGGACATGACCGGCCGCACAAAGCCCAGACCTCAACCAACTTTCCAACAAATTTAGGATGAACTAGACCCGAGATTGTGAGCCCATTCCTCTCTATAACATCAGTGTCTGACCTCACAAATGCTCTTCTGGATGAATGGGCAAAAACTCGCATATATCCCTCCAAATTCTTGTAAAAAGTATTCCCATAAGAGCTGGGGCTGAAAGGCCGACTCCATCTTAATGCCTATGGAGGTCAGAAATGCTCCTCCAGTGTAATGTGGAGGGGGCACATACTTTTGTCCATATAGTGTTGCCTTGGTGAAGTGAAAGTTGGAAGATAAGGGGTGCTAATATAAAACTGCAGGATCTAAGTAAGCGATTCATTCCTTGCATTGAGTTTTACCCATGACTGCACAAAGGAAAGAGTCTATATCCAGGGGCAGGTGGAAAATAAGCACTTAAGACGGAAAGAAACACCAACCATTAAGGAACTCGTTGTAAATCCTGAAGTGTGAGTCACTGATTTCTACATGCGGAGGTAGTAAATAGTTACTTCTCTCTGAATGAATTAGGTTTGACGTCTCAGTTTCACCTTACTGGAAGCTGCACTAAGACTCTCGTGACTTGGGAAATACTGCTCCATATACACAGAGGGCCGTGTGTAATAATGGCTGTGCTCTACTCGACCTCCGACATGGCAGAGCCTGAAACTGAAGGCCTGCTGCAGTTTATACGCCACCGCTGTGCTCCTGATACATTGGACCTTGGGTCAACCTGCACTGATGTAATGGGAAATTGCATATATACAGTGACAAGCAAAAGGGTAACAATGTTTTGACTTTGTGATTTTCAGGTTCCATATCTCACTATCCACTACAGCTTTGAGCCCGAGACAACCTTCATTTTATAGACAATCATCTTGGCTATCTCATATGTAAATTTGACTTGCAGCTATTTAACATATGATTAGTTGTGCAGATTATTGTCCTGTCACTGCATTGTTACTATTTTGCCTCTTAAAATCTAAATTTTAATTTTTATTATTTTGTTAATATTTTGTAAATCCTCCTTTGGCTTTCACCTCTCCTGAATCCTTATGGGCTCTCAATCAGATTCAAGCATGTCTCCACTGAAATCTGACCCCAGGTTTCTTCTACACGTTCCCAGTGTTGGTGTATACAGGTCGGCTCACTTGGGGATGTTTACGGCTTTTTCTTCAACTCTACCCACAAGTGTTGGATTGGGTTGAGGTCTAGGGACTGTGGGGACAATCCAGCTCCTCTACTTCATTGTAACTGAACCATTTCTTCCCCAGTCTCACCGTATGCTTCGGGTTGTTGTCCTGCTGGAACACTATGTCGTCTTTTTCATACCCATAGTACTCGAGTGTATGAAGTAATTTGTCTTGTAGGATCCTCAAATACAGCTCAGCATTGAAATCACCATCCATCCTTGTCAAGTATTCAACATCTTTGGCTTTGGCCCATATCATCTGACTTCCTCAACTCAACTTGACATTTCCTTCCATTTCTCAATCCATTAGCCCTTATTCCCTTGTTTCTACTAGATCCATTTTCACCCATCAGAGCCGTGTATTGGCTTTCATCTCATCTCTCCCATTTCCAATCTTCTACTGTTCACTTTTCATACTTTTTTGCAAACTCGAGCCAACTATGAGATATTGAAGTTGAGGATCCTTCACCTTCTTTCAAACCACCATTCCAGACTTGTGTAACGTGCGTTGCCCGGTGCTTCCATGGACGTCTGAGATCTCACTATTATGAAGCAGACAAGCCGCCTCCACTGACGTATTCTCGGCCCAGAACTGATAGACCTTGTGATTAGATGACTTGTTGACTACGATATTTTGCCTGGACGTCACCTCTTGGCTTTTTAATTGATGGATGGACTTAATTTCTTATTCTTCCAGCTGTCATGGCCTTACATAATGCAGTTTGGCAATTTTCTTGGCCGAGAGACCACTATTATTGAGCTGGATGATGCTGTTTCTCTTTTCTTAGGAAATCTTCTTCATGGCCGCTCCTCGTTTCAAACCAGTGACCTTTCACTTGGGAATCAACCTAATAACAGGTTGTGATTTGTAGTATACAGGAAAAAAACATTAACAATGCAGTTACATGACAAGAATCAGCATATCTAATCATATGCTAAATAATTGCAAGTCACATTTATGCATGAGATAGCCAAGATGATTGTCTATAAAATGAAGGTCATCTCACGCTCAAAGCTGTGGTGGATGGTGAGATATGGAGCCTGAAAATAAAAAGTGCAAAACATTGTTACCGTTTTGCTTGCCATTGGATGTTCTCAAACATTTCCAAAAATTAGAATTACTCTAATTCCTATACATGTCCATAGCAATGTCATTACTACGTAGCAAGCAGTTTCCAAACAGTGTCAATCTCCATTAAGATACATTATGGGACCCACGGGGGTCAATATATGCCGCCGTGTTGGGTTATCAATGTCCGGTTAGTAGGCTTACAAATACCTTGATGCCACATATCTTTGAGAGGTGTTACAGGGGGACCGGCAGATTAGGACCACGGGGTATATATCCTAATCGTCAGTCAGGGCTCACCGTGCTCCAGATGACAAATGAGCTGCTGGCACCTGAGAGTTAGGCGGAGACTATAGAGCTGGATGGCTCTGAGATAACCCAGGGAATCTGGGAACCGGTCACGTGTGTAGGGACACGTCAGACCGGACGACAACCCGGTTAGTGTTTTGGTGCACCTGGCGCTACACCAACCACGTGTGCAGGGAACACGTCAGGCCGGGTGGTGACCAGGTAGCATTGACCAGAAGACCGCCACGAAAGTGCCCTGTCGGACACGTGTGTAGGACACGTCAGGCCGAGCGGTCCTCCGATTAGCGTTTCTGGTCACCTCTCGACTGGCCATGCGTGTGAAGGACACGTCAGGCCAGATGGTTACACCAGTAGCGTTGACCAGGAAGCCGAGGAGGATAAGGAACACCCTGTTAACTCCACAGAGGTCCTGGGGTACGCTGTCTGTGCACGTAGGAGGCACAACCGGACCGGTGGCGCAGCAGGTGCGTTGTCCGTGTGCGTAGGGGGCACAATCGGACAGGAGGCGCAGCAGCCGCAGCCCAGTTAACGCCACTGGGCTGCTACAGCAAGACTGGAACGGCAGGAGGGAAGCAGGGCTCCTGACCCTGATGTGCTGAGCCACGAATCTTGGCGTGACAGGCACCGTTCGCCTAACCCTACCTACCGCTTCCCAACATAGGCTTATGCCGCAATGAGGCTCTAACATGGAGGTATGCTCTGACTGAACAAATGTGAAGACTGCGCACCTCCATGTTGTCTCCAGCCCCTTTTATAACCTGGGTCCGCCCCAAACCCAGGGTGGACCACAATGGCACCTCCAGAGTCCAACAGCAGAGTGCCATGTCATCAGCGACGTCACAAGCGGCCTATCCTGAACCGCCACGTCACTGATGACCTCATGGCAGCCACGCCCCAAACACTTCACCAGTCATCGTCTGACGACCAATGGTGAGGTGTCGTGTCATAGGGCCGGTCCTCCGCGAGCCAGTCCGGAGTGGCCACATCATCAGGACACCTGATGCCCTCTGGCCTATCAGGGGCCTGCCACCTCACGGACATGCCCAGTGAAGTCCTTCCCGGACTTTGCCTCCAATGCACTAAGTGCCTGAGCATGCTCAGTAGCCTGGACAACAGTCTCAGAAATCAGACTATCAGCCTGAATATGCTCAGTAGGCACAACACAGGACTTAGACACAGCACGCAGTCCAAGTACCTGTGCAAAGAGGCTTTTCGCACTAAGTGTAGGAGCATGCTCAGTAGCCCGAACCGAGGACTTAGCCTCAGAAATGGCACTATCAGGCTGAACATGCTCACTAGGTGAAACACTGGACTTAGGCTCTGGCTGGGGTAAATCGGCGCACGCATGCGCACTAGCCGCCTCTGTACACTTAGACGCGGAGGTGCAAGCAGCCAGCTGGACAACCCGAGGCACGGCCAAAAACTGCAGCCGGCACCTGGGCGCAACTGGAACCGCAGCAGGCTGCTTGCGGCTATGGCGGCGCCGATTCATAACAGTACACCCTCCCCCTCTAGCAACCCCCCCACTCAGATGGTGTGTAGTCGCCACAGGTAATGTGGCGCCCTGGACTAGCCAGGTCATCACAGGTACTACAACACAACACCCCCACCCCGAGATAGGCACATCAGCCAGACACCAAATCCTTGTTGCCTCCCTCCAGGGGCTGATGTCCACACCAGGTGGGGTGGAGCCAGGAGGTTGGCCCCACCCACCGAGGAGTTCACAGTCCTGGAGGCGGGAAAAGGAAGACAGATCAGTTAGGGAGGTGGAAGGGAGAGGAGTGAAGTGGTAGTAGAGGAGCAAACTGACCGTGTCCGGGTGTGTGGCCCGGGTACTAGAGCAAGGTTGGCAGACAGTGGTGGCCGTCTGCAGGAGAGGCAGATCAACGCGGAACCGTAGGACTGGGGACGGGCGGTGGCCCGCCGGTACCGAACCGGGGAGCGAAGTGAAGCCAGCACAAACCGGCAGGGCCTGCGTACCCCGACCAGGCTTGGAGTCGCCGTTAAATAGGTCAAATCCGTCAGTGACCGGAACCCCAGGGGTTTCCAAACAGCCAAGACCCGATTGAAGGCAACCGTCCAACCAGCAAAGGAAATACAGCTACCGCCACAGCTAGAGTTCCAAGGGCCAGAGCCTCCGGGCAAAAGGGCTCCTCCGGCACATATACACGCTGGGGAGCGGGTTACCGGTGGGAAGCCATCGGGACCGAACATGCACAAAAGGTGCAGGGAAAGGCAGCCACCACCAACCGTCCGGGAGAAACCACAGTAGCCGGCTGCGGGACCCGTCCATCCAGCCGTTTGGTTTACCAGAGACTTTGCATCCATTTGTGGCTGAGTGAGTACAACCGTGCCATCCGGCACCTCGCTGCGCAGTCCAGGCGACCCTGCACCTTGCCTACCCTGCCTCCCCGTTACCTCACCGGGCCCCGGGACCACCAAACCCTACCCACGGTGGGGAGAGAAACATCCCAGCTGCTCCCTGCCATCGCTCCCCGGATCCCCGTCAATAGCAGCGGTGGTGACCAACCTCACCACAACCCGTGGGTGGCGTCACGGACCAAATCCCCAAACCAGCCTTCTTTTTGCTCCCAGTCCACATATGGGAGCCAGTGGGAGGTGAGTGCAAAGCTCCTCTCACTGTGTGCTGGTGCTGTGTGGTGGCTGCTGTTGTGGTGGTGTCGTGTCAGTAGGGCGGCGCGGCCTGGAGCCTTGGGGGCTTCGCCTCGCAGCATGGGTGCTGTGAGGCAGCAGGTTGCCCACCCTGCTGGCGCTTTGTCGCTGCGGCGGTGGTCAGTGCACAGTGCCACACAAAAAGGTTCAGGTTAGGGACCCACTGAAGAGGTTTGCCGTGACGTGGCAGTGGGCTTAATACAATCTGATCAGAATGGTAACAAAAGAACCTCATGTTCTATTTAATTTTTTGCCTAGCGGCTTTAGATCATTGTATTTTTGGGATGTGCGATCCATGTCTTTTTCTTCATAGTATGGTATATATCATTCTATCCCCCTCTTTTTTTGCTTGGATCTGCACTCTCCCTATTTGGCACAGGTGATTTTAATCAGCAGGAGACTGCAAGAGGGTCAGCCTTCTTTTTGCTCCCAGTCCACATATGGGAGCCAGTGGGAGGTGAGTGCACAGCTCCTCTCACTGTGTGCTGGTGCTGTGTGGTGGCTGCTTTGTGGTGGTGTCGTGTCAGTGGGACGGCGCGGCCTGGAGCCTTGGGGGCTTCGCCTCGCAGCATGGGTGCTGTGAGGCACCAGGTCGCCCGCCCTGCTGGCGCTTTGTCGCTGCGGCGGTGGTCAGTGCACAGTGCCGCACAAAAAGGTTCAGGTTAGGGACCCACTCAAGAGGTTTGCCGTGACGTGGCAGTGGGCTTAATACAATCTGATCAGAATGGTAACAAAAGAACCTCATGTTCTATTTAATTTTTTGCCTAGCGGCTTTAGATCATTGTATTTTTGGGATGTGCGATCCATGTCTTTTTCTTCATAGTGTGTTATCCCAAACCAAACTACCCCTTTCACTCACGGGCGAGGAGCGCCACTCGAGTCCCCGGATCCGGCCCACCGCTCGAGCCACCGAGCAGCAGCAGTGCCGGACCCGAGCGTGGTGAGCGCAGCGCCCCGCCTCCCGCGACAGTACCACTGTGCGACAGGCGGGAGATGGAGATATGCAGTGTGAGCTACAAAACTCGCTCCACCGCACAATCTCCCCTGACGACCACTCGATATGTGGGGAATACCGCTTCAGCCAAGGCATGCCCAGCAGAATATCATCTGCACCCTTAGGGAGAACCCAGAACGAAATGGTCTCTCTATGCCCAGCTGACATGGCAAGGGTAATGGGCACTGTCCGGTGGTGAATTACCTCGGGCAAAAATGACCCATCCACCACACGGACTCTCACTGGCCTTGGCATTTGCACCAGCGGGATGGCATGCCGCCGGGTAAAAGAGGAGGAGATAAGATTACCCCCAGCCCCTGTGTCCACACGTTCCCTTGTGGACCAGGTTGACCCCTTAAAGGATATGGACACAGTAAACGTCACCCTAATGGATGACACCTGGTCCAGTCTGCCACCAGCTATGGTCACCGATCGCGGTCGCTTAACCTGACGCTTTAGGCACCGGTTGGCATAATGACCATACTGCCCACAAGCGAAACAGTAAAGTAGCCTTGCGACTCGATGACCTAGCAGCACCAATCCTAGAGATGTCCATAGGAACAGGGATGTCTTCTAAGGGAGGTGCAGTGGGAGAGACCACTACAGTGCCTTAACGACCCTCTGACCTGCGCTCCAGCTGACGTTCGGAGGTCCGCAGGTCAATGCGGGTAGCCAGAGTCATGAGGGCCTCAAGGGTAGTTGGAACCTCACGTGACCCTAACGCATCCTTCACATGCGAGGCCAACCCCTTCCAAAAAAAAAGTGGAATGAGGGTCCTCTCTGGCCACCCCAGTTCTGCAACAAGTGTCCTGAACCTCACAGCATACTGACTCGAGGAAGTACGCCCCTGCTCCAAAGTCAGTAGGTGTAGGGCCAAGTCATGAGTGACCTGAGGCCCCAGGAACACTTGCCACATGGACTCCAAGAACTCCTCGGAGTCCTGAACTACGGGGTCATTCCTCTCCCACAATGGTGTGGCCCACTCCAGTGCTCTATCAGAGAGCAAGGAGAAGATAAACCCCACCTTCGACCTCTCTGTAGTGAACCGTGCAGCCAGCAGCTGCAGGTGGACTGAGCACTGGTTCACGAATCCCCTACATGCCTTGCTGTCCCCTGAAAACTTGTTGGGCAGTGAGAGGTGAGGAAGGGGTGGAGTGAGCTTAGTGGCAGACACCATTGCAGCCGCTCGAGCCACCACATCATCCATATCAGCAGCAAGGGCAGACTGCTCCAGAGACCTAACTCTGGCCTCAAGCTGCTGTATGAACTGATGTAGCTGCTCTGTCTCCGCCATGCCAGCCAGACCCTGGCGCAGTCTTACTGTTACGGGGGGGACCGGCAGATTAGGACCAGGGGGTATATATCCTAATCGTCAGTCGGGGCCCACCGTGCTCCAGATGACAAAGGAGCTGCTGGCACCTGAGGGTTAGGCAGAGACTATAGAGCTGGATGGCTCTGAGATAACCCAGGGAATCTGGGAACTGGTCACGTGTGTAGGGACACGTCAGACCGGACGACAACCCAGTTAGCGTTTTGGTGCACCTGGAGCTACACCAACCACGTGTGCAGGGAACATGTCAGGCCAGGTGGTGACCAGGTAGCGTTGACCAGAAGACCGCCACGAAAGCGCCTTGTCGGCCACGTGTGTAGGACACGTCAGGCCGAGCGGTCCTCCGATTAGCGTTTCTGGCCACCTCTCGACTGGCCACGTGTGTGAAGGACACATCAGGCCAGATGGTTACACCAGTAGCGTTGACCAGGAAGCCGAGGAGGATAAGGAACACCCTGTTAACTCCACAGGGGTCCTGGGGTACGCTGTCCGTGCGTGTAGGAGGCACAACCGGACCGGTGGTGCAGCAGGTGCGTTGTCCGTGTGCGTAGGGGGCACAATCGGACAGGAGGCGCAGCAGCCCAGTTAACGCCACTGGGCTGCTACAGCAAGACTGGAATGGCAGGAGGGAAGCAGGGCGCCTGACCCTGATGTGCTGAGCCACGAATCTTGGCGTGACAGGCACCATTCGTCTAACCCTACCTACCACTTCCCAACATACGCTTATGCCGCAATGAGGCTCTAACATGGAGGTGTGCTCTGACTGAGCAAATGTGAAGACTGTGCACCTCCATGTTGTCTCCAGCCCCTTTTATAACCTGGGTCCGCCCCAAACCCAGGGTGGACCACAATGGCACCTCCAGAGTCCAACAGCAGAGTGCCATGTCATCAGCGACGTCACAAGCGGCCTATCCTGAACCGCCACGTCACTGATGACCTCATGGCAGCCACGCCCCAAACACTTCACCAGTCATCGTCTGACGACCAATGGTGAGGTGTCGTGTCATAGGCCCAGGCCTCCGCGAGCCAGTCTGGAGTGGCCACATCATCAGGACACCTGATGCCCTCTGGCCTATCAGGACCTGCACCTCACGGACATGCCCAGTGAAGTCCTTCCCGGACTTTGCCTCCAATGCACTAAGTGCCTGAGCATGCTCAGTAGCCTGGACAACAGTCTCAGAAATCAGACTATCAGCCTGAGCATGCTCAGTAGGCACAACACAGGACTTAGACACAGCACGCAGTCCAAGTACCTGTGCAAAGAGGCTTTTCGCGCTAAGTGTAGGAGCATGCTCAGTAGCCCGAACCGAGGACTTAGCCTCAGAAATGGCACTATCAGTACTGATTCTTGCTATCAGGCTGAGCATGCTCACTAGGCGAAATACTGGACTTAGGCTCCGGCTGGGGTAAATCGGCACACGCATGCGCACTAGCCGCCTCTGCACACTTAGACGTGGAGGTGCAAGCAGCCAGCTGGACGACCCGAGGCACGGCCAAAAACGGCAGCCGGCGCCTGGGCGCAACTGGAACCGCAGCAGGCTGCTTGCGGCTATGGCGGCGCCGATTCGTAACAAGAGGAATATTCATTCATGAAAGAGTCTGTGCATTTGGTATTGCCTTTGGATGTCAGCGAAGAGGATCAAAGCTGGGGTGCACCTCTCCGACTCTTGCAACTTAAGAGGGTCCCAGTGCATAGATATTTACCAAAGTATATTAGGGAATTCCTTTTATGAAATTTTTGCTCTTGCTTAGATTTCTTTCCAATCTTTCCCTTAGCTCATTGAATTTCAGTTTTAATATCAGCGCTACTGACTTTATGTGAAATATGGTGGCTTTGATAACTGATCCAGTTTCATCCTGTGCTCTGAATCATGGTGTATTTATATGACTATGATGACTGTGATTTATAAGCCGTTTTCCATTGTTCAGAAGCTGCTGTGCAGAGATAATCATTACAAACACCAATAAGCCATGTATAATTCTTGGTTTATGGGGTTAGTAGGGTTAGGAGACTATGGTGGACCTCCAATGTTATGTGATATGTCACAGAGCTAGGGACCCAAATATAGAGATATACCTTGACGAGGTCTTGGGGCTCAGTTACATTGATCAATGCGATTGCTAAATATCTCCTTTTTCCTAATGTTCATGGCAGGTATGCAATTAATTATTCACATGTTCAAATTAGCAAGTAGCATTTTTCATTGTATATTCCAATATTTTTCCATATGCTTGAGGCATTATACCATTATCTAAGTTTGATGTGCAGCCTTATCCTGATATAGTATGTATTTTTTGGCTTGCACTCATAATATATATATATTAGTGCTCACTTCAGTTATCCTATTCAGTTATATGTAGTTTTTTTCTGAATGTGAACACAGCTCCGCCCCTTTCGGCCATGTTTTTTCCATCTCCTATATAAGAAAGTCCTTAGTTACCCCTCTCCACCCACAGCAGTTTTTAATTGCAATGAGATGACACACAGTTAGGGTCACAGAGCTAGGGACCCCAATATAGAGATATACCTTGACGAGGTCTTGGGGCTCAGTTACATTGATCAATGCGATTGCTAAATATCTCCTTTTTCCTAATGTTCATGGCAGGTATGCAATTCATTATTCACATGTTCAAATTAGCAAGTAGCATTTTTCATTGTATATTCCAATATTTTTCCATATGCTTGAGGCATTATACTATTATCTAAGTTTGATGTGCAGCCTTATCCTGATATAGTATGTATTTTTTGGCTTGCACTCATAATATATATATATTAGTGCTCACTTCAGTTATCCTATTCAGTTATATGTCCTGAGGTGTCATAATGTTCTACACAACATCCAATGCCATCAAAACGATAGAATGAGATGGAGCTTTCTACATTTTCATCTGATAGGGTCAACCTGAGACAATGGTGCTTGCGTAAAGAGAGTACGTGATCCCTAAGTGCAACCTAAGCACTGCCCAAGTTTCCTCTACTATATAATTACATATACATGGTAGATAAAGGAGAATGGTTAGGCCCAGAAAGAGCTGTCTGGTGATAGAGAAGAAGTGTACTAATACTGATACTTTTGCACCATCACAATATCAGGAGGTGGCAATGAAGAGCTCGGAAACGGAGGTGGTTCTTCACCAATCGGAGACAGTGGGCAAAAACCACGTAAGGCTCTAGACTTTAGTGCTGAGGGTCTGTGCAATAAATAGGATCTGTTCACCAGAGGGAGCAAACTTGACCTTTGCAGAGATGCAAGGAGGATTGAAGTCCAAGGTATTGAACCCAAGACTGGGTACTTTTGACCAAGGTCTTTGTAAAGCTAATTAAGTATACACTAGAAAGGAAACCTTTACTAACACCATTAAATTCTCAGTTTTTAAGGTCAGTAGGGTTAGTAGACTATGGTGGACCTCCAATGTCATGTGAAATGTCCTGTGGTGTCAGTATTGTTACATGTGGCACAACGTTCTACACAATGTCCCATCCCATCCAAATGTTGGAATGAGATGGAGCTTTCTACATTTTCAGCATTCCGGGGCAACCTGAGACATTGGTGCTTGCCTAAAGAGAGGGCGTGATCCTATGCACTGCCCAATTTTCCGTTACTATAAGGTGACATATACAGGGTAGAAAAGGAGAATGGTTAGGCCCAGGAAGAGCCTGGAGATAGTTAGAGAAGAAGAGTAGTGCAACTGATACTTTTGCACCACCACAATGTCAGGAGGTGGCAACAAAGAGTTTGGAAACGGAGCTGGTTCTTCACCAATCAGAGATAGTGGGCGCAAACCATGTAAGGCTCTAGACTTTAGTGCTGAGTGCCTTTGCAGACCTGGATCTGTTCACCAGAGGGAGCAAGCTTGACCTTTGCAGAGATACAAGGAGAATTAAAGGCCGTGAATGTGGAGGTACTCAACCGACCATGGTCTTTGTAAAGCTAAGGAAGTATACACTAGAGAGGGAAGCGGTTCTTGAGTAGGACCTGAAACATGTGTCATGGGGCAGTCTAGCTGTGAAGAGGGATGGCCTAGTAATGTTATTTTTTAGGCTAAAGCCCCTTATACACATTAGAATGGGGTCAGCAGAACAGTAGTTTGACGGATAGTTTGTCTGGCAGCTATCTTTCCATGAGAGCAGTTTCTAAACATGTCTAATCTCAGAGAGTACAAAAGGATGGGCAGTCTTAATTCAGACATGCTAGTTTCACATCTCCCCCCAAAAAAATCAATTGTCAGGGGCCCCAAAAAATATGGGTCAAGAACCAGTCGTTATAGGCCAGCTGAAGCAACATTAGTCTAATGCTCAAGATGGGCTTAAGTGTATCGTTAATTTAACTATGGAGCATGATCTGGGGAATATCAAAGCAGCTTTGTGTACCACTTCATCTACAGTTGTGTTCGGTACTTTATTGGTCTGCCATTGGCTTCTTTTTAAAAGGGGACCACTCGAGAATCCCATAATACACATGGATCTAACTACAGCTATGGTAGTCGTAGCAATTTCTAAGGAACCCAAAGACTGAGGGCCACTCAGGATGTAAATTTGTTCCTTATTGGTTAGAAAAAAATAATATTCTTGAGGTCTTCTTCTGTCCAGCTCAGTTAATGTGGGTTCTTCATTGTGTCGAGAGTCAGATCCATCCATTTTTACTCCGCTACAAGTAATTATGGTTCTGTTACTTTATCACAGGTCAGTTTACTATTAAGGCTGCTCATTCATGACATTGGTAAGGAGCAATATGAATTTTATTCAGGGCCATGTCATGTTGGGTCATAGGACAACTTAAGACTATAGTAGATCTTGACTGTTCCTCAACAACCTGAGACTACAGTTTCCCCAAGGCATGCAATAGTCATTGGCTTTGTCACCACAAATATTACTTAAAGAACTCTCAAGTGACAGTTTTACTCTAAAATCTCCCCTAACGTCAGCCGCAACCACAAATATTGATGGGTTCACCCAACTTTCTAATGCGTATGGGGGCCTCCAACAGATCATTGTTGGGGACATGTTATGGATCTGGAGTGTCCAATTTCGGTCTGTCTCTTTGTTAGAGAGCAATTAGTATATGGAAGAGTCAAGCAAGACATTTTTTGGCAGCCATTGTTTGGCCAACAGACATCTAAGGTCTACAGGGGGCTTAACGACTTACATAACGATGGGACCACATTTACATTTAACTTTACTGGAATGCAACTCAAGAAGACCAACGTGGAAACATCTCATCAACAGGCGCATTTTATACCTTTCCAATCATTGCATCAGGTCTAAATATTGTCCTGAGCATTTTCGGATTTGGATGTACGAAGAAGGTGATGGATGACTCAGACAGCAGTACAGCGGGGGTCAGCACTGCAAGCACGAGGGTTCACGTCAGGACTTATGTATATGTGCGCTTATAAATGTCTCTTCTATTTAATCGTGGATTTGGCAGATGAACAGGGTAACGACAGATTTTTCCACAAAGAGGAGGATGATTGAACATGTAGAGAAAGGAAAATAGAACACGCTCTACTTTCCTGGGCTGTCCCTGTTCTGTCATCTGCTGAAGCGGTCGTCTTCGTAGGGAGATCAATTAACTGCAGAAGATGAGGATTTAAAGGGTTTGTTCAGGGTTACTTTTATTTATATCACCTAATGTTATGAATTTTTATAACTAAATCCTTATTTGTATCCTCACAGGTCATGAGTCACCTCTTTTGGTAAAGTGCACAATCATGTGCCGTACATCATTGTGAGTTGTCCTACAATGTATGCGATGTCTAAGTGACAAAATATACCGCGCATGGGAACGCTAATTCCCTTTCACATTGCGCATGCGCAACAGCGCATGCATTTCAGACTGCTTAGATGACATTAAAGGGAACCTGTCACCACTTTTTTGGCTATAAGCTGCGGCCACCACTACCAGGCTCTTATATGCAGAATTCTAACATGCTGTATATAAGAGCCGAGGCCGCTGTGAGAACATAAAAAACACTTTATAATACCTAACGGTCGCGTGGTTGCCCATATGGGAGTCTCCATTCTCCGGTGCTGGTGCCTTGGCCATCTTTGTTCTCCTTCTCTAGCCGCGGTGCATGACGCGTCCGATGTCATACACACTCACCGGCATTCAGGTCCTGAGCAGGGTAGATCAAAATATTGTAGTGCGCCTGCGCAGGACCGGCGAGTGTGTATGACGTAGACGCGTCATGCACATAGGCTTCAGAAAGAGGAAAAAGATGGCCGAAAGAGGAGGTGCCGGCACCGGAGAACGGAGACGCCCATATGGCCAACCGAGCGACTGTTAGGTGAGTATTATAAACTGTTTTTTATGTTCTCACAGCGGCCTGGGCTCTTATATACAGCATGTTAGAATGCTGTATATAAGAGCCCGGTGGTGGTGGCCGCAGCTTATAGGCCGAAAAAGTGGTGACAGGTTCCCTTTAATTAGGCTGACACATATAGGGGAAATCATGTACAGCATGTGAATGGGCATGTTGGCGAAAGAAGATCTGTGAGGATATGATTACTAAAGTATATTACAAAAATACATAACATCGGGGCATAAAATAATTTTAAGTAAATCCCAGACAATGACTTCAAAAAGGATTTTGTCAAAAGTGACCAGTTTTTACTCTTAGTTGATTCCCGCTGCTCCCCTGAATATGCCAGTGTTTGTTATTTTAAAATCCGCCATGTGGTTTCAGAGATAATAGCTTTTTTATTTATTGCTATGGTTTATGGTATTTACTAAAGAGGTGTGGCTGAGAGTGTAACAATGTAGAGCAGCCTTAAGGCACGCCCCCGAGGATCCCATGCACAATGGCTCCTTGTAAAGAACATACAAATTAACAACAAATAAGAAAGCCCATATCTCTGGAGCTGTATGGCATAAAATAATTTAAATAAATCTCAGGAATGACTTTAAAGAGGATTTTATCAAGAGTGACCAGTTTTTACTCTTAATTTATTCCCGCTGATCCCCTGAGTATACCAGTTTTCGTTATTTTAAAATTCGACATACAGTTCCAGATATAATGGCTTTTTTATTTATTGCTTTGATTTATGGTATTTTCCAAAGAGGTGTGGCTAAGAGAATAAAAATGTAAAGCAGCCTAAAGACATGCCCCTGAGGATCCCGTGCAAGTAGCAATAAATAAAAAGGCCCAGATCTCTGGAGCTGTATGGCACAATTAAAGAAAATAAAAACTAGAATTTTCAGAAGAACATTGGATATAAAGTAAGAACAGAAACTGATCATTTTACACATGGTAACCGGTCCTCTTTAAGGAAGCAAGTATGAATTAGTACAAGGGATCTAAGGGGTTCCTAGAGCTTTATGCATGGATTCTAATCAGAAATAGGGTTTGAATTACGGAGCTGTAAGTAGTAATCTTAGTGTATTGCACACTATACCAAATGTAATGTATTATCCTTCTTTTTACATTTCAGTCATATGTTTCAGAGGAATCTTAGCTTTAAACATCAGAATAGGAGTCAGTTATCAGGTGTTTTTCACATCAAGTATTTGAATTCAGCCAAAAAAAGTATGTAATTTTTGCTCTTAGTTTGTTCTTGCTACTTCCCTGAGTATGACCATATGGTTTCAGTGATGTGGGCCTTTTTATTTAGTTCTAATTTTAATGGTCTTTACAAAGGGGGTGTGGCTTATATGATAATTATGCAAATGAGCGTAAGCACACACCCCAGGGGATACATGCGTAACACCCTCTAAGCACAAACTCCAGAGGATCTGTGAGTAATACCCCCTAAGCACACACCCCAGAGGATCTATGAGTAACACCACCTAAGCAAAAATCCCAGAGGATCTGTCAGTAAAACCCCCTAAGCACACACCCCAGAGGATCTGTGAGTAACACCACCTAAGCACAAATCCAAGAGGATCTGTGAGTAATACCCCCTAAGCACACACCTCAGAGGATCTATGAGTAACACCACCTAAGTACAAACCCCAGAGGATCCTTGAGTAACACGACCTAAGCACAAACCCCAGAGGGTCTGTGAGTAGCACCCCCTAAGCACACACCCCAGAGGATCTGTGAGTAACACCCCCTAAGCACACACCCCAGAGGATCTGTGAGTAACACCCCCTAAGCACACACCCCAGAGGATCATTGAGTAACACCATCTAAGCACAAACCCCAGAGGATCTGTGAGTAACACCCCCTCAGCACACACCCCAGAGGATCTGTGAGTAACACCCCCTAAGCACACACCTCAGAGGATCGATGAGTAACACCACCTAAGAATAAATCCCAGAGGATCTGTGAGTAACACACCCTAAGCACACCCCAGAGTATCCTTGAGTAACACCCCCTAAGCACACACCACAGGGGATCCATGAGTAACACCTGCTAAGCACACACCCCAGAGGATCCGCGAGTAACACCTCCTAAGCACACACCTCAGAGGACCCATGAGTAACACCTGCTAAGCACACACTCCAGAAGATCTGTGAGTAACACCCCCTAAGACACACCCCAGAGGATCTGTGAGTAACAACCCTTAAACACACACTCTAGAGGATCCAAGAGTAACATCCCCTTGTGAAAACCATTAAAATGAACAAGAAATAAAAAAAAACATATCTGTAGAACCGTATTGCGGAATTTAAAGAAAGAAAAAGCTGAATACTTAGGGGACTAAAATACTTCTAAAAATATACATGTCAAAAGATTGTGACTCAAAAAATGGTAATGGTAAAAAATACACAAAATTCATAGTAGAAAAATGTATATGGTACGTTAGCCGAAACAAAACTAGTGCATGGTGTGACTTTAGCCTAAAGGGTCTTTCACACTTCGTTCCGATCTCCGTTCAGTGGTCCTGTCGGGGCTTCAGTCTGAACCCCTCGCAAAACTGGTTTCGGATGTATGCGCTGACGGGGCAGTTGACTATGAGGGTGCAGACAGAGTCACCGTGTGCTCTGTTGTGCACAATTTTTAGGAGTATACACTTACTGGAGATGGACACCTAGACGTGGTAGACTGCGTCTGAGTGTCCAACAACAATAGGCGTATACTCCCAAAAATGGAGCACGACAGAGCACGCGGTGACCTCGTCTGCACCATTATAGTCAATTGCCCTGTCGACGCATGCGTCCGAAACCCGTTTTGTTCGGGATTGGATGGAAGCCTTGACGGGACCATGGAGATCGGAACGCAGTGTGAAAGGCCGCTTACACATCTGTTTACTGTTGACCTCAACCCTGTGATGCTGGGTTTCGTGACGCTTTTATTGTTGCTGAATACAACACTATTTTTCCTATCCCATCTGATGGAGCCAACAATGCAAGTGTGAATACAACCTAAAAGAAACGGTTACAATAGAGATAAATACTCGGAACACAACCATGGAATGTTCGCAACGGAATCCACAACAAATTCCTTATAAAGTGTTGCCGATTTGGCTGCATTGGTGGATTGATAAGTCTTGGTGATATCCGCATATATTGACATGCTGTGGATTTTGATGTTCTCCGCAGACCGTGGATGAGATTTGGTAAATTCTATCCACGATGACCCAAGAGTCCGTATCCTAAAAAGTACAAATATTTTCTGCGCCCTTGTCTCATTCCTTACATTATACAACAATATCACTCATTCATTCACTCTTTGGTCTTACCTGCTCTGTTGATCTCTATGATTTCCTCCTGAGCTAAGGGGCAGGCATCTCCTGTTGCACTTCTATGAGGAGACTGCATGTCTGGTTTGCAGTAATTAGGTGATCCAGGTTGAGGAGCCCGCGGAATATGTTTGTTCTTTTTCTTTGGTAGCTTCTGCTTAGCCATTGCTAGGGAGTAGTACATTCCAAAATTGTTGACAATGACAGGGACTGGCATAGCAATTGTTAGCACACCTGCCAACGCACAAAGGGCACCCACCAACATACCCGACCAAGTCACTGGGTACATGTCACCATACCCCAAAGTTGTCATTGTTACAACAGCCCACCAGAACCCTATGGGGATATTTTTGAAGTTGGTGTGTGCACTGCCAGTAATGTCACCAGGCTCGGCCCCGATCCTTTCCGCATAGTATATCATAGTGGCAAAGATTAAAACCCCAAGTGCCAAAAATATGATAAGAAGGAGAAACTCGTTTGTACTGGCTCGTAGAGTGTGGCCGAGGACTCTGAGACCAACAAAATGTCGAGTGAGCTTAAAGATTCTCAGGATCCTAACAAATCGGACAACACGAAGGAAACCTAGGACATCCTTGGCTGCTTTGGAAGACAGGCCACTCAAGCCAACCTCCAGGTAGAAAGGTAAAATAGCCACAAAGTCAATAATGTTTAAGCTGCTCTTAATGAATTCCATTTTATCAGGGCAGAACAAAACACGCATGAAAAACTCAAAGGTGAACCATATCACGCACATGCCTTCTACATAAGTGAGGAAAGGTTCAGTCTCCACTTCTAATATAATCTCCGTCTTGGTGATGTTGTTTTGTGTGGTGGTCTCAGTCTTGTTGATGACCTCATTGAATGCCTCGTGGGTCTCAAGGCAAAACGTTGTGATGGAGATGAGAATGAAGAACAGGGAAGCAAAGGCGATATACTGCCAAACAAACAAGAGAATACAGTTATACAAAAGACATAGACACAAGACATAATAGAGAACACAACTACATAATATGGAACAAGTCAACCACATCTACGGACAGATTGTATCTTTCCATTCTTTTTGCATGCATTTTCTATAGGTAGATACCTTGAATAATGCTTATTTCATTTTATATGAGTTACTTAAAGGGATTTTCTCATTTTTTGAGTTTGATGTTGTTGGATAGTGCTTGCAAAAACAAACACTTTTGCAATTTACTGATTATTAAAATTTCCATCCGTTCAGGAGATATTAACAGTTTTCTTCTATTTACAACCCATTTCCTTGGAGACCGACCACCACTGCTGTCTAGATTTTAAGTATTCTGCTGAAGCTGGCCGTGATTCAGATAAAACAATGTGCACCAGTGCTTCCAAACTCAACAGAAAGAGCTTCTAAGTGCTTCTTTTGTTCTGCTTACGAGTAACAGTGGTCGGTTTCCAAGGTAACGAGCTGAAAACAAAAGAAAAGAAAAGAAAAGTGTTACTATCTCAAGAACGGCTGAGAATTTTAACATGCAGTAAATTACAAAATTGCTTGTATTTACAAGCACTATCTGACAATAATCATTTGTAAAAAGATGGGAATAGCACTTAAGGTGGACAGATTGTATCTTTCCATTGTTTGTACATGGTTATCTGACTTTGCATGCGTTTTCTATGGCACTTCAATAGGTAGATACCTGGAATAATGCTCATTCTCATTTTATATGAGTTACTTAAAGGGATTTTCTCATTTTCTGAGATGGATGTTGTTGGATAGTGCTTGCAAAAACAAGCACGTTTGCAATTTACTGCTCATTAAAATTTACATCTGTTCAGGAGATATTAACACTTTTCTTTTATTTAGAACTCATTTCCTTAGAAACCGACCACCGCTGCTGTCTAGCTTTTAAGCATTGTGCTGAAGCTAGCCAGGATTTGGATAAAACAATGTGCTCCAGTGCTTCCAAACTCAACAGAAAGAGCTTGTAAATGCTTATTGTGTTCTGCTGACAAGTAACAGTGGTTGGTTTCCAAGGTAACGAGCTGTAAACAAAAGAAGAGAAAAGTGTTACTATCTCAAGAACGGCTGAGAATTTTAACATGCAGTAAATTGCAAAATTGCTTGTATTTACAAGCACTATCTGACAATAATCATTTATAAAAAGATGGGAATAACACTTTAAGGCGGACAGATTGTATCTTTGCATTGTTTTTACATGGTTATCTGACTTTGCATGCATTTTCTATGGCACTTCAATAGGTAGATAAATTGAATACTGCTTATTTCATTTTATATAGGTTACTTAAAGGGATTTTCTCATTTTCTGAATTTGATGTTGTTGGATAGTGCTTGCAAACACAAGCACTTTTGCAATTTACTGCTTATTAAAATTTCCATCCGTTCAGGAGATATTAACACTTTTCTTTTACAACTCGTTCCATTGGAAACCAACCACCACTGCTGTCTAGTCTTTAAGCATTCTGCTGAAGCTGGCCGGGATTCAGATAAAACAATATGCTCCAGTGCTTCCAAACTCAACAGAAAGAGCTTGTAAGTGCTTCTTGGGTTCTGCTGACAAGGAACAGTGGTCGGTTTCCAAGGTAACGAGCTGTAAATAAAAGAAAAGAAAAGTTTTATTATCTCAAGAACGGCTGAGAATTTTAACATGCAGTAAATTGCAAAATTGCTTGTATTTACAAGCACTATCTGACAATAATCATTTATAAAAAGATGGGAATAACACTTTAAGGTAATGATGACTCTTTTATTGACTAATTAAAGATGAAATCAATCCCCATGCTGATATATTCAGGTATATGATCCAATAACAAAAAGCTGGGATTTCCACTGGGCTAAGAACTCTTCTTATTCTATATTCATCTAAGTGGAGGATGGAGGAATGCCTATTTTAACCTCCTTAATAACTTTTATGGTCCTTGATGATCTCAGAATTGAACAACTAATTCCTAAGGATATGTTCACATTATGGAATTTTTGCAAAAGAATGTACAGTAGAAATTCGAGGCTGACCCTTCAGTTACGTTTTATGGACTTGCAATTTGAAACAGCCAAAAGTCCACAGGGGAGTTCACTGGTAAATAAAGGTAATAACTGCTGTGGGTTCTACCCGGAATCCATCCAAAACCATTTTAATAAGTCATTTATTAAATATTTTTTTTAAATCTGCAAAGAGGGGTGGTTTGTCAATGGATTTTAGCATGGAATCTGCACAGAAATCTGTGATAAAATTCCGCTGTGTGAACATACCTTAAACATTTCCTCTGGGGTTGTATGTTAAAGGATATGGACACATTTAGGAACAATTTTAATTTATATATATATATATATTTTTGTATATATATATATATATATATATATATATATATATATATATTTGTAAAAAAAAGTTGCAGAATGAGCTCACTGATAGTATATCAGTGAACTTATTCTACAGCTAGAAATGTGCATAGAAATAAGGAGAAATAGGATGTAAACCCAATAGCAAAAGATTATTTTAGCCCAACATATATACATTTAATATAGAAAAAAGGCCTCTATATAGGGGTTCTCCAAGCCAAAGGAAATAATGTCCATTGCGCCCAAAATGTTTCAAAGGTGCAGAGTATAATAAATTTACCATTCAAATGCTACAATGTATCATTAAGTCCTGTATCTGATATGTGGCGGTGGTGCCGTACATATGTTCAATAGGACATGACGGTGGATCTCAGCACTAGAGGCAGAGGAACTGCACAGAATGTAAATGGCAGACAGTTGTAGCAAACATTAACTTGACATTAACTGCATTGGAAGTCATTGGAATGTCAAGTTAAAGTTTGCCACATCTGTAATTCTCACTGATGATGCTTTGTCAGAAACCTCCATGAGCAAAGCAGGCTGAACTCCATTTAACCTTCACTGATGCATTGTGGTAAACAAATGAACAAATATCCTGAGCTGTGCATTGGAAGTCATTGGAATGTCAAGTTAAAGTTTGCCACATCTGTAATTCTCAGTGATGATACCTTGTCACAAAGCACCATGAGCGAAGCAGGCTGAACTCCATTTAACCTTCACTGATACATTGTGGTAAACAAATGAACAAATATCCTGAGCTGTGCATTGAAAGTCATTGCAATGTCAAGTTAACGTTTGCTGCATCTGTAATTCTGACTGACGATGCTTTGTCACAAACTTCCATGAGTAAAGCAGGCTGAACTCCATTTAACCTTCACTGATACATTGTGGTAACCAAATTGATAAATTCTGAGCTGTGTATTGGAAGTCATTGGAAGGTCATTCAAGATTGTCACATCTGTATTTCTCAGTGATGATGCTTTGTCACAAAGCTCCATGAGCAAAACAGGCTGAACCTCATTTAACCTTCACTGATACATTGTGGTAAACATATAAATAAATCCTGAGCTGTGCATTGGAAGTCATTAGAAGGTCAAGTTCAAGTTTGCCACATTTGTAATTCTCACTGATGATGCTTTGTCACAAAGCTCCATGAGCGAAGCAATCTGAACTCCAGTTAACCTTTACTGATACATAAAGAAATAAATCCTGAGCTGTGCATTGAAAGTCTTTGGAATGTCAACTTAACGTTTGCTGCATCTGTAATTCTGACTCATGATGCTTTGTTACAAAGCTCCATGAGTAAAGCAGGCTGAACTCCATTTAACCTTCACTGATAAATTGTGTTAAACAAATAAATAAATCCTGAGCTGTGCATTGGAAGTCATTGAAAGGTCAAGTTCAAGTTTGCCACATCTGTAATTCTCACTGATGATGCTTTGTCACAAAGCTCCATGAGTAAAGCAGTCTGAACTCCATTTAACTTTCACTGATAGATAAAGAAATCCTGAGCTCTGCATTGAAAGTAATTGGAATGTCAAGTTAACGTTTGCTGCATCTGTAATTGTGACTGATGACGCTTTGTCACAAACTTCCATGAGTAAAGCAGGCCAAATGCCATTTAACCTTCACTGATACATTGTAGTAAACAAATAAAAAAATAAATCCTGAGCTGTGCATTTGAAGTCATTGGAAGGTCAAGTTCAAGATTGCCGTATCCTTAATTCTCACTGATGATGCTTTGTCACAAAGCTCCATGAGTAAAGCAGGCTGAACTCCATTTAACTTTCACTGATAGATAAAGAAATCCTGAGCTCTGCATTGAAAGTAATTGGAATGTCAAGTTAACGTTTGCTGCATCTGTAATTGTGACTGATGACGCTTTGTCACAAACTTCCATGAGTAAAGCAGGCCAAACGCCATTTAACCTTCACTGATACATTGTAGTAAACAAATAAAAAAAATAAATCCTGAGCTGTGCATTTGAAGTCATTGGAAGGTCAAGTTCAAGATTGCCGTATCCTTAATTCTCACTGATGATGCTTTGTCACAAAGCTCCATGAGCGAAGCAGGCTGAACTCCATTTAACCTTCATTGATACATTGCGGTAAACAAATAAACAAAATCCTGAGCTGTGAATAGTATTACATTTTCAGATGTGAACACGCATGTTGCCATTCACAGGAAGTACAGATGTTGCAAATGGTGCAAAATTGTAACACAAAGTTCCGGAACCTTTCCCTTTGTTTAGGAAAAGTCAAAATGTATCAGCTTTATAAGTAATGATACATCACAGATATAAATCTATATGATGCTGAGATAGTGTAACTCATGGAAAAAATTCAGCGAGCGCGTGCCATAAAATACTATTTCAGCCGCACACACCCAAACAGATTTGCCGCCGCACGTGAATACATTTTCGGTGAATGTAATGAATGCAGGCGCTCGCACCCTGACAAAACAGTCAAAACACAGATAAATAAAGAGGCTCTTGCCGCTGATTATAGGCTTTGAACATTGGGTAATTTTTCGTTTTTGACTACATGAATAAAGTATGTAATCTGTGCTGTCTCATTATACCTAGTTTGATTGGGGTAAGGAACGGTGAACCTATCCAAAATGTGGATGATTTTTGGCGTATATTAAATATTGCTGCATCCAATTATATGGAGATCAGGGATGAAACCCTAGTGAGTACAGGGGTTGCAGTCACACCAAGAGGGGGCTCAAAACATCCCTTTGAGACCCTATGAGAAGAGCCATAATAATAAAGGCCAATAGCACTTCCAGGTCCTGGTGGAGATTTTGCAAACGTCAAATTACACTACTGATATAAATGTTCATATCCCATATTACAGCTGTAAAGTGGTGCACAGTAAAAAAAAAAAGTGGAGAAATTACCAAAGTGACCATGACTATAGCCTGATTGGTTGGTGTGAGCAAAATACACTCCTTCTATGCCATTGTAACTCCAAATTGATAAGATTTGTTTTACAAGCACTTGGGAAATCAATACAGCACAAACGCTTTGTGGTGTACTGAAAGTTTCTGCTTTATTATATCTTGTGACCAGTTTATGTAGTATCCCAAACAAAGAAATAACTATGCACCAATAAACCCCTTGGAGTTTGTTGGAAATCACAAGCTTGTGTATTTCTTATGTTCTCACTGGCCGTAAAATGAATCCTTGTGTCCTCTCAGTTTTTGTTCTCGTGGGAATTGCCACAGGCCTGGAGACATTAATGTAGTATCACAAACAAAGAAATAACTGCACCAATAAGAGCCGCAGGGGTGTGTGTAGAAATGTGAAACTTCCCTGCCCATCAGTGTTAGCGGAACCCTATGACATCATTCAGTTATAAGTCAAGATGGTTTCTATAAGAACCAAATGGCTTGTATTCTCTCACAGTTGGGGAACGGAAGTGTTTTTAACTAACCATCCTCTTGGAAACCTCTCACTTTCCTATTTGGTTGGATTATCTCCAATTTAGAAGTTTCTTGGTTTCAGTTTACGGCCGGTGAGAACATAAGAAATACACAGGCTTGTGATTTCCAACAATCTCCAAGGGGTTTCTGGTGTGTTTGTATGTTTTATACCCTTTAAGAATGTACCGTAGGTGTTCTGTACATACTAGAGAGGTGGTCGCCCATGTGTGGTATTCTCCCTTCACTTTTATGGGAGTTCTGAAAATTTCGGAGCAATCGAAGTGCCATAAATGTCCAAGATGGGAAGGTAAGGTTTATTATATTATTTTATTTTTTATTTTATTATATATTATTTTTATTTTTATATATAATATATATATATATATATATATATATATATATTTTATATATATTTTATTTTTATTATAATTATTATTATATTTATTTTTATTATATTATATATTATTTTTATTTTATTATATATTATTAATTATATATTTTTATTATGGAATATTAAGGATGTGAGCTATCAATAAACATCATAATCTCTCGTTTTCGATATTCATATCATGTTGATTGAATGAGGAGGGAATCTGCAATCCTAATAGCCAAAAGTTCATTTATTTGGCCGTTAATATGAACGTCTGGATGGGATTGTTTTCAATTAGTTAACGCTGATGCTTAAAGGAAAGCACAAGAGGCTTTTTTGGGCCTTCCCAAGAGGCTCGTCTTGTATTCTGTCAGGGAAAAAAAAAGTGCAAGAATCAAAACAGATCAATGCCAAACAACGTCTTGGGCATTTAGGAAAACCCAAATGTAAATATCAGGTTCTCACACTATGTACTACACTGATTAGCGGCACAAATCGCCACATTATTTTGTGACGCTGGACTCTTATCATTCTACTTGTGCGTGTCGTTTTGTATCTCTATATGGAACAAAATATTTTCTGAAATAAGTGCAAAATGTACATTGGAAAAGTTACAAGGGGACAATTACACAGTGTAAAAACAAGTATATTCAAATTATCCCCCAAAATGTAAAAACTGCCAATTACAATTTTGCAAATAAAAATAAATATTTTTGTGGGGTTTTATTGTTTTCCCTATTTTTATTGTTTATTGAAGACAATAGTCCACATTATATATTTTGAACATCGCTGGATAATTAAATATTGTACTCTGGTCCCCAACCCTTCAATCAGGGACATTAAAGGGGGCTACGATATCGCTAGCGTGCGTACCCGCCCCCGTCGTTTGTGCGTCACGGGCAAATCGCTGCCTGTGGCGCACAATATCGCTAACACCAGTCACACGTACTTACCTTCCTAGCGACGTCGCTGTGGGCGGCGAACAACCTCTTCGTTAAGGGGGAGGTTCGTGCGCCGTCACAGCGACGTCACACAGCGGCCGACCAATAGAAGCAGCCGCATTAACGACACGCCCACCTTGTTGCCGGCAGGACGCAGGTAAGTTGATGTTCGTCATTCCCGGGGTGTCACACGTAGCGATGTGTGCTGCCTCAGAAACGACGAACAACCTACGTCCACAACGACCAACGAGATTTTGAAAATGAACGACGTGTCAACGATTAATGATAAGGTGAGTATTTTTGATCGTTAACACTCACTCCTAGCTGTTACACGCAACGACATCTCTAACGACACTGGATGTGCGTCACGAATTCCGTGACCCCGACGACATATCGCTAGATATGTCATTGCGCGTAACGGGGCCTTAAGCCATAGGTTTGCTTTTGGAATCCTAAGGCTAGTTTCACACATCCGGCATTTCGCTGGATTGCCAGATCCGGCACACTCCAGTACAGTGTAATACAGTACAATGGCATCGCGGCAACCTCCGGTCACATGCTCCGGTCACATGACAGCATGTGAACGGAGGTTGCCGCAATGCTATTCTACTGTATTACACTGTACTGGAGTGTGCCGGATCCGGCAATCCAGCGAAATGCCGGATGTGTGAAACTAGAATAATGGAGTTTTCCCAAATCTTGTACTTAATCTCACCTGCCCGGCTAAAATTTGCATTTGTGTTTTGTTGATCTCAAAATTAGTTTTTGTCCATCTGCAGAAAATGGTGGTGGGTCTTTGTCTTTCTACAAAAGGTGGGGGTGGGTCTTTGTCTGCAGGAAGTGGTGGTGGGTCTTTGTTTGCAGGAAGTGGTGGTGGGTCTTTGTTTGCAGGAAGTGGTGGTGGGTCTTTGTCTGCAGGAAGTAGTGGTGGGTCTTTGTCTGCAGGAAGTAGTGATGGGTATTGGTCTGCAGGAAGTAGTGGTGGGTCTTTGTCTGCAGGAAGTGGTGGTGGGTCTTTGTCTGCAGGAAGTGGTGGTGGGTCTTTGTCTGCAGAAAGTGGTGGTGGGTCTTTGTCTGCAGGAAGTAGTGGTGGGTCTTTGTCTGCAGGAAGTAGTGATGGGTATTGGTCTGCAGGAAGTGGTGGTGGGTCTTTGTCTGCAGGAAGTAGTGGTGGGTCTTTTTCTTTCCACAGAAAGTGGTTGTGGGTCTTTATCTAAAGAAAGTGGTGGTGGGTCTTTATCTAAAGAAAGTGGTGATGGGTCTTTGTCTGCAGGAAGTGAAGGTAGGTCTTTGTCTTTCTACAGGAAGTGGGGTGAGTCTTTGTCTCTACAGGAAGTGGGGTGAGTCTTTGTCTCTACAGGAAGTGAGGGTGGGTCTTTGTTTGAACAGGAATTGGGGGTGGGTCTTTGTTTGAACAGGAATTGGGGGTGGGTCTTTGTATCTCTACAGGAAGTGGTGATGGGCCTTTGTTCTCTACAAGAAGTGGTGATGGGTCTTTGTCTCTCTATAGGAAGTAGGGGTGGGTCTCTGTCCCTACAGGAAGCAGGGAAGGGTTTTTGTTTCTCTGCAGGAAATGGTGGTGGGTCTATGTGTTTCTTACAGGAAATGGGAATGGGTCTTTGTCTCTGGAGGAACTGCAGATAGATCTTTGTCTCTGTACAGAAAGTGGTGAAAGGTTTTATCTTTCTACAGGGAATGGTGATGGGTCTTTGTCTCTACAGGGAGTGGGGATGGGTCTTTGTCTCTACAGGGAGTGGGGATGGGTCTTTGTTTCTGAACAAAAAGTGGTGATGGGTTTTTGTCTTTCTACAGGGAGTGGTAGTAAGTCCTTTGTCTTTCAACACAAAGTGGGGATGGATCTTTGTCTCTCTATAAGAAGTGGAGATGGGTCTTTGTCTCTACAAGAAGTAGTGATGGGTCTTTGCTCTCTATAGGAAGTGATGATGGGTCTTTGTCTCTCTCTATAGGAAGTGATGATGGGTCTTTGTTTCTCTACATGATGTGGGATGGGTCTTTAATTTTCTACATGAAGCAGTGATGAGTCTTTGTCTCTTTATAGAAAATGGGTGTGTTTCTTTTGTTCTCTATAGGAAGTGGTGATGGGTCTTTATCACTATAGTAAGTGGAAATGCTGCTTGTTTTTTTTATCTCTACAGAAAGCAGTGATGGGTCTTTGTTTCTATACAGGAAGTGCTAGTGGGTCTTTTTTCTCTACAGGAAGTGGTGGTGGCTCTTTTTTTCTTTACAGGAAGTGATGGTGGGTCTTTGTCTCTCTACAGGAAGTGGGGATGTGTCTTTATTTCGCTAGAGAAAGTGGTGTTTGGGTCTTTTTCTATCTACAAGAGGTACTGATAGGACTTCACAGGAAGAGATAATGGGACTTTATTGGTCTTTATCTTTCTATGGTAAGTGGTGATGGGTCATTGCCTCTACAGGAAGTGTGGTGGGCCTTTGTCTCTCTACTGGAAGTGGTGATGGATTGTTTTCTCTATACAGGAAGTGTTGATGGGTTTTTGTTTCTCTAACAAAATTCTGATGGGTGTTTTACTCTTTACAGGAAGTAGTGATGAGTTTTTGCCTCGCTTTAGGAAGTGGTGATGGAACTTTGTCTCTTCACAGGAAGTGGTGATGGCTCTTTGTCTTTCTAAAGAAAGTGGTGATGGAACTTTATCTCTTTACAGGAAGTGGTGATGGGTCTTTGTCTTTCTAAAGGAAGTGGTAATGGAACTTTCTCTTTACAGGAAGTAGTGATGGGTCTTTGTCTCTTTACAGGAAGTAGTGATGGGTCTTTGTCTTTCTAAAGGAAGTGGTAATGGAACTTTCTCTTTACAGGAAGTGGTGATGGGTCTTTGTCTCTTTACAGGAAGTAGTGATGGGTCTTTGTCTTTCTAAAGGAAATGGTAATGGATCTTTGGCTGTTTACATTGGTTGGTCTTCTGCTCTCCAGTCCTTCACTCTGAATACCGCATAAATAAATGTAACTTTTCAGTTCAAAGCAGGCAAGCCAATGGACAATGACAAACACAATGTATGCTGGGCAGTGAGGGAAAGGAAGTTCCAGTTCCTATTGTGCTTGCAGAATGCTGATTAAGAAGAACCACCCTCTGAAAAGTTAGAGCATGAGAATCAAGACAGATCCTGGATATATTTTACTGGTATGTGCCTCAAAAACAGTTAAAATTTGTAGTAAGAGATGAGGGCAGCCAGATTAGGCTTTTTACTATGGTGTCTTTCAATGATCTGCTGGAGAGGAAGTCATGGGGGTGCAGAAAATTTGTCCCCTCACAAATGTATATATTTCTATATATAACTAATGTGAGGAATTGCAATAAGGCGACGATATTGGGAAGATGTATCCCAAAATGGAGATCATAGAACAGCACAAATGTTCTAGGAAGCCACTTTATTACCCTGCCCTGTATTTCTGATGTTAGCAAATATGATGGCAGTGGTACATTTTGATACCCAAGCATCCCTCACTTGATGCCAAGTGGCATTTCTGCTTGAATAAGCGCTTTCTGCTGCTTCATATAATTATTCCATGATCTTATATAACAGTCACTGTTTTGATGCCTGCACCACGGTGAAAGTGACAAAGATACTGGTTATCCACAATCAGGAGGACCCATAATGAAGACATCATAAATTCTACAGTAATATTAATATACTATATACTGTGAGCAGATGCAGCCGGATGTATATACTATATATATATATATATATATATATATATATATATATATACTGTATCTATATATATAATTGCCTTATTCTGTCTGTCTGTCTGTCTTGCTCCAAAATTGCGTCATGTGACAGTGTCACCGTAAGTGTCATAAAAGTGACAACTGTCGGATTGGCCGCTCGGCTCGGCCTGGCCCTGCCCCCCCACGGATTGCCGCTCGCCTCGGCCTGGCCCCGCCCCCCGCATGGATTAGCCGCTCTGGGCTCGGCCTGGCTCCGCCCCCCCACGGATTGGCTGATCGCCTCGGCCTGGCCCCGCCCCCACATGGATTAGCCGCTCGCCCCGGACCTCCGCACGCATCAACCGCTCCAGCGTACACCGGCTCCCGGTACACATGTGCAGGGAGCCGACATACGCTGACGCCTCGCCCGCTCAGCCCCACTCCAGCGTACACCGACTCCCGGTACACATGTGCAGGGAGCCGACATACACTGCGGTCAATAATGAAGTGTCATGCAGCGGTGAAAGAGTTAAAGACACTGCAAGACACTTCATTATAGGCAGCGGGCACCCACAGAAGAGAGAAGACAGAAGAATTAAGACCCCGCAGTCATACTCACCAGACGCCGACCGGGAGCAGGTGAGCGCATCAAGGTCCTGTAGCGGCGGAACACACACACACGCACACACATAAGAACAAACACACACACATCAGATCACACTCACTCACTCTCACACACACATCAGATCGCAACCACACACATCCAGTGATATCGCTTACTTCTCAGTGGCGATACTATGCGTGCAGTGACCTTCCAGGACCTGACGGAGGATCACATGGCCGGAAGCATGTGGTATCTCCGGATGTTGTGAGTGTGAGCGCGTATGTGCGATATCGTCAGTGTGTGTGTGCGTGTATGCGATCGGGTGTGTGCGTGTATGCGATCGGGTGTGTGCGTGTGTTCTGATGTGTGAGTGTATGCGATCGGATCTGTGAGTGTCGGCAGAGGAGCACGGCGTGCAGCATAGCTGCTGGGACCGCCCACCGGAGGGCACAGGGAGAAGTGGGGTGTGAGTGTATTCGATCAGATGTGTGCATGTATACTGTCTGATGTGTGACTGTGGAGCACGATGGGGAGTGCGCAGCATGGGGGATGGAGCACAATGGGGGGTGCGCAGCATGGGGGATGGAGCACGATGGGTGGTGCGCAGCATGGGAGATGGAGCAGCATGGGGGGTGCGCAGCATGGGAGATGGAGCACGATGGGGGGTGCGCAGCATGGGGGATGGAGCACGATGGGGAGTGCGCAGCATGGGGGATGGAGCACGATGGGGGGTGCGCAGCATGGGGGATGGAGCATGATGGGGGTGCGCAGCATGGGGGATGGAGCACGATGGGAGTGCGCAGCATGGGGGATGGAGCACGATGGGGGTGCGCAGCATGGGGGATGGAGCACGATGGGGGATGGAGCACGATGGGGGATGCGCAGCATGGTGGATGGAGCACGATGGGGAGTGCGCAGAATGGGGGATGGAGCACGATGGGGAGTGCGCAGCATGGGGGATGGAGCACGATGGGGAGTGCGCAGCATGGGGGATGGAGCACGATGGGGAGTGCGCAGCATGGGGGATGGAGCACGATGGGGGGTGCGCAGCATGGGGGATGGAGCACGATGGGGAGTGCGCAGCATGGGGGATGGAGCATGATGGGAGTGCGCAGCATGGGTGATGGAGCACAATGGGGGGTGCGCAGCATGGGGGATGGAGCACGATGGGGGATGGAGCATGATGGGGGGTGCGCAGCATGGGGGATGGAGCATGATGGGGGTGCGCAGCATGGGGGATGGAGCACGATGGGGGGGTGCGCAGCATGGGGGATGGAGCACGATGGGGGGTGCGCAGCATGGGGGATGGAGCACAATGGAGGTGTGCAGCATGGGGGATGGAGCACGATGGGGGTGCACACCTCCCCCCAAAACACACACTGCGCCACACGCGCACCGCACAACACACCACACACACACTGGGAACCACAAACACCGCCCTACACAGACAACGCCACACACACACACAACACCCAACACACAAACAGCGTGGCATACACAAATATACGCACATACCGCGCAACACACACACTGCACAAAACATACCTCCCCCAAAACACATACACGCACTCCACACCCACACAAACCGCGCAACACACACAGCACCACACACACAGAATGCTGTAGACACAGCGCTCCACAAACAACGCAACACACATAACGCAACACACATACAACACCGCTCTCACACACACCCCCACCCAGACAACACCCAGAACATTTACAGTGCCCTACACAAACACTGGCAACTACACACAACATCGATATAAATAACAAAAATCATACATTAACTACACAATAAATTCTAAAATACCCGATGCGCTAGAATCGGGCCACCTTCTAGTATTCAATATTTGTTGACCACCCTTTGACTTCATCAGTTTTTCTTGGTACACCTGCACACAGTTTGCAATGGATTTTTAGTAAGGGAGGTGTTGTTCCAAACATCTTGGAGAAGTAACCACCAATCTCCTCTGTATAAGGCTTATGGAGATCCTTCTGTCTTTTCATGTGAACCTAACAGACTGGATCAGGGCTCTGTGGGAGCTGGATCATCACTTCTAGGGCTCTGTGGGGCCGGATCATGACTTTCAGGGCTCTGTGGGGGCCGGATCATCACTTCCAGGGCTCTGTGGGGGCCGGATCTTCACTTCCAGGGCTCTGTGGGGTCGGATCATCACTTCCAGGGATCTGTGGGGGCTGGATCATCACTTCCAGGGCTCTGTGGCGGCTGGATCATTACTCCCAGGGCTCTGTGGAGGTCAGATCATCACTCCCAGGGCTCTGTGGGCGCCGAATCATCACTTGTAGGGCTCTGTAGAGGCCAGATCATCACTTTCAGGCTCTGTGGGGACCAGATCATCACTTTCAGGCTCTGTGGGGACCAGATCATCACTTTCAGGCTCTGTGGGGACCAGATCATCACTTTCAGGCTCTGTGGGGACCAGATCATCACTTTCAGGCTCTGTGGGGACCAGATCATCACTTTCAGGCTCTGTGGGGACCAGATCATCACTTTCAGGGCTCTGTGGGGACCAGATCATCACTTCCAGGGCTTTGTGGGGGCCTTTTATTTACTTGAGTCTATGGTCCTCAACATTTCTCGTTCCTTGGTTGATCTTTGAAAGAGCTTGAAAAGTACCTATGGAAACCGAAGATGCTTTGAAATCTTCCCCTGGAAAACACCATGCTGATGCAGTATAACTACCTTGAGATTTGTTGCTGTACTTAAGGCCCCGTTACACACAACGACATATCTAACGATATGTCGTCGGGGTCACGGAATTCGTGACGTACATCCGGCGTCGTTAGTGACGTCGTTGCGTGTAACAGCTAGGAGCGAGTGTTAACGATCAAAAATACTCACCTAATCGTTGACACATCGTTCATTTTCAAAATCTCGTAGGTCGTTGTGGACGCAGGTTGTTCGTCGTTCCTGAGGCAGCACACATCGCTACGTGTGACACCCCGGGAACGACGAACAACACCGCACCTGCGTCCTCCGGCAACGAGGTGGGCGTGTCGATAATGCGGCTGGTGTCCGCACCTCCGCTTCTATTGGTCGGTTGCTGTGTGACGTCGCTGTGACGGCGCACGAACCGCCCACTTAACAAAGAGGTTGTTCGCCGCCCACAGCGACGTCACTAGGAAGGTAAGTCCGTATGACGGGTGTTAGTTATATTGTGTGCCACGGGCAGCGATTTGCCCATGACGCACAAACGACGGGGCAGGAACGCTCACTAGCGATATCGCTAGCGATATCGTAGCATGTAAAGCCCCCTTTAGTCTTGCCATGGTGTCTGACATGTGAGATGAAGCTGTCTTCCACATCCTCACCTTTTTAGCAGAAAATTTGGCTGTTCCTCACCCAGATATAAGGCTTTTGGAGCATTTTTTTCACACCTACCTAAAACCTTTCCACATATATATTTTTACATTTTTTTCCATTTTTTTATCATTTTCATCATTATCTTGTCTATTAATGTGATTTCTACTTTTTCTTCTTGATAGGGCAATTACAATTTGGAGGAGTGTATATATATATATATATATATATATATATATATATATTTAATGTACAGCGTGAATAAATGTCTCTGTTGAGCTATGAACACTTCCCAAAATTGTTTTTGCAATTTTTGGCGTTTTTACGCCAAGTCAGGTGAGCTCCGCCTACTTTTTGAAAAGTAGATGGAGCTTAACAGGGAGGGGTGTGGCCTAACACACAAAAACAGTCTTTATGATTAGGGGCCTAAGATCACTGATGGCGGACAATTAACAGACTTCCCTCCCCCCCAAAATTTGTAATGAAATATCTAGTTACATCATTATGAATACAAAATTAACCCATAAGATGCTGACTCCGCTGTGTATACTATCAGAGTCAGTCACTTCTGTGTGGTCAGGAAGCAATGGTGCCGTATTTCTGTGGTTAAAGAGGGTTTGGCTACCCTGAGAGGCCTCATTTATCAAAAAAAGAAAAACAGTCCATGTTGTCCATAGCAACCAATCAAAGAGCAGCTTTCATATTTTAAACTGCTGTGGAGAAATGAAAGCTGTACTCTGATTGGTTGCTATGGGCAACTCAGAGAACTTAAAGGTTGAAACCATAATAACAATATAACATGTATGTAGATTTTTTTTTTATCTTTTACTAATTTATACATTAAAAAAATCACTTTTATTTTTGTTATTTTGTTGTTTATTATATTATAAGGCCCATAACTTGTGCAAGGCCTTATTTTTTGAGGGACACGCTTTGAGTTTCACAGGTGCCATTTTTAGGTACTGTTGATGGAGCTGTATGAGGGCTTATTTTTAGGGTTTTTTGTTCAGTGCTCAGAGACATGGCCGTAGTAAGAAAGGCCAAAACCCGACCATCACTGAACAAGACACAGAAGTGGAAAAGTCCAAGACTAGGCCAAGAAATGTCTTAAGACTGAGTGTTCAAAGCTTTTATGGACCGATAAAATGAGAGTGGCTCTTGATGGACCAGATGGTTGGGGTGGTAGCTGGATCAGTGATGGGCAAAGACCTCCACTTCGATAGCAAGGTGGAGGTGGGCCCTGCTATGGCCTACTGTTAAAAATGAGCTAGTTGGACCTTTTCGGGGTTGAAGATGGAGTCACAATCAACTTCCAAACCTACAGAAGACATTATTATCTCTTCTTGTCCATACTATATATATACATCATGGAGAATTACAGATGTTGTCTCAGTAAATATATTGATCACCTATCCACAGGATATATAGGCATGGACATATCAATGGTGGATTCCAAGAAGCAAGGGGGCCCACTACCATCTGCAAATAAGCAAGCAGCTTCTGCCATAGACAGCACTATTGGACTGCAAAGGGCCCATATACTATTATTGCAGATGGGCCCTTTCTGTCTGTGTTTCCCTTAGATGTATAATTGCTCTTCCTGAGACCTCCACTGATCTCAAGAATGGGGTCCCAAAATCCCCTATGTGAATGGATCGGTAAAGCATATACATATACAGTGTGTCCACCCATATCCTGTCCACCGCCATTAACATGAGAACGGCGGCAGCTATAGGCATAGAAGTGGTGTCTAGGTATAGTAAAGTAGCCATGCGCTACGCAATGAAACCACCTATAGCGCCACCTGGTGGAAAACAACGGAGTTAGCATTTTTATCTCGAAAACGGAACGAGATAGAGAAAAAGAGTGAATTACAAAGTTGTAGGGCATCATCAATTCAATACGAATCGACACCTTACATACAGAAATGCTATGAGTAGAACATGTAAAACTCACAAGGCTGCGGACGTGAAGCGATACTTCATGGAGACCTTCCTACAAGTCATTGGGTATGGTGGCTGTGTGGAGTGGCCTCCACGCTCACCTGACCTGACCCCATTGGACTTCTTTCTGTGAGGTCACATCAAACAGCAGGTGTATGCGACCCCTCCACCAACATTGCAGGACCTACGACGACGTATCACAGATGCTTGTGCAGACGTGTCACCTACCATATTGCACAACGTGCAGCCACATACAGTATGCTGTGCAGAGTCCAGATGTGCATTGCAGCTGACGGGGGCCACTTTGAGCATCAAAGTTAAAGGCGCGCCATATGCGTGACCAGCATTCAATGTTTGGGGGGGTCATGGGTTTCATATCATAGCATTTCTGTATGCAACGTGTCGATTCGCATTGAATTGATGATGCCCTACAATTTATTAATTCATCTTTTTTTCTCTATCTTGTGCCGTTTTCGAGATAAAATTGCTAACTCCGTTGTTTTCCACCAGGTGGCGCTATAGGTGGTTTCACTGCGTAGCGCATGGCTACTTTACTATACCTAGACACCACTTCTATGCATATAGCTTCCGTCGTTCACAAGTTAATGGCGGTGGACAGGATATGGGTGGACACAATGTATGTGACTTCCACTCTATTTACATCCATGGGATTGATGAAGATAGCTGAGCTTTCAGTTGGAAGTGAATGCAGTGGTAGCTACACACTCCATTCACACAGCAAACCTTGGGAACATTCTGTTTTTTAGATGGCCAGACATGAGAAAAACTGCTTCATTCATTCTTCTCTATGGGAAAGCCAGAAATATCTGGTCTAGCTCTGCTAGTCCCATAGAGAATGAATGGAGCAGTGGTGCTCATGTTCGACAACCACTGCGTTCAGTCTGGGCTCTTCTGAACCCAGTTCCTGGGATAAATGGTGATTGACAACTGGGCATCACCATTATCCTTGTCAAAGGGGTGTGTCCTACACATTCTGACACTGGAAGCACCGATTGGACAATGTGTCATGGGTGTGTCACACATGACAGACAGTCATGTGGTCTCTTCCCAAAGAAGGTAACAGCGTTTGGCTGCGCAGAATGCTCCCTGACTTTCCATTGTTCCTACTGTCAGTATTCATTGGTATAGGTAGCTTTCCTGCTGGATTCTTCTCTCCCTTTTGGACCCAGGAGGAACTCGCTTTCCACCCAGCTCCTGATCATTAATATACTCTTGGTGCTTAAATATCCCTTCCTTCCTTGGACTGGTGCTGGTGATATTTTTCAGTTCAAGTCCTGGTTGCAAGCAGGTGGCTTGTACTCCTCTGTGGTATCATTGATGAATCTTTTCTGAACTTCTACGTGAGCCATCTAATGATAAGTAATTCATGCTTTTCCACTGTGTGTCCTCCTTGTATCTTCTATAGTTGTTTAGTGGGGTTGCCGAGGAGCTCATCCCATCCATTCCCTATTTAGGGCCCAGCGCTAGGGATAAATAGGGTCAGGTATCCGGCTCGGCGCATAGGTGCTGAACCTATCTATGGTGGTGAGGGACCCCAGGGACCAGCAGTAGGTTTGGTCAGGGGTCCCTATCTTTCCCTTCCCTAGACTCAGGGTTTCCCTTCCCTTTCGCTGTTCGCTTGGTACTCCCCCATACCTAGTGTGACACAATGCCAGACAGTGTAGAGAAATGCCACTAGCTGGTAACACCCATTTGTCAATTTATTCTTACAATTCTAGAAGGAAGAACAGAGGAATGGCACAATGCAGAGTTCTAAAGAAGGAAGATCCATAACTTTCATTATGTCATGAGGACGTCAATCACTTACTAATACAGACATGTCAGGAGAACTGACAGATAGAATATGGATTCCTTGGTCCCACCAGAGGAAACGTTAGTGTTATCGATGTACACAGAGGACAGATCACCACTAATAGGTAATCACCTCCAATAGGTTATTAATGAATCTTCCCATAAGAAATAAATCCTTTCAATGGGTTAGTGTAATCGATTGGTCCACTATCCCCCATTAGTGGGTGACAGTCCGAGGACTAGAGGATCTTCTGGTACCCAGATGGGCCAATACTTATCTAATTCTGGAACATTAATGCTGTATTAGAATGCAGTCGCATGTATTGTAGAGCAATCGAACTTTGGAATTATTCAGATTAATCAATTTGATACTTTATATATATATAAATACAGTACAGAACAAAAGTTTGGACACACCTCATTCAAAGAGTTTTCTTTATCTTCATGACTCTAAAAATTGTAGATTCACATTGAAGGCATCAAAACTATGAATTACCACATGTGGAATGAAATACTTAACAAAAAAGTGTGAAACAACTGAAAATATGTCTTATATTCTAGGTTCTTCACAGTAGCCACCTTTTGCTTTGATTACTGCTTTGCACACTCTTGGCATTCTCTTGATGAGCTTCAAGAGGTAGTCACCGGAAATGGTCTTCCAACAGTCTTGAAGGAGTTCCCAGAGATGCTTAGCACTTGTTGGCCCTTTTGCCTTCACTCTGCGGTCCAGCTCACCCCAAACCATCTCGATTGGGTTCAGGTCTGGTGACTGTGGAGGACAGGTCATCTGGCGTAGCACCCCATCACTCTCCTTCTTAGTCAAATAGCCCTTACACAGCCTGGAGGTGTGTTTGGGGTCATTGTCCTGTTGATAAATAAATGATGGTCCAACTAAATGCAAACCGGATGGAATAGCACGCCGCTGCAAGATGCTGTGGTAGCCATGCTGGTTCTGTATGCCTTCAATTTTGAATAAATCCCCAACAGTGTCACCAGCAAAGCACCCCCACACCATCACACCTCCTCCTCCATGCTTCACGGTGGGAACCAGCCATGTAGAGTCAATCCGTTCACCTTTTCTACAAAGAGACGGTGGTTGGATCCAAAGATCTCAAATTTGGACTCATCAGACCAAAGCACAGGTTTCCACTGGTCTAATGTCCATTCCTTGTGTTCTTTAGCCCAAACAAATCTCTTCTGCTTGTTGCCTGTCCTTAGCAGTGGTTTCCTAGCAGCTATTTTACCATGAAGGCCTGCTGCACAAAGTCTCCTCTTAATAGTAGTTCTAGAGATGAGAAGGTGTGTCCAAACTTTTGGTCTGTACTGTATATATATATACACACTGAATAAAAATATGAACACAACACTTTTGTTTTTGATCCATTTTTAATGGAGCTGAACTCAAATAGATTTGCAGAATATGGCTATTGGGCCCTTCTCAGCCTGAAAATAGCAGCCTGCAGCCGCCCCAAAAGTGGCGCATCACATTACATGCTCCAATTCCGGCGCTTCACCCAGCTCTTCCTGATATTCCTGGTGCAGTGGCTACTGGGGTAATGGTATTTGGGGTTGATATCAGTTGTGTAATGTCAGCTGGCATCAAGCCCAGGGGTTAGTAATAGAGAGACATCTACCAGACACCCCCATTACTAATCCAGTAAGTAAAAAGAAAAGAACACACACACAAAATAGCTTACTTTAAGAAACACTCCTCCACACTTTCTTGGTTGACCATTTTATTAAAAAAAAAACCCATGCAGGTCCACTATGGTCCAGTTATGTAGATCAAAGGTTATGGAGCTTCAGAACGAGCCCTCATAACAAGGCTCCATAGACTTTGTGCTCCAATAGACCCAGCACCTAGGATGAGCAGTGATGTCAGTAACATCTCCGCTCATCACAGTGATAAGTGGGGACATCTGTAACGTCACTGTTCATCACACTGATCAGCGGTATGTTAGTGACATCAATGCTCATCACTATGGTAAGCGATGACATTACTGATGCCTCAGCTCATCACAGTCACCGGGTGACATGGAGCACAGTGTGAGCCGGGAGTGGCTGCCTCTCAAAGTCTATGGAGGCTTGTTCTGAGACTTCATAGCCTTTGATCTACATAATCGAGGAACGTTGTGGGAATCCCTGGACTACGTCAGAGTTGGGTACTTTGCCTTCTAATAAATTGGTGAATTAGGGACAGTGTCCTGTTTTTATTTCTCTCTTCTTATGCCTTTCGGGTTTCCATTAATGGACTATGTAGTATTCTCTGGACTGGAATCCCTGGACTACAGAGGACCTGCATGCTTTTTAAAAAAAAAATAAAATAGTGAACCAGGGAAAGAGTTGGAGGAGTGTTTAAAATAAATTATTTTTGTATGTGTTTTTTTCTTTTTACTTATTGGGTTAGTAATGGGAGTGTCTGATAGATACCTTTCCATTACTAACCCCTGGGCTTGATGCCAGCTGACGCTATACAGCTGACATCAACCCTCAAAAATATTAGACTGATTGCTACCGCACCAGGGCAAGGAAGTGCGGAGGCAAAGTGCCAGAATTGGAGCATCTAATGTAATGTGACATGTCTAGGGCAGCTGGAGACTGCTATTTGTAGGCTGGGAGGGGCCCAATATCCATGGACCTTCTCAATCTGATAATATGAGCCTGCAGCTGTCTGATTTACCATTGTTGGTTATCGAAAATAGGGGGGACCTCATGTCATATTTTAATGTAATTATTTATTTGGCCAATTAGCTGTGCAATCTATCTATCTATCTATCATCTATCCCTCTATCTATCTATCTATCTATCTATCTATCTATCTATCTATCGTCTATCTATCTTTCCACACCTTTTACAAATCCAAAACATTAATTTTAGTGCTGTTAAGTTTTCCACAGTATGTGTCACATATATGTTACACAGCTGTCAGGAGGTTGCTACACGGATGACACACACATTCCAATGGATGGTAACACAGATGGACAAAACGGAATGTGTTTTTTGTGCACATGTGTGAAGGAGGCCTTAATCTGTGTTAGTGAGCACTTCTCTTTTACCGAGATAATCCATCCACCTCACAGGTGTGGCGTATCAAGATGCTGATTAGACGACATGATTATTGCACAGGTGTGCCATAGGCTTGAGTAAGAGCTCCTAGGAGCTCGAAACGCGTAAGGATGGATAGACATGTGTTTTTAAAAGATAAAATATTTTTTAAATATGCACAATAAAAAATATAATTTTATCTAAGAAAGTTTTTGTGGATTAAAGAAATATATTGGACGGTGCTGGACAAAAAAACATTGAATTGTATAGTGCCTTAGGCTGGTCATCATGATTATTGCCCAGGTGTGTCTTAGGCTGGCCATAATGGAAAGCCACCATAAAATGTGCAGTTTTATCTCACAGCACAATGCCACAAATGTCACAAATTTTGATGGAGTGTTCAGTTGGCATCCTAACTACAGTAATGTCCACCAGAGCTATTACCCATGAATTGAATGTTCATTTCTCTACCATAAGCCGCCTCCAAAGGTGCTTGAGAATTTGGCAGAACATCTAACCGGCCTCACAACCGTAGGCCACGTGTAGCCACACCAGCTCAGGACCTCCACATCCAGCATCTTCACCTCCAAGATCATCTGAGACCGGCCACATCCAACCGGCCTCACAACCGTAGACCACGTGTAGTCACACCAGTTCAGGACATCCAGATTCAGCATCTTCACCTCCAAGATCATCTGAGACCGGCCACATCCAACCGGCCTCACAACCGTAGTCCACGTGTAGCCACACCAGCTCAGGACCTCCACATCCAGCATCTTCACCTCCAAGATCATCTGAGACCGGCCACATCCAACCGGCCTCACAACCGTAGACCACGTGTAGCCACACCAGTTCAGGACATCCAGATTCAGCATCTTCACCTCCAAGATCATTTGAGACCGGCCACATCCAACCGGCCTCACAACTGTAGTCCACGTGTAGCCACACCAGCTCAGGGCCTCCACATCCAGCATCTTCACCTCCAAGATCATCTGAGACCGGCCACATCCAACCGGCCTCACAACCGTAGTCCACGTGTAGCCACACCAGCTCAGGGCCTCCACATCCAGCATCTTCACCTCCAAGATCATCTGAGACCGGACACATCCAACCAGCCTCAGAACCGCAGACCATGTGTAGCCACACCAGCTCAGGACCTCCAGATTCAGCATCTTCACCTCCAAGATCATCTGAGACCGGCCACCCGGACAGCGGCTGATACAATCGGTAAAGAATTCCTGCACAAACTGTCAGAAACATCTCAGGGAAGCTCCTCTGCTGCTCGTCCTCCTCATCGGGGTCTCCACCGGACTGCAGCTCATCTTCGTTACCGACATGAGTGAGAAATGCTCACATTCAATAGCGTCTGGCACGTTGGAGAAGCGTAATCTTCACGGATTAATCCCGGTTTTCTGTGCACAAGGCAGATGGCAGACTGGGTATGGCATTGTGTGGGTGAGCGGTTGGCTGATGTCACGTTGTGAGTGGAGTGTCTCATGGTGGCGGTGGGGTTTTGCTATGATGTTATGGACAACGATCAACATGTGCATTTTATTGAGGCCATCTTCAATGCACAGAGATATCGTGACGAGATCCTGAGGCCATTGTTCTGCCTCATCCATGACCATTACTTCATGTTGCGGCTGATAATGCACGGCCCTATGGTGCAGGGATCTTTACATAATTCCTGGAAGTCAAAAAAATCCCAATTTTTGTATGGCAGAATACTCACCGGGCATGTCACCCATTGAGCGTGTTGGTGCTCTGCATCGGCGTATATGACAGCGTATTGAAGTTCCTGCTGCCATTGAAGAGGAGGGGACCAATGATCCACAGGCCACAATGAACAACCTGATCAACTCTATGTGAATGAGATGTGCATTGCGTGAGACAAATGGTGGAAACACCAGATACTGATTGGCGTTCTGATCCCCCGAACCCTCCAATACTGTAAAATTGCACATTTTAGTGTGGTCTTTTATTGTGGCCAGCCTAAGGCGCACCTGTGCAATAGTTATGCTGGCCAGTCTAAGGCACACCTGTGCAATAATCATGGTGGCCAGTCTAAGGCACACCTGTGCAATAATCATACTGGGCAGCCTAAGGCACACCTGTGCAATAATCATACTGGGCAGCCTAAGGCACACCTGTGCAATAATCATTCTGGGCAGCCTAAGGAGCACCTGTGCAATAATCATGCTGGCCAGCCTAAGGCACACCTGTGCAATAATCATGCTGGGCAGTCTAAGGCACACCTGTGCAATAATCATGCTGGCTAGCCTTAGTCACACCTGTGCAATAATCATTCTGGTCAGCCTAAGGCACACCTGTGCAATAATAATGCTGGCCAGTCTAAGTGACACCTGTGGAATAATCATGCTGGCCAGCCTAAGGCACACCTGTGCAATAATCATTCTTGCCAGCGTAAGGTGCACCTGTGCAATAATTATTCTGGACAGCCTAAGTCACACCTGTGCAATCAGCATGCTGTGCTGCCTAAGGCAAACCTGTGCAATACTCATGCTGGCCAGCCTAAGGCACACCTGTGCAATAAGCATGCTGTGCAGCCTAAGGCACACCTGTGCAATAAGCATGCTGGGCAGCCTAAGGCACACCTGTGCAATAAGCATGCTGGCCAGCCTAAGTCACACCTGTGCAATAAGCATGCTGGGCAGCCTAAGGCACACCTGTGCAATAATCATGCTGGCCAGCCTAAGGCACACCTGTGCAATAAGCATGCTAGGCAGCCTAAGTCACACCTGTGCAATAAGCATGCTCACCAGCCTAAGGCACACCTGTGCAATAATCATGCTGGGCAGCCTAAGTCACACCTGTGCAATAAGCATGCTGGGCAGCCTAAGGCACACCGGTGCAATAATCAGCATCTTGATAGGCCACACCTGTGAGTTGGATGGATTATCTCTCCAAAGGAGAAGTGCTCACTAGCACAGATTTAAGCAAATTCGTGGACAATATTTGAGAGAAACAGACTTAGATCTTAGCATTCAGCTCATGACAAAATGGGAGCAAAAAACAAGTGTTGCGTTTATATTTTTGTTCCATGTAGTTTTTGTATTTGTGGTAGTGCTAAAATCTTGCAGTCCCAGACGCTCAGCCTCAACCTTACCAAGGTCAGAAGACGAAGACGGCTTTGTGTCCATACGACAGATGCAGCACACGTTGTCATTGGCAAGTATTTTACATAGGACTGCAGGTAAATCTACTGCATGTCCATGGGTCCATCAGAGCTGTGTTTGTCAGTTGTAGCAGAGCCAAATCCGTTTTCCGCAAACCATTTCTGGCAAAGCGTTAAGTAATTTTTCAGAATTCCCAATTTTTCTGTCTCTTTCCGTATTAGTACTGCAGGTCTAGAGCAAAAGGTGCTTCTTAGCCCAGTGTGCCCTGACTGTGATCCCTGCACCAAATATTTCTCCCAGGAATGCAACGTACGGATTGCACTACAAGTTTAAGCATGCCCGCTGAGTAAGATGCTGTGCGGTGCTATTAGCTACAGGTTGCAAAAAAAAAAGAAAAAATGAAATCACTGCTGCATTAATGACCTAGGCAATGTCATGTCCTATGCCGGATGGTATAAATCAGATCCAATCTCTGTATTATATGGCTGAAGTTTTCCATGGTAATTATTCATATATTACCCCCAGAATAGTTGCGCAGGATTAATGGCAATGATCTGTGTGATGCACTGCAGTATATGCATTGCAGGTAATATTTCTCAGACTGCAGTAAGACCCAGGATGGAAAAAGCTCCTAAATGGAGATGAGACTGGGATGAAATGCGGCAGTTTGCATAGTAATGGCCAATAGTGGTGATGAAGCCTCTAATCAGCATAGTCCTAAATCCATTAAAACGCAGCATTAACCGTATCTTCACTCCTCATACACACATTTCCCATCTTATATTCCTGCAGCAGAAGGAAGGGGAAGATTAGCTCGGTGGCATTAGCTGCAATAACAGCAAAAACTGATTTGATGCCCAGTGGGAAGCCTGTGTTAGTTGTGCATTAAATATTACAGAATAAATTGTAAGCTCCTTGGGGAGAGACTTTGTCCTCTTAAAGGGACAGCAGCGATTGTTTTCAGGACGTCTAGGTATCAATTTGAGTGAAGCCTAATGTCTGGCATCAGAAGTCAAAATCCAACCTTTGGTTAGTTTGGCTGCATGCCTGCTGTTTAAGGTTTTTTCATACACACATTGTTTTGTAAAAAAAAAAAAAACAGAAAAATATCACATCTAGGGCATGAAGAGAAAAAAAGTACTACATCTAGAGCATGAAGAAAAAAATACCACATCTAGAGCATGAAGAGGAAAAAAATACTACATCTAGAGCATGAATAGGGGGGGAAAAAACCACATCTAGAGCACGACGGGAAAAAAATGCCACATCTAGAGCATGAAGAGAAAAAATACTACATCTAGAGCGTGAAGAGAAAAAATACTACATCTAGAGCGTGAAGAGAAAAAAAACCAATACCACATCTAGAGCATAAAGAAAAAAACACACATCTAGAACATGAAGAGAAAAAAAAATACCACATCTAGGGCATGAAGATAAAAAAATACCACATCTAGAGCATGAAGAGGGGGAAAAAAAACACATCTAGAGCATGAAGAGAAAAAAAATACCACATCTAGGGCATGAAGATAAAAAAATACCACATCTAGAGCATGAAGAAGGGCAAAAAATACTAAATCTAGACCATGATTTGAAAAAATACTACATCTAGAGCGTGAAGAGAAAAAAAAAAACAATACCACATCTAGAGCATAAAGAAAAAAAACACATCTAGAACATGAAGAGGAAAAAAAACACCACATCTAGGGCATGAAGATAAAAAAATACCACATCTACAGCATGAGGAGAAAAAAAATACTACATCTAGAGCATGAAGAGAAAAAAAATATCACATCTAGAGCATAAACAGAAAAAAATACTACATCTTGAGCATGAAGGGGGAAAAAAAACACATCTGGAGCATGAAGAGGGAAAAAAAATACCACATCTAGAGCATGAAGAGGGAAAAAAATACCACATCTAGAGCATGAAGAGGGGGAAAAAATCCCACATCTAGAGCATGAGGGGAAAAAAAACTACATCTAGAGCATGAAGAGAAAAAAAATACCACATGCAGAGCATGAAGATGAAAAAATATCATATCTAGAGCATGAAGAGGGGAAAAAAAAACTACATCTAGAGCATGAAGAGAAAAAAATTTACCACATCTAGAGCATGAAGAGAAACAAAATTACATCTAGAGCATGAAAATAAAACAAAAAATACCATATCTAGAGCATGAAGAGGAAATAAAAATACTACATCTAGAGCATAAAGAGGAAAAAAATAATATACTACATCTATTCTAGACCATGAAGAGAAAAAAAATACCACATCTAAAGCATGAAGATAAAAAAAATCACATCTAGAGCATGAAGAGGAAAAAAAATACTACATCTAGAGCATGGAGAGAAAAAAAATACCACATCTAGAGCATGGAGAGAAAAAAAAATACCAAATCTAGAGCATGAAGAGGGGAAAAAAATCACATCTAGAGCATGTCGAGTTTGAAAAGGAAAAAAAAAAACATTAGACAGCCAAAAAAATGCACCAAAAATGAGAAATAAATGCCACGAGAATGCAGCATTCAGGGCCTTATGTGTGGCCACCAGATGGGAGCCTTGCAAATTGCCTTTGATCTGCCGGTATCTCTGGCATTTCTTTTGATTAGGGAGCCTGACATTTGTGCAACAATGACATTGCACCTACAAATCAGAAAAGCACCAGACATAGGTAGGAGGTGGTTCACAGGATTTCCACTGGCGTCAGTAGTCCGTAACCGCTAGATGGGAGCCCTGCAAATCACTTCCAATCTACTGGCATCTCTGGCACTTCTTTTGATTAGGGAGCCCTACAAATGCTCGAGTGCTCAGTACTCAAGTCGAGCAAGTTCTAATGCTTGGGTGTTCTAGCATAATGGAAGTCAATGGGAAACTTGAGCATTTTTCCAGAAGACCCCTGGGCATATGGTGTGTGTGTGACATGATCAGACACATCCTGTTTAAATTATGGAGGGACTCTGAACCTCACAAAGCCTATGCAGACAATGCAAGAAATGCCAAAATTTAGAATGAAGAGGTACTCTGCTATACCCTGTATTGGAAATAAATGAGGGCCCCATACACATTCTGTTAAAATTGTTAGTTAGTGGGACTCCTACACTCATAATGCGCTAAGTGCAAGGCCTAAGAAAAATTTAAAGGAAGGATTGCAATACACCCTGGAATACACATAGAGGAGGCCTCTGAAAACCTTTATTTCCCAATCGGAAATGGAGGATGAAGAGGAGGGGGTGCAGAAACTGGAGTAGGAGGTGGGGGAAACTCTGATGGAACTAGGGCCCACAATTCTAGGCATCAGAAACACGTGTGCTGTCCCAAGCTCCGACTGGGTTCCGGTCTCCACCAGGTTCAACCAGTGTGTTGTAAAAAAAATGCAGCATCCCTGGCCACAAGCACTTGTCAGCGTGTTGGTGGTTAAGTAGACTATTCCAGTAACTGCGTTGGTAAGGCCATGGGTGATGTTATGAGATACATGCTTGTGTAAGGTGGGGACGGCACATCAGGAAAAATAGTGGCAACTGGAGACCAACTATTGAGGAACGGCTGCCAGCATAAGGTGGCGGAAAGTCTCAGTATCCACATTTCCAGGGCAAGCAGTTTGGAAATATGACCGTTTAGTGTTTGGGCTGTGAGTGGGTGGATACATGTTTCTGCTTGCATTTCAAGGCCTGGGGTTGAGACAGCGTAACGCTGCACTGGGACAAGGAAGTGGACGTAGTTGCTGATGGTGGTTACAAATGTGCACCGACAGGTGCAGGGTGGGAGGCATCGACGCCAGCATCCTGGACAGGAGATAGCCCTGGACGTAGCACAGGGGAAGAGTGCAGTGGTGTAACACAGGCATTCAGCCCACCTAGTCAGGTGCTTAATAGATGTGCCTGAGCATGCTGCTGCTGGTCAGGTTGGTAGTGGTAAGGCCCCTGCTGAAGTTGGTGCGGCACAGGTTGCAAATGACCGGTTTTATGTCTTCTGCACTTTCCGTAAGAAAAGCACCAGGCTGGGGAACACCTAACACTTTGCCTGGGATCTGGCTGCGTGTGGGTGCTCTGGGAATAGTTGCTCACCTTCTCCCTTTGGCCACCCCACTGACTCTTCTTACATCTTGCGGTGCTGCAGATCCCTTCCCTTCTGCGCTTATGTGCTCGCTCTTCATGCCATTTTGCCAGGTTGGGTCAGTGGCTTATCATCCATCACCTCATCTTCCATTTCCTCACTCTGGTCCTCCTCCTGACTTGTTGACTTAACATGAATTGATGTTATCTGTGTCTCATCATCAACCACCTCTTGAGACAGTAATTGCTGTTGCCAGCATAGGTTTCTACTGACCATGGCTGCTCAAATATTTGGGCATCACAGCACACAAGCTCCTTATGTCCCTCTTAAAACCTGCATGGTGAGTGGCCATAAGAAGCCATAAATGGAACGGTAAAGATCTCCTCGGAGTGTCCAAGTGCGTGGTCACATGACACCTGAGACTTGCCAAGGTGGGAGGAAGGAAGATCAAGGTGAGGTTATGTGGTCCAGACTAGTCACACTGGACCATGTGGAAGACAGGGTGGTGCTGGGAAACACACTTGAAGCATTATATGACATCCAGCCCACAACCTGCTCGCACTATTCTGTCTTCAACAGTAGTGTCCCGAGCTTGTCTGCAAAATGAGACAGGAAGCTAGGCCTAGATGATAAGTGTGTTTGGTGTACTCCCACAGCAGTCCAAGTTCACCCTGGCCCATGGCCACGACCTCTGTGTCCATCACCATCAGCGGTACATCCACTTCTACATCCCTTATCCTAGTGCAATTTAAATTTTGTATGCAGAAATGAGAAGTGTTATTAGAGACTACAGTGTATTTAAATTAGCTCTGAAAAGGACTGTTGATTTGACGTGGCAGCAACGTACAGAAAGGCAATGACCCCTGCCTAAATGCCTCAAATACACTGTGCCTTCTCCAGAATGAAACCTTACACTAATTGCAGACTCAAAGTGGTGTTATTAGAGATTAGAATGTATGTAAATTAGCCCTGAAAGGACGTTTGCTTGTATGTGGCATAACCAATGACTGTACTGCAATGAACCCTGCCTACATGCCTCTAATACATTATCACTACTTCAGAAACCAGCCCTACACTACTTGCAGACTCAGAGCGGTGTTACTGGAGACTAGAATCAATTTAAATTGGCCCTCAATGGACTTTTGCTTATACATGTCAGCACCAAGGACTGTACTGCAATGAACCCTGCCTAAATGCCTCTAATACACTATCCCAACTCCAGAAACAATCCCTACATTAATTACTACTAACAGTGGGATTATTAGAGAATAGAGTGTATGTAAATCAGCGCTGAAAAATAATTTTGGTTGTATGTGTCAGCAAGGCCTGTAAGGCAATGAACCCTGCCTAAATGCCTCTAATACACTATTCCAACTCCAGAAACAATCCCTACATTAATTACTACTAATAGCGAGATTATTAGAGAATAGAGTTTATGTAAATGAGCGCTGAAAAGGACTTTTGGTTGTATGTGTCAGCAAGGCATGTAAGGCAATGAACCCTGCCTAAATGCCTCTAATAAACTATCCCTACTCCAGAAACTAGCCCTACACTAATTGCAGCTAAGAGCAATATTAGTATAGAATAGAATCTAATTGAATTAGTCCTGAAAAAGACTGTTGGTTTAATGTTGCACCAACCTGTATTGTGATGCTATAACACACTGTCCCTTCTCTGGCAGAACCTGTCCCTAGTCTCTACACCATTTCTGGGTACACTACGCCGAGTATGGCGGCACCGCGTCTTATACTGACACTATACAGCTAGCCAATATAAGTAATGACAGTAGCCAACATGGCCTTACCGTGATGGGCAGGCAATAGCTTGATGTTTAGTGACTGAAAAAAAGCCACAAAACATGAGGGGGGGAGACTCGAGCATGGCGCCTGAGTACTCAATCGAGTATCGAACGTCTCAAGCATCCCGATGCTCAATCGAGTACCGAGCAGTGCCGAGCACTGGTGTCTAACATTGATGCCATAAAAAGAATGCCAGGTCTGCTGACAGTTCCCGCAGAGCAACGACAGGGAATTGGTATGATGACTAAAACGTTCTTACATTGAAAATTATGTTATGGAATTGTCACTTATGCAATTCCCCAAAGGTTGAGTTTAGCTCTTAATTATATCTCTTCCCTAAGCTAGAGAACTTTTAGTTCCTGTGCCATAAAGATCGGATTATGCATGAAATGCTGTTGGCATTTACTGGTGGGAAATGAGTTACTCTCCACTAGAATCAACCCTCATATGTACCTAATATGCAACTAGAATATATAATATGGAATATATATATATATATATATATATATATATATATATATATATACCAAAAAATATATGCACCACCCAAAGTCTGGCATAAAGCAGCACCAGTCATGAAGAGTGTGGATGCAAACCACAAGAATGGAATGAGCACATTGTAGATTCAGACTCCAGGCAGCAAAACCACGAAGGAACAGATATGGAAACAATGATTAAAGAAACTATGTGTGAACTACAAGAGCATGTGTGTTAGTTAGATTCCTCAGAGTTCCCCCTTTTACTTTTCATCCCATTGGTATTCTCTCCAGTAGCATCATCAGGTTGTCATAATGACTTCCAACAGTCTTCAAGGAGTCCCCAGAGTTGAGGAGCACTTGTTGACTGCTTTGCCTTTGCTCTAACTTAGGTTGAGGTTGGGTGATTGTGGAGGCCATGTCATCTGACGCAGCCTCCATCCTGCTCCCTCTTGCTCACATAGCCCTTAGAGTGTCTGGTGGTGTTTTGAGTTATTGTCCTCCATGTTGTTGCAGAACATAGTGGTAACCATGCTTGTAAGTGTTCCCTGGATGTGGAATTAATCATACCCATTATCAAAAGCAAAGCACCCCCTACATCATAACAGCTAAACCTCCATGCTTCACGGTTGACACTATCCATGTAGAAACCATACCTTCACCTTTTGTGAGTCTCACAAAGACATGGCAGTTGCTGCCAAAATATAAAATATGACTTATTAGAACACAGTACAGATTTCCACTGATCTAATGTCCAGTCCTTGTGTTACTTGGACCAGATAAGTCTATTGTGCTTGTGGTCCTCAGTAATAGCTTTTTTGCAGCAAATCAACTATAAAGTCCACTACTTGCAGTCACCTCTGGACATTTGATGTTGATATCTCTGCTACTTCATATCTGTGCCTTATTTATGACAGCTTTTTTCTGAGGTGCTTTCAATTTGCATTTTCTGAGG